>NC_056610.1:20902275-21260255 GCF_018340385.1 Cyprinus carpio
AACAAAACTTCTCGGAAAGAAAGAGCGAAAGAAAGAAAGAAAGAAAGAAAGAAAGAAAGAAAGAAAGAAAGAAAGAAAGAAAGAAAGAAAGAAAGAAAGAAAGAAAGAAAGAAAGAAAGACGAAGGCTCTAAAATAAGTAGGATAATTCATTTCAGATGAAATGATTCAGTATATCCAGCAGGAGGCAGTATAACCCTGTTTAGATCACAAAAACATTATTCAAGAAACATCATGAAAATATTCTTCAAACTGACAAAATGATTTACTAAATGTAGCAATTTATAAACACTTCATCAGCAATATTAGGATTTAATATAAGGTCAATGAAATGATTTGCTGTTTATTTTCGAAGTCAATTGTAACTTTGTTAAATAAAACCATGAACTAATAATAAAAAAGAAAAAAAAAACATTTCAAAATTTAAACCCATGTATTATTTATAAACCATGTATTTGCAGCTGGATAAGAATAAACTCAACCTCTAGATGGGACTTTTTGATTGCCAACTCAAGTCTTTATCCACCACACCATCACCACACAAAAACTTATCCCTACCTCTTTAATTGATTTGCACTGATCCACCTCTTCTCCCATCTCAAGCAACGATGAGCTGCTTACCACTGGTTGCCTTCAACAGTGCTGCTTTCTGTGCATTTCTCAAGCCATGAAAAAGTGTTTTCTCAAAGTGACAGATCAGCTTGTTCAGCAAAACTTATCCAATCTCACCAAACTGACCACGCTAGCACCAGCCTCAGTTTCCATTACAGAGAAACAGCATTACTAATCCACCAAAAGGGGTCCACAAAAACACAGTCTCAACTTTGGCTAAAGCAGATTGGTTAACAGCCCTCAGAGTACGCTAGCAAGGGACAGGGAATATAAACCATCCTGAAATGTTTTTTTATTTTTATTTTATTTATTTATTTATTTATTTATTTTGTGCCACAGAATAAACAGACAAAAAATTGCATAAAACTGAGAAAAAAAATAACATGCATTAAAAGAGAAAGTAATAATAATAATAAAGAAAATATTTTTGCCTGACTTGAATGATAATACATTGAGTCATCATTTAATACCAGGTAACATGCTGACTAAAGCACTGTACATACTGGATAACCCTAATTAAATTTATTTAATGTGTTTAATTTTGTTTTCCTTTGGATTTGACAATAAACCAATTTAGAACCACTAGCATCCTGTTTGTCTATAAAAATGCAGGATATGAGCAACCATCTGTATGCATCACAAAATTCGAGCATTTCCGTTATTGGTTATAAACATTCAGGTTCCTGTGGAAACAGCTTTAAAATACAAGCACAGCCCCCTGCGGAGCGGTGAATGGAGCACAGAGTGGAGTTTGAGTTATGAGCCTTTCACAAACAAGAGATAAAAGCTGACTGGCTGCTCAGCCAGCTGAGAATCCTCAATTAATTAAACACTTCCCAGTGATTATGCCCCCTGATAGAACTTATCTCCAGAGTCAGGGCTGCACCCACCTAATGGGCTGTTACATCAAAACACAAACACAATGTGATGCATTTCACTTCGTTTACGCTGGGTTTATATACTGTAAAACGCACATTAATGAATGAATTTGAGTGCAATTTTCAGTTTGACCCAAAGGAGAGCTGATTTCTCTGACTCTCAGGAAGGCAAACAAGCTAAAATGAATTATTTTTTGAAAGAAATGAACACCTTTATTCAGCAAGGATGCATTAAAATGATCAAAAGTGACAATAAAGATCACAATAAATTATTTTAAATAAATGCTGTTTTTTAATGTTTATTAATAACAAAAAAAAATCAACTTTTTTATACTGATAAAAATAAATGTTTCTTGAGCAGCAAATCAGAATGATTTCTGAAGGATCATGTGAGAAGACAGCTTATGAGTAAAAGATTATGAGGCTATGGTTATTTAAACTGTAATAATATTTCACAATATTACAGTTATTTATATAAGTTTTATCAAACAAATGTAGCCCTGTTGAGAATTATAGTCTTAAAAAATAAATTAAAAAAATCCTACCCATCCCTATATTTAGTATATATATAAATATATATAATAATATATTATAATATAAAAAATAAAATATTATATAGAGATTTATTCACTAGAGTGAAAGGTGTGAAAACTAGCCTCAATCTTAAAACATTGTACAGTAGATCCCTGAGATTTATTCACTAGAGTGAAAGGTGTGAAAACTAGCCTCAATCTTAAAACATTGTACAGTAGATTAGGTTTGCAATGCAAACTGCAACTGAAGTGCAATGACATATACGCATACTTTCAACACAAGTCCCACAAACAGCATTTTACTCATAACTGCCTACACAACATCATCATAAAATTATGCACTTTTTTCAGGTTTTTCCTTTTTACAATATCAATTTGTGCCTGTTCTCAGGTGTATGGAGTCCTTTACATGCTGACTTTTACTGAGGTGTCCCTGGATTCCATTTCCTCTGGATAATATTGATGATCCCACTGACTTAGTATTGGCGTGATCACTTTGAATCATAAACAAAATACACAAACAACTCAAATAACTCATGTTCAAGTGAAAAAAGGGTAAATCAATCATTTAATGACTGCAGGAGGTTTGTCACTCTCTGACAGATTACAGCATGTCTAACAAAGGGAAGCTGTCTGTGCTGCATTGTCTTCTTCAAAACCATCACAAAAGCACATATCACCAATTATAATCACCTTGTCACTTAGCATTAATGGAAGGTGACCCTGTGCATGCACTGAAATACACTGTATGACTTCTGAAGGTGAAACCAGCAAAAAAAGCACAAAAACATACATCATGCTCAGATTTCAGAGGACGTTGCTTTACCAACACAATGCAGGCTGCATGTTAAACGAATACATGTATATCATATCTGACTACAGAACAGATATTCTGGAGTATCTTAACTGTGTCTGTATGCTATGGTTATGTACATATAGGCCTTTTTGATGCAACTTTAAAAACTTTCTCTAACCTTGTTTACCTGAAATGAAATATATTACAACAAACTGTATTACAAATAACACCGTTTTATGCATTCTGCTTCATGAAAACCATATAAAGACTTGATGATTTCTATACAGCTGAAATGTTTGTAGCTGTAAACCTGTTCACTGTCAAAGCTGAAAATGATTTAAGCATCTGTCGCAGGGCAATAAATCACACACAAACGGAAGCATGAAAGCTAATGGCACTGTAGCACTGGAGAATTTTCATTTGACTCAAAAGTCTCCTGGGCCTCGAATGTTTTTCTGACATTATGAAATGTTCCCATATTGCAAAGTGAAAACTTTCAAGTTGAATTCTTAGTGCTGACATTCAAAATTAAACTGCATATTTTTCAAAAGTTACACATGATTAAACATAATCACAAACTTTCTTATGCCTATAATAAGAATTAAATGCTTTGTGGAAATTATTTTGACCACGTAACAAGGTTTGTGAAACGTGAAACCTGTTTCTGTCTCAGAATAAAATGAAAAATGTGAAACTAAAAAAAAGAAATACTCACAACTGCGAGAGATATATAGTCAAAATAATGAGAAATAAAGTCATAATTGTGAGAAATGAAGTCTGAGTTATGAGACATATTTTATTTATTTTCTCTCTGAGTGTGAAACTGGCTTCCACAGGTACAGTAGGTCTATATGATAAACAAAAATGTAAACATAAAATTAAATTACATTACATTAAATATCAACTAATTCTTCTTCCCTACAAACGTAGACTAAATGCAAATCTTCTTCAATGTTAATCCAGGGCCTGGGAACTCTAAGCGGATCAGAAGGTCAACCCCCTGGACTTGTTGGATCGAAATCCAGTTAAAGTAAAAAGCTTTTGCAAGCTCAGAAGTTGTTTTAAGGATTAGAGCAGCTACAGACAGGAATTAGATGCAGTTTATTGGAACAATGTCATGTCACATTAAAGAGTTAACTAGGCAGTGCCGTGGGGACTGGTTATCTGGCTAGTTGCTGAGATGGTAATCCAAGCCTCTGTAAGCATCTGTCAAATGTCACAAAGTCTCAGGTTGACACACCATTTTTGCCTCCACAGTGTCTCTGAGGTAAAGGGAGAAGTGAGGTGAAATGTGACACTTCTGGCATCTGTTTGGCACCATTAACACAAAAAGAACAGGGTTTTAGTGTGATGCATGAAGCATAGACACCTTGTAACACCACTTGAGCTGCCAGGGAAGTGTTATTAAACTACTATATAAAATAGCTTTTCTCTCAGGAGTAGCAAGATTAAACCTTCGAATTCTTACCAGAACTGAACTGTAGTGTTGTAGCAACTTGCTTGCTAAATGGTGCCTCTCAAATCGACTTTTGTCACTACATGGTGATGATAGTGACATCGTGTTAGTGATAAAGTGATATATAGTTGGAGCCATATTTATTGACATATTATGTATTATTATTATTAGAAAATAAGTTGAGAACATTTAATTTAATTTGTGAGATTTGTCAACATTTTTTAGTACTAAAATGTCTTTATATGCATCTTTATTATTTTTAAAAATACAAAATAGAAAATACATTGCTCTTAAATGGTTTCAGGAATTTAATGGAAAAGGTGTTTGATGTTTACTTCTAAACTTTATATTTACTTCAGCTCAGCTTAGATATCAGCATAATTTAAATTATGCACTGTCAACAATATTCTTTCCTCATTCAGATAAACAGCACATATTTATGTATTAAAAACACACCTTTCACGCCCTGAGTTTAATTTCAAAAGCTGCTCCATCAGTTTAGGTGATCTTACAAAAAGACTATGAAAATAAAGTATGTGGTTTCGATCTTCCAGTGATGGATTGCTTCTTTGTTTCTGCCCAGTTTTGGCTTCTCTGTTGGATGATTTTAAATCTATTTTATTTATAAATACATAAATACATGTAGAGTTGGTGCTTGTTTTTATTTATCAGAAATTAATTATTGTTAAAAAATGGTCTTTTCATGAAAGATGGTTGAAGGTAAAGGGGTTGATAATACTGTAAAGTCATTTCAGAGGTAGAGCAAGTTACATTTTAATGAGATATTTCAAAGATATTTTTTACTGAAATGCATTATCAGTCCAGGAACACTCATAAATGCATTATGAGTCCAGTAAATTTCGACTTCAAATCCCATGAAAGTGATGCTGCAGTGGAAGGCTAGAAATATATTAGAAAAATACGACACTCTTCACTCAGAATCAGACTTTTTAGATTTTTCTAAATTTAAGAAGACAAAATTTAAGAAGAAAAGAAAGACCAAAAAGGGTGAAAATAATAACACAGAGTCTTCTAAATGTAAAAAATAGTACATTTTCAAAAGTCAGTCTCAACTTGCCATGTTGTAATTGCTTCTGTCTTAGTTCAATGAGTGATGCACTTATAACAAACTCATTAATTGCAATAGAGACCTGCACAATCGAACATTAGGAACATATTGCATCACAGATATTCACAGTCATGCAGAGCCTAATTACCAACATGATTTCAGATAAATTAAGCTACTCATTTTCTATTAGGATCTGTCAGAAAACACGACACTAATAGCACATCAAGTTTGTTATTAACCTTATCGGTGTCCTTGGTCTTGACTGCTGGCCGTGTGCACAGAAAACACAATAAAACCCAAAACACATAAACAACAGAAAACAATGAATCTCAACACTTAAAAACAGTGAATGTAATACTAATATTATATTTATTCATCTTTAACTGTTTTGAAACATTACACGGATGTTAGTTAGTCAGTGGGTTAATGAGTGGCTACGTATGTCGTTTCTGTGTCTGGCACAGAAATAGAAAGGAGAATATTGTATCAGTTTGGTTCTTTGTCATTGTCCTCCAGTGACAAATGATGTATGGACAGAGACTTAATGAAAGTGTCTATCAGTGCAGGGTGGAAAGCGCACCTCAGGAAGCTCCTCCAGTTGTTCTGATAGGGAGGCTCTCATCCATCATTGTCTGGAGGTTCCTCGGACATATACTATAGTTAGCGGAGGTATTTAGGTTTATTGTATTTCAAGGGGCAATAACTTCTGTAAGGTTCCACAGGAGAACCTCTATATGTGGAATGGAGGGGAGAAAAAATAAAAGCCATATGTTCTTTAGACAGAAATACATCGGAAGGGCTCTGGCGGAATGATTCCGGATGGTAATGAATAATGGCCTTCCTAATTAGCAGACAGTTCTAGATAACAAAAGACATCATGAAAAAAAAATGGATTACTTCAGTTTCAAATTACAGTGAAATAACAGAGCAGCTGGCGTGGCCATTAATAGCTTAGCTGTTATGCATTAGAAATAGGCACTGTAATAATTGGCTAATAATAATGATAATAGTTACATTGAGAGAAGAAAGACATTGTATTTAATGTGTGCCATTGTTATCATTTAATACTGCACACTGAAGTGTGAAATCGTGTAAAAAAGAGGAGGGGGTAATTAAATTACTTTGAGTTATAAACGCATTATGAGTCATCCATGCATGCAATTGTTTTTGGCTTTATTCTACATTATGTGACTACAGATTATGTCAGCGTGCCAATATAACCCTGAAACTTCATTAATTCAGACACATGAACACAGAGGTGAAGCACCCCTAGGTAAAGGAGGAGTGTGCAGAACATCCAAATGTAAACGGATCCTCTTGTGTGTTCTTAAAAGTGTCATTTTCAAACTTCAAATTAGGTAAGATGTGGCCAGCATACTAAAGCCCTATGTAGACGGTACTAGTTTTCTGGAAGAGGTTAATAAAAGAAATTCTTGTTTAACACATGTACTTTGCAGATTCAAACGGTTCCTCTATGGAAGCCTGTTTCTGCTATACGGAATAAAAAATAAAAATTGTGACTATTTTACAGTTGGAATTTTTCCTTAAATTCTCACAACAAAACACTAGTTTCTCTTACACTTATATCATTTTATAAAATTAAGGAGAACCAAGTTTTGGAAATGTCTAAGACTGGCCTAGACTTTTTCATAAGTTATTTTTTTTTTTGTGGCAGAAACAGGCTTCCATATGAACCTCACCTAAAATTTAAGCATTAAATATTAAGAATCAGAACCAGGATATAAAAATGAATAAATAAATATCATTTTATAAAATTAAGGAGAACCAAGTTTTGGAAATGTCTAAGACTGGCCTCTTTAGTGTCAGCATCAGGAAAGACACATGCATAGATTTTAATTCTAAGATACAAAATATCATTATAAAAAAAACAATACCATAAAAAATAAAAATATAAAATAATTTGTTTAGAAAATTAGTCCCATTTGAATAGAGCTATAGAAGCCTTTCTGAAATTATTACTTGGAAGGACTTTTAACCATATAAGTTTCACTTTATACTGTTTCAGATAAAGCAATCATTAGAGATTGAGCGTTTCAGACCTGAATGGAAAGGCATCACATGTTATGATTATTCAGCTGTTTTGTTCACAGAGATATGAAAAATCATTTAAATAAAGCACTATAGTGAAGAGACTCCCAGTGTCATTGTCCATCCCTTGTGGAAGTGATTAATGCATGATTACACAAAATTACTTTAGAATATTATCACTTTAAAACCAGGTGACCAGCGATCCATAAACAAATAAAAATATCATGCAGCCATAAAGCAGCTCTTTGCAATGATGAGCCATTAGAAAAAAAAAAACCCCAAAACATATTGTGATAAAACCACACTACACAATACACATTCCCCCCCTTCCTGCCATTAGAACTCTCAAATCATTAGAAAAACTATTTCACTTCTGATGACCATAAATACTTATTAACATACATATTTGCACATATTCCACATATTCAGAAAGTCCCCACAACAAAAAGGCTTCTCTACAACAAAGCTTCTGATCATAGCTGCTATTTTTCTGCTTCCTCTGAGGTCGGAAAGAAATGAAGTACAAAAAAATTGCACAAAATCACCTTTTGATAAAACACAATGCATAGTGGAAATGGAGCATGCAATGAATTGAATGAATCACTGGTGAGTCACTGTCTGTGGGCATAAAAATACTAGCATATATTTTTTTGTGTGAAGTGTCAGATGCATAAATGGAAGCTCATGGAAAATTTTCTTTAGTGAATTAAAGTTTTCCATACTATTGTTTGGAAAGAGTGTAGCAGAGAGTGTAGAGTGTAGAGACAGATGGTGTGTCTTCATCATTATTTATTTTGCTCCTTCGCCTTGGATGAAAGGCCTGAATGCATAGATTGTAACATGGGAACATAGTCATGCAAAAGCTTCCACTGGACTGACAGATAATCTTTTGCATGTTCCTGTCAACAGTGAATGCGCAATCATCTGTAAAACATTATTTGACATCAGCTGTCATTTTATCATCACGCATTGTGTTACATGTCAAAGATGAAGTGAGGAATTCTGGCTATTTTTTACACTGAATCACATTAGGCTAGTGAAGTAATTCATAGTTGAAAAGGAAACAGATTTAGCAATCATATATCCATGGTGCACCAGTATTATTATCAATAAAAGTAATTAATGTACCTTCAGTATACATTAGTATAAAACAAATTTTAAATATTCATTTTCATATAAATATGTAAATTTCATATTATATAATGATTCACAAATACACCAGCTGATTTCAGAGATTTCTACTCTAGTATATCAACTTCTGTATTGTTTGAAAAAAAATCCTTCATGAGAGCCAGAACTTCAAAAGATAATATCATTTGTTCATTTAAACTGGCTAACAAGAGTCCCAGACAACTGGTGAGAATAGATGAGTCACTTACACGATTTATCTATGAAAAACAACAACAGCAAAACATCACCCAGAATTTATCAAGATATCACCATGCCATACCACCATGTGGAAGCATTACATCAGTCTCTTCTGATGAAAAATACATGAAAATGCACCATATCTAGCCCAGACCAAGTCCTAAAAGAGAGAAAAAGATAAAAGACTCAACTGACAGAACTTGTCCTCTGGGAGAGAGTTTGGAAGACTATAGGAGAAACTCCCCCGCTCTGTAAGGCCATGTTCGTGTAGCAATACTGTTTGTCACCGCATACTCACATTTCACAGCAATCTGATAACATCTTTAACAATACTCCTTATTAGCAATAATCCAGTTATTATATCACAATATATTTGCTAAAGTAGTCAAGTCAGTTAAGACACTACAGCCCTAATTATATCTATCTATCTATCTATCTATCTATCTATCTATCTATCTATCTATCTATCTATCTATCTATCTATCTATCTATCTATCTATCTATCTATATATATATATAAATAGCACAATTACAAGTGTGATATCAAATAATTGACATTTTAGATATAGTATCGTTAGTTATAACTTATAACTTTTGTTAACTCTACAATAAGTAATCCACTTTACCACCTAATAACTCTTTAACGGGGATGCTATAAAGCTACAGAAAAAACAGAAGTTCAAAGACAAAATTCTATAGATGGCTGCGAGCTTGTTTCTCTGATGCATAAGGTCTGTATCAGAACTCTTGGAACGCTGACCAATCAGATTTTATGTCCTTTTTTAACTGTTGTATGGAGCCATATAGTGCATACCATATAACACATAATGTTAAGTACAGGTCTTTACAAGCCAAAACTTAGTATTTATAGCAAAATAAACCCAGACAGGTTGATCAGGATGGTGATGCAAAATGGTACTTTCAATTATGCAGCTAATTACATGACTACTTAACAAATAAGTAAATTAATGAACATAAATATTGATTTGAACTGATTACGTGAGGGGAAAGAGACTGCTGAAAATATACTCACCCTCAAGCCAATGAGTTGTTTCTTTCTCAGAACAGATTTGGAGAAATTTAACATTAAATCACTTACTCGTTAATGGATCCTCTGGAGTGAATGGGTGCCATCAGACTGAGAGTCCATACAGCTGATAAAGACATCACAATAGTACACAATATGACTGCAGTCCATTAATTTGTGAAGTGAATAGTTGTGTGTTTGTAAGAAACAAATCCATCAAGACATTTTTAAATCAAAACCGTAAAATACAAATCCTCTATCCTCTGCACAGTGATACATGAAACCAAGTGTATGAGGAAAAACAATATAAAGTTCAGTGGTAATTAAAAATTATTGATCAACCAGATCAGAGAGCCATAATAGACATTGTAGCACAAGGCAGCTAAAACAAGCATAAAAATCAACATAAAAATATACAGAATTTAACAAAACAAATCAATTGAGTTGAAAATGCTAATCTAAACGTGAAAACATTTATCTGCAGTCCACACATTGTCCTTAAGTTCCTTTTGATCCTAAATGTTTTGGTTTTTGTTTGCAGGGTAGTCTGCATAAATCATATTGATTATTACTAAGCTTGCATTACTTTCACCATAACAGAATAAAAAATATCTCACTTTATTCAATTTCATTCACATTCCACTCCAATTATGTATATGTTTACTGTCATCTTAGTGCTGAGTAGATACAACCGAGGGAAGGCATGGCTGAGCCCACAAATCCATCTCCATGCGGCATATCATCTCTGACTGAGCTCGTGCGGAGTTGTGCTCCATGCTAAATGGAACGAAGTCAGGCGAATATGATGGTCCATTAGGAATGGTTCAGTTGGGCGCGGGTCAGACTGTAGCAGGTGACAGGGTGATGAATAGCTTTTGGCAGGAGTCGGGTCGTATAGATGGCAGAGAGAGCAAGGCTGTGGAAATAGAGAAAACTGCAGGTTAAGCCCCAGTGCCTGTGTGATTGAGTCTCTATTTGGCACAGCAGCTGGGGCATTCACCACTAGAGTCCACAACTCAGCAGCTGAATCTGGAGTTTCAAATGCACTAAAATTTATTGTTATTCCTCAACAGGAGCCACAGGCTATGCAAAGCTTTTCCATTTTGACTTTTGTAAGTGATGATAATAGTACTTTTCCTTAGGTAGGGTGTATAATTCATGAATCACTTATTGAATATTGTTTAATTTTATTTATTTACTTAATTTAAGCAAATGTCTTCAAGGAATAGTTTACCCCAAAATGATCCAAGAGCTCGATGAGTTTGTTTCTTTATCAGAACAGATTTAGAGAAATTTAACATCAAATCACTTGCTCGTCAATGGATCCTCTGGAGTGAATGGGTGCCGTCAGAGTGCAAGTCCAAACAGCTGATAAAAACATCACAATAATACACCACATGACTTCAGTCCATCAGTTTGTGAAATGAAAGTAGTGTGTTTGTAAGAAACAAATCCATCAAGACATTTTTCAATTCAAATCATAAAATAAGACTACTCTGTCCATTGTATTACTTTCTCCAGTGAAAGTCAATTCTTTTGGATTATAAGAGAAAAATATATATATTTCAAGCACTGTTTATCAGAGAAGGCAGACCAAAACAGTTCTAAACCAATATATCAGTGGATTTTGATGTGAGAGAAAAACAGGAAATAGACTTTTTCAAAGCAATATTATGGATTATGGACTAGTATTGAAAGTTGAAAATGCCTTAATGATGGATTTGTTTCTTATTAGACATTGCAAGACATTAATTGATGGACAGGAGTTTTTATAAACTACTTGAACTAATTTTACCTTCACACAATCACTTCAAAATCATCCATCCGCCACCAATTCACTTAAGAGGATCCATTGGCGAGCAAGTGATGTAATGCTACATTTCTCCAAATCTTTTCCGATGAAGAACAAACTCATCTACGTCTTGGATGGCCTGAGGGTGAGTACATTTCATTTTCATTTTTGGTAAACTATTCCTTCAAGTGGCCTTAAAATGCCACCAAGTTGACAATACTTAAAATATGCCTTGATTAGTTCGATTCAGTTACTGTAAAAAATTTTTTTAATTACATCTTCATCAAAAGATTTCTATTCAAACTGTTCACCATGTTTTCAATTAGAAGCATACTTGTCATGGGAATAAAAGTACTTGTTGTCTTAAAATAATCATCACATCACACAAACAATCACCACATGAACACTAATGAGGCTAAAGACACTCATAAAATACCTTCAAGCGCCTTTCACAGACTGATAATTAGGAACAAACTCTCCTGATGCCAGTAAAAGTGACAAAAATCAACATCAGTGCATATAAAATCATATGCACCCACATGAATTATTAATGCCCGGTACATGGGACTAAATCAGAATCAGAAAACCAATGAACCAAAATATACTTAAAGTATTACATTTTTTTTTTTTTTTTTTTAGCATTGTTTAGTCAATTTAACATCAAATTTTACAGAGTATTTTCTACACACAAGCATTGCAGAGAGTCCCCTTTCTAAATATGTGGTCCAAGTGCATCGATTCATCTACAATTCAATAAGATGAGTGATTTGTAGCAAGTGATTAGTAAGGTGAGTGTGTACACTAGAACATCGCTCAGTTGGCATGACAGCTGTGAGTGAAGAGCTGGCAGTCGAGGGGAATGTCTCGTGATGTGATTACTTAACAGATCCCCACCGTTGCTTGTTAAATTGTGCATGACTAATAGACCTGTTCAAGGACAAATTTGTGTTGACATCTTTGATGGAGTACATGCTTCAGACCTGATAGTTTAGGTTGATGGTTACCTATTTCCAAGTTGATCAGATCAGAGAGTTCATAAGAACGAAACTCCTGAAGAGAGGGAAGAGGATGTTGTTAGTCAAGACACTTCGAAGCTGTTATTGATTGAAACAGGGACTTAAATTAACTTCATCGTTTTGACTCACTGGATCTGTTTGTCCTTTTATGTGCACAGATTAAATTTATAACGCCAGCTTTACCTTGTCACCTCAATCTGTTTCATATTTAGGAGTTTATTAATCTATACTTAAAACCTGACTTCACTGTAAATCATTTTTGATTAATTACCTAAACACAAACACATATTTTGTAATTAAGCTTGAAAAGCTAATTTTGTGTTATACAACGATGTCCTTGTATTTGGAAGTAACAACTCATAAATCATGCTAAGTGTGAGGTTAATGTCTCATCAGAGTCATGTTCACAATGTAGATTTATTTTCTGGCCATCATACATCCAACAACTCACTGTTTTATGTATTAATTGCTTTATTTTGTTACACTATATTAGTTTAACAGTGAATACAGAATGAAATAACTTGTGGTCATGATATCCAAAGTGTCCAAATTAAAGTTTTGTCAATGAGCTCTGAAGTAAAAGACACTCATAATGGATGAGTTGAATGATGAATGCAAAGAAGAAGAATTAAAATGAACTGAAATTTAACTACAAAGTCTGTTGGCTTGAAAAATCTTAATCCAAAGGAAATTTTTTTTTTTAAAATGTCTTCAAGTTTGATGAATGAATGGACATATAGACTCTTTCTAATTCAAATTCCAATCCAACTTCCTTTGTGGCCGATTTCATTTATATTCACAACTGAATTGAAAGGAAACTGGTTCTTTAATTTTGGATTTCGCCCTACCCTGGACAAAATCCCAGAAATAAAATTCCAGGTACATTTGTGGTGAACACATTACACTGACTGACATTCTGTAAACATATTTAGGATCATTCTAATGGTGAATCATTCAGAAAGATACCTAAGGCCATACAAAATTTCCCATTCCTGGGTGAGTAGAAGAGATACACCTTCCTTACCTAAGAGGCAGCAGCAATGGCAGCTGCAGTCAGCAAGATTAAATGATAGATTGACCACAAATCAATGGCAAACTGGTTCTTTTTAGACCCCCAGATAAATCTTCTCTAATCTGTTCTGTGCAGGTGTGCCACACACACCAGGCACCGAGTCCAACCAACCTCCCAAGAGTTCACAATAAATTAAATACTAGAAAGCCCAACAGCTATACTCGATGGCGGCTTGTATTAAAGCTCAGAATTAAAACCGTCTGGTCCATATCTCCACACATTGGGTGGGGGCTGTAGTTTGAAAGTTTCTGAAATAAGTGGCAGTGTATATGATGCTTTTACTATCAATATGAAAATCCCACTAATTATTCCCTGAGTGTGACTAATCTGAGGATGATTCATGCTGACTAAATCAATGTCAATTGGATTTAAACCTATAAGAAAAACATAAATGGTTTCTATCCATGCTAAAGTCTTTCTTTTTTTAACTGAGCCATGATCCAGTTTTTCTCTATTAAAGATAAGTATACTCTATTGAATGCATCTTTCCTTTCCTACTGAATTGTCTGGGCCGTGATTCAGTCCATGATTCAGTCCTTTCATAACATCATTTTATATGTATGCTGCTATTTTAAGTCTGCATCTGTATTGATTGCATATCTCAGCTCATCAGAGTTTAAATCTTAAAATATCACACTAATCTACAGATTACAATACATAATGACTTACTGAAATGGCACACTTTAAGGACCTATTTTTACCAAACCCTTTAAAACAAATTGTTACAAATTCTAAAACCCACAAGCATTTCAGCAATGCTGAAAACATCCATCGTCACCCACATTTAACACATCTTTTTCACCTCTGGTGAAAAACAATTCAGTCTATTTATGACCACATAAATTACACAGCTCTGAAACAACAGGAAAAACAAAAAAGTTCAGCAGACAAGTTTGAAGACTCTTCATAGCAAAGTAAAAATTCTGCATCATCTAGTGTCACAATTACATCCAAATTAATTTGTATGCGCAAGTAACAGCATGCTAGAGATAAGATTACATTCTATGATTTTAAAATCTTACTATTTAAAGCAATAGATCACCCAAAAATAACAATTTGCTGAAAATGTTCACGCACCCTCAGGCTATACAAGATGTAGATGCTGTTTCTCCATCATAACATATTTAGAGAAAAGTACCATTGCATCACTTGCTTTTCAATGGATCCTCTGCAGTGAATGGGTGCCAATTCTGTCTAAAATCCTAAAGTCCTCTATGCATTTCTTTCTCCAGTAAAAAAAATAATCTCGCCTGAATCAAGAGAGAAATATGCACAGATTAAACACCATTTACAAGTGAAGACAGTACAAAACAGTTCTAAACAAAAATGCTGTTGAATTTTGATGTTAAAGAAAAACGGGGGATAAACTTCTTGACTGGAGGAAGCATTATTATGGATTATGGACTTTTTATGGATTATGGGTTTAAAATTAAAATGCCTTGATAGATTTGTTTCTTACAAACATGCAATATTTCATTTCACAAGATGTTAATTGGTGGACTGAAGTCACGTAAATTATTGTGATGTTTTTAATCAGCCATTTAGACTCTCATTCTGATGGCACCCGTTCACTCCAGAGGATCCAATGGTGAGTAAGTGATGTAATGCTAAACTTCTTCAAATCTGTTCTGCTGAAAAAACAAACTCATTTATATCTTGTATGGCTTAAGGGTAAGTACATTTTCAGTAAATTTTAATTTTTGGATGAACTATTCCTTTAAGATTATGTTTCCAGGTTCTGTGACCAGAGCTATAAGGGAGAAGAGAGAAGTCAGAGCTGTTCATCTGTTCGTCTTGGACTGTCACACATAAGATGGCAACAGTGCTATTTTCACCGGCCAAGATTCACACTTTCACTGGCTAAAGAGCATTGCATCCTGCATTGTATTCTCACTGTAAAGTTTGAAAGATGTCTGGTATAGTATTAGTATATAGCAATTTTGGAATTTTGGATTCAGTAAATGCTTCAGCGCATTTTATGTGGACAGTGTATCTACAAATTACAATTTCTACATAAAGGGAAAAATATTATCTGTGCAGTGTACAAAAGATAGGAAATGTTACATTAAAAGAGTTGAAATTACTGCTAATGTCACAGTTGTCTGAACTTTTTATTTTCCTCTGTCTGAATTAAATGGGCAGTATCATTCCGCTATACTTCCATACTTCTTTATGTTCTTATGGTTATGAGATTCTTATTTAAATGTATAGCACAGATTGTTCTGCATGTTTAATTACTGATGTCCGTATACAATCTTCCCCCTGATTCATTTAATTTTTTTTTTTTTTTTGCATCATTATAGACTTCTCAAGTAATCCTGGTAGGGAAATAAAGACAATGATGCAATATAGGTTCTCCCTTGTCTCTGTGTTATGTGTTTATCTCTCCTTTTGTGTCTAACTTAGAAACACTGTACAGGGACAGATCATCGCCAGTGTCATGAGAGGATATAGATTACACAGAGACACTCAATAACACATATTGTCTCAAAACAGCAGAGTGCTTCTCTGAAGTCTCTTGCTGGAGATGTATGCAAATAACATCTTAGAGCGAGATGGAAAAGCAAAAGTGTTTTGCTCACAGGCTTATCCAATATATATCCTCCCACTCATGAACGATCAATGCGACGCTTACAGCTTCCACACTGTGTGTATCATCTTGTTGCGAAGCAAGTGCCAATACAGTCAAAGCTGAAACTATGCCAGCTACAGGGTTTGCGTTCTGTTGTTTTTCATTAAGGAGAAAATCTGGCAGTGAATTATTGAATGGATGTTAAAAACTACACCAGTCTGGGAAGGATAAACAATTCTGTGAACTGTACAGTCCAACAAAGCGCTAAACTAACAGGTACGCAAGTTTAGTTTAGATTTTGATATTTCTAGATCTATCTAATGTTCTTTTAATACAGGATAACTGGAATTTACTGTTACATTATGTTCTAATGAATGTAGAGGTGCGTTTGGGTATTTCTTGCTAAATAACTCTGAACACAGGCTGATTCCCATAAGCAAGATGTGATTGAAAAGATGATGTGAAGTTATTAGGAAAGTGCAAATAGCCTTTCCCCCCCATTTTATTTCCTTTGAGAACTACTCTATACACCATTCAAATGCTCCTTAATGCCATTAGAACTCCAGTCTATTTCCCCATACAGACAAGAACTGTTCAATAAACACATTCACATGGCTTTATTTTACCAGTACTGTTTTAAAGCACTGTATTTCAGTAGATGCCTTGAACTGAAAATAAACTGGATATGATTGCCATGTAAAATCTGTAACATTTGATCAAGCATACAACGATCATAACAGTGGGAATATATGAAAAGAAAGTGTAATTCTGTGACAAAAAGGTTTGCTAAAGCTATATAAAACCAGCAAGCATCATGGAGGACATGCAGGCAAGGAGACTTGCATAAAACAAGCACTACAATCCTATTCAAGTCTTTAAAGAAAAACTCTAACAATCACAACCACACAATTTCAGAAGATAAACAAAGACATTAATGACAATTCTTGCAGAAATTAAATTTTTTTATGTCATATAAGTGTGACTACAGCCATCTATTACCCATTAGAAACTCAGCAGACTAAAATTTACTAAATTATGAAATAATCAAATCCCACTTACTGTATTCATATATCGGCTGTTTAAATTATCTCATGTAGTCCAATTATTGGTAACACTTTAGAATACTGTTCCATCATTAATGAATAACTACACAACAACAAATGACTAATGCAATATTAACATTTTAGTATTAACTAACAAGAAACTCTGATTAATGATTAAGTAAGTAATAGCGCTCAGCTGAAACTGGTAGTTCACTATTAGCTAATCAATAACTACTATTTTTCATAAATCTTGGAGAACTACTAAGAATTACTGTATACAGGTTCATATTTAATGTGAATTATGCATAATTTATAATTAATTATAAAAAGTGAAGATCGTGTAACCCACTAGTAATGGCTCAAGTACTACCAAATCATTCAAAAGGAAAAGGATCAGTATTCTAAAGTGAAAAGTACACTCGCTAATATTGGCTGACGTCATAGTAAGCTTTTGAGATATATGAAAGGTTTTGGATAGTATTGACTCAAGTGTTACTACATTCTTCTGAAGAAATGACTAATTATTTAGATCAGTATTCTAAAGTGAAGATCACAGTAACCCACTATTTAAGTGTTACCAAATCTAGCAAAATAAATTACTACCAGAAAGTTTGCAATGACTTCATAATTAATAGAGAGTTACCATGTTATTCACTTTAGAATATTGATCCAAATAATTAGTAATTCCTTCAGAAGAAATTGGTATTACATGAGTCATTATTAGTGGGTTACTATGACCTTCACTTTAGAATCAATTATAAATTATGCATTATTTATATTATTATGAACCTGTGTATACAGTAGTTCTTAGTAGTTCTTGGGGAGGTATGAAAAATAATATAGGTACTTATTAGCTAATGGTGAACTACAACATTCGACTAAGCACTATTACTTACTAATTCATTAATCAGAGTTTCTCGTTAGATACTAGGCTAGTTAGTAGAGTGCTAATATTGTGTTAGGCTGTGTTATTGTGTTATTTATTAATGATGGAACAATATTCTAGTGATACCGAATTATCATCTCAATCTTATCGACGTTTTACTTACATATTTTTCTATCACGTCTTTCTGTAAATACAGATCAAGAACAGTCCATACAACTAAGTTCTGACAGCGATGACATCACAGAAGCTGATCCAGACAGACGGTCCTCTGAGGAGCGGTAAAGATCCAGCATCAGTGAGGCACAGAAACACGAGCGCTCTCCGCCTCATGTGGAGTTTACACGGCAGCTTCATTTCTGAGATAGCAGAAATGAAGATTTCTTAATTTAGACAAATATTCTTTTGCAGCGATGGTAAGTAAAAACTAAAGCCACCTTTGCTCTCAAAAACAGGTATAGTTACAGGTAAAGTTAGTCGCATTTGCTTTTTTTTTATTATTTCTTTTGTATGTGTTGCCTACTGTAATTTAATCTGCTGTCGCGATGAATGTCTGAACAATGTCTGAACATAGTGATGATCATGAGCTGTATGAGACGTGTGCATTTACATTAACAATGAGCTCGTAAGAACAAACTTGAACTGAGTCTTTCCGTGCATGCACTTTATAAACTGTTGTATGCGAGCAAATCATCCGGATTAACTTTCAAATAAAATACAGTTATTAAAATACCGGTTAAATACCAGTGCGTTTTCCTCATTTTATCTAATAAAATATCCATCTAAACTGCATCTAATCATTTTAAATAATACGAAAGTATAACAATACAGTGGTCTCACCCTGAGGGGGGTTCAGTTCAATCAATCAGTCAATCAAATATATAAATAAATGAGTTTAAATAGCCTATTGCATTATCTTACATAGATTTAACGTAATTTTATACTTAATCAAAACATATATTGAAGTACGTTTTACAAGAAAATAATATTTCTGCTTTTCTACTTCAAAATTTACCATCTAATTCATTGTGTTACATTTCTTTGTAATTATTTGTGAAATGTACTTTTTTTTTTTTAATTCTGTGTGAAAATTGTTTAGTAGGCTAAGTAAAAAAAATATCTGAATGTCGTAATGCACGTGCTAAGATTGTGAAGTGTGCAACCTGTAAACTTTGCCATCCCATGAGGACATGTACTGAGGAGAAGCGGGAAAATAAAAATGGCAGAGAACTGTTTCCAGGCAGCTCAAGTGTTAGCACAATAGTCGCCACCAAAATCTTTGTAACTGGTACTTCATCAAAAAGTTAATGGTTAAAATCACATGCTCAGAAAGTATGACTTAAGTATTTGTTCTAGAGTATATGTGTATTTACTATATTAGCCCTTAAATAATGATTTGATATTGTCTACTTTTTTAATGGAACAGTTAATTGAACTTTTGATAATATGTGTGTGTTTGTGTGTGTGTGTGTGTGAGAGAGAGAGATAGTATCATATTTGACGATACATCAGGCTTTTTTGGCTCATACGTATGATACAGGATTAGGATATAGATGTAGATGAAATTCTGATAGTTTGTAACGTCTCAAAAAGCAATGATTTTTTTATGAAATCAGTGAGATTAGCAGGCTAATTTCATAAAATGAATTTAAATATCAGTTGTCACTCTATCTTCTTTGTAAGATGGTATTTAAATGCTTAGCCTTATGATCAAAGCTCTGTGGTTTTATTGTGGGGGCAAAACATATAATGCAATGCAGTACAATAATGATTACATATAAATGTAACTCAAAAGCCTGCATGTATCATATTTGATGCTGACATTTTAACATGATTTTTTGATGAGAAATTATGTATTGCTAATCAAGTAAATCCAAGTTGCTTCAGTCTAGTATGTGTTCATCTTGAAATATTATTAACAATATAAAAGTTATTCTAATGTTTACATCATATAAAATCAGTAGATTTCACAGCAAAAACACAACAGGGGGGACATTTTTAGTATTATACTAAAAGGCATTTTATTTGCTAAAAAAGTACATATTATATCATCAAATTTGAAATAGTTGGCTTTAAAGAGTAAAATAATTTGACATGAGTGTTGAATTGATGCATTATTGTGATTTTTTTTTTCATATTTAAAATATTTTCTACCTGTCACTGTTCTTTTTTTTCAGTTGGCTCTGTAATCACCTGTCACAATGGGTAAATCCTGGACTAGTTGTCTTTTAGTGCTGTTTATGTGGACTTGCTTAGGCGCCCAGCAAATGGAAGATACATTGTCTTTTCAGTTTACTCATCCACTTTACAACGTAATGATATATGAAAATTCAGCAGCAAAAACCTTTGTTGAATGCCCCATAAAAATGGGCATTTTTATGACGAACCAGTCTTGGGACATTTGGTACGTAATAGAATCCGGGGACCATGATAATTTATTCAAAGCTGAGAAGTATGTTTTGGGTCATTTTTGTTTCCTGCGAATAAGAACCAAAGGAGGGAATTCTGCCACTCTTAATAGGGAAGTAAAAGACCACTATCTACTGACTGTAAATGCTATTGAAAGACATACTGGTGCTGAAACACAAACACAAGTTAAAGTGCAAGTTATGGACACAAATGATCTCAGACCTCTTTTCTCACCGACTACATATAGTTTTTTTGTACCCGAAAACTCAGCCATCAGAACAAGTGTAGGCAGAGTTTTTGCCACAGACGCTGACACAGGCACCAATGGAGAGTACTATTTCAGCTTCAAAGAGTGGAATGACATGTTCTCCATTCATCCTACTAGTGGGGTTATAACTCTGACAGGCAAGCTGGATTACTCTGAGGTGGCTCTTTATGAGATTGATGTGTTGGCTGTGGACAGAGGTCTGAAGCTCTATGGGAGTAGCAGCAGCAGTAGCACGGCAAAGCTAAAGGTGCACGTGCTGCCGGCCAATGAACATGCACCTGTTATCACAGCTGTCCCCTTAACTCCATGGAACACAACCAGGGATTCCACTTATGCGTATGTGACTGTGGAGGATGCCGATGAAGGGCACAATGGCGAGATTGCCTCTTTGAGCATCGTGGCTGGAGATCCACTCCAGCAGTTCAAGGCCTTCAGAACAAACCCTGGGAGCAAAGAATACAAAATCAAGGCCATCAAAGACGTGGAATGGGAGGGTTGTAGTTTTGGGTGCAATCTTACATTGCAGGCCAAAGATAGGGGGAATCCTCCAAAGTTTTCCTCAGCGATAGTTGTGAGGGTGAAATCGCCCAGCGAATACACAGAAACTCCTACATTTGAGAAGAGCGTCTATAGAGTTACTCTCAGTGAGTTTGCGCCTCCTCACTCTCCGGTTGTTATGGTCAAAACTGTACAGAAACATTCAAAGATTACTTACTTGTTACAATTTAAGATGCAACAACATGAGAATCCATTTGTCATTAATCCAAACACGGGCCTTATCACCACCGTGGCACCTGTAAAAGCAGAAAGTGTCAGTCAATATGAGTTTGATGTTGTTACGAGTGACAGACGAGCAGTGGCCAAGGTGATCATCAGTGTAAGCGATGTGAACAACAATGCCCCAGTGTTTCAAAAGTCTAATTATGAAGCCAGTATCGCTGAACACATGCCCATAGGGACCAGTGTCTTGACAGTCAGTGCTACCGACAAAGATGACGGCGAAAATGGCTATGTCACCTACAGTATTGTCAATGTGAACAAACAGCCTTTTGTAGTGGATTATTTCACCGGTGTCATAAGCACTGCAGAAGATCTAGATTACGAGACAATGCCGAGAAAATTCTCCCTAAGGATTCGGGCATCAGACTGGGGCTCCCCTTTCCGCCGTGAGGCAGAGATTGTTGTTTCAATCACTCTCACCAACCTGAATGATAATAAGCCACACTTTGAGAATATGGATTGTGATGTTACTGTGCCAAGATCTCTAGGGGTCGGTGAACAAATAATAGTGGTGTCTGCCATTGACGCTGATGATCTTGGCATAGTGCAGTACAGAATTGACAGTGGTAATAACATGAATCTTTTCGAATTGGATTCCAGCTCAGGGGTGCTGACACTTAAAAAGTCTTTGAGGGATGGCGATGCAGCGAAACAGTCTTTCCACCGCTTGCAAATAACTGCCAGCGATGGAGAAATATCAAGTAACCCTATGTTCCTAAATCTAACAGTAGTTAGTGCTTTTAAACATGTCCGCTCCAAATGTGCAGAGACTGGCGTTCTGAGAACTTTAGCCGGGCTGCTGCTTTTTGGCTCTAAACGACACAGTCAGAAAGAAGCAGAAGATGAATTCGCAGACATCCATTCTGTTAACCGCCACACTCCACGGTTTATAGAGTCCACTCCAACTGTAATAGAAGTTAAAGAGGACCTTCCTGTAGGGACAAGCGTAGCACTCCTCAGAGCTGCCGATTCAGACTCCGGCTTCAGTGGGAAATTGCTTTTTGTGATCTCAGGGGGAGATTTTGATAGTTGTTTCACGATAGAATCTGACACAGGGTGGCTTAAAGTTTTCGAGCCACTTGATCGAGAAACAACAGACCACTACACTCTCAACATCACTGTTTATGACCTTGGCTTACCGCAGAAATCCTCATCTCACATGGTAAATGTTAACATTTTAGACGTAAATGACAACAGTCCTGAGTTCCTTCAGTCTGAGTATTCAGTGGATATAAGTGAAGACATTGCTATGGCGACAGACATCATTCAGCTTATAGCAAAAGATAAAGATTTAGGGGTCAATGGAATGGTTAGATACTCGTTTCTTACCAAAACAGACAAATTCGTCATACATGAAGAAACAGGGATTGTAACTGTTATGAGTCCGTTAGACAGAGAAGCCAATCCATCGTTTGTTTTGAAGGTAGCTGCTTTTGACGCTGCAATTGATGAGCCTAAAATGGTATCAACAGCATTGTTATACATTCATTTGGAGGATGTGAATGACAATGCCCCTACATTTATACCCCAACAATACCATATCAGAGTCAGAGAAGACATTCCAGTGGGCACCTTGGTGCTCTGGCTTGAAACTCACGATCCTGACCTTGGCCTGTCTGGACAGGTGAGATACAGTTTAACAGATGGGGAAGATGGAAGCTTTCAAGTGGATAAAATGACTGGAGCTGTGTATGTCTCTCAGACTCTTGATTTCGAAACAAGACAAGTATATAATCTGACAGCAAAGGCCAAAGACAGAGGCAAGCCGAACTCTTTATCCTCATCCTGTTTCATTCATGTGGAGATTGTGGATGTTAATGAGAACTTGTACCGCCCGTCCTTCCCATTCTTTGTGGACTGGGGAGCTGTGAGTGAGGATGCCCCATCTGGCACTTCTGTTCTGAAAGTTGCAGCTCACGATGAGGACAGCGGCAGGGATGGAGAAGTTCGCTACTCCATACGAGGAGGTTCAGGCCTTGGTGTGTTCACCATTGATGAAGACAGCGGTAAGTTCATTAGTATTCTTGTGTTTTTCAAATAAAAAAATATCTCGTTCTGTGGAAAATTAAGCCTGGTTCATTAGGTGCAAGGATTCAAAACAAATAAGTCATCAGTAAGGGTAAAGGAATCTACAAACCACATCTAAAAAATATTATGAGCAAATAATGGAGGTTTGTGGATTCATTTTCTTTCTTTTTTTCTTTCTTTTTTTTAGAAAAAGAGTGTAAAAAGTGCATTATTTATTTATTTTGTATGGTATGTGGTTTTTCATTTTTTTCAGTATTAATATTAACTGATGAAAGATTGCCCCACTAAGTGTTTGGACACTTTATAATATTGTGCTTTGCACTGTGAACATCTTTGCATCACAGCAAAATATAAAACCAGGTATCATTTAGGGTATAAACAATTTCAACCAAAATATGTTGCCAAAAAAAAAAAAAACTTTACAATAACATTGTATTGTTCAAAATGAAGAAAAATATATATATATTTGGACACTTTCTGGATGTCAGATGTTAGTGGAAAATGCTCATAGATAATGTTATGAACTACAGTATACCTGTGTTTGCTCTGATAGGACCTGAGGAGAACTTGCTTTGTATATCTACTAGAAATCACCTTGAGATCAGTTATAAGCAGTGTTGGGCTAATGCATTACAAGTAAAGCAAATTACGTAATCATATTACTTTTTAAGTAACTAGTAAAGTAACACATTACTTTTAAATTTACTATGAAATTTTTGAGTGTTGCAAGTTACTTTGTTTTCCCATTATTGACTGACATCTCAAGAAATGAGATTTCAGTCAATAATGACATAAACTGTCCTTGTGTTGAGAGAAATTGTGAGTGAGGTGCAAAGGCACTTTCTTCAGCCTAAGACTTGTTAATTTTGGTGTGAAAGGGTGTTTAAAGTTGCCAAAAATATCAGTTTTTATTTATTTATTTATTTTTTTTTCAAATAAATGAGCAAGTCAAGTTCAGGTGACAAAAAGTAACGTAATGCATTACATTCCATAAAAAGTAACTAAGTAATGCTTAATTAGTCACTTTTTTATAGTGAGTACTGCACTATTGTAATGCATTACTTTTAAAAGTAACTTTTTCTAACACTGTAAATCTGTAAAAAGGAATAGTGAACTGAACAATTAGTGGTGTTACTGTGGTATCTGCATATACCATTTTGAAATATTTTGTAACCATTTTGTTATCTAATGCAATGAAATGTATTAATTTTAAGTGTGAACGAAATAACCAGTACATTTCAGGGCCACATGCGAGAGAGACAAAGAGAAAAAGAGGGTAAAACAAAGAGCGATGCTGGACACTTTCACCCTGAGGAAAGAGCTTATCAAGTTTTACTGGAGTTGTAGAAGCCACACCGCTACCTTTAGAACAAAGCCCACAGCGTGAAAGCAGACACTGCCGAGAAACAGACGAACAAAAAGAGCTGCCTCATCTCCCTTTACCCTCTTAATCACTCCATATTTTGTGTACAATGTCTGCCCTTTACACATTTAATCCTTTATCCAAATGTCTGCGTTATGAATTCTCAATTCCCTGCTAGATAATAGATCCAATTTTTGCTTCTATGTTGATTACATTTTTCATTTCAATAGAATATTATTAGCGTTGTGTCAGTTGTTCCTACTTTGTATGGTTAATTTCTGCTCCATCCTTATCTAGGCTTCAGAGTTTACAATGCAAAACTCTCAGTACCATGTGACACTGTTTTATGGCAGCTCCATTGGTGCTTTCTCAGTCTAAATATTTCAAGTGCCTTTTGTTCTTCAAGTGCTTAACATGTAGTGCAACATGTTCCTTCTACTTTTCTTTGTCACAGGCATAATAAGGACACAAGAAATCCTCGATCGTGAGACTTCTAATCATTACTGGCTCACAATCTATGCTACAGATCAAGGAATTGTGCCTCTTTCCTCATTTGTGGAGGTTTACATCGAGGTTAAAGATGTTAATGATAATGCTCCACTGACATCAGAGCCTGTGTACTATTCTTCTGTATCTGAGAACTCTCCCAAAGACATCTCAGTCATCCAGATCCAAGCTTTTGACCTGGACACAAAATCAAGCGATAATCTCTCATATAAAATAACCAGTGGAAATCCACAGGGATTTTTTGTCATTAACACCCAGACAGGTAAGTTGATACCTCTCATAAAAATTGGGCTATGTATTTGTGTTTTACAAATGTCAATTTTTTTATTATTATTATTTTATTTTAGCATGATTATTATGATGCCCTATGCCCTATTTTCTGGGTCTGTGTTATTGAAACAATGTCCTTTGTGTTTCATATGCAAAAAGAAACCGCATTGAACATTTAGTAAAGAGTAGACTATTTAAAACATTTTTAAACCCTGTATTTGAGCATATACACAAATAAAAATAAAGCTTTCTTGATAACTTCAGCATTTGAGTGGTCTCCACACCTTTAAGGGAGATCAGAATCAAACATTTATGAACAATAACATTAATGTTCATTAATGCAAATAACACATATGCTATATAAGTTTTGACATGAAATCTTTCTTGAAGTTTTTTATACAGTATATAGACATAATTGATATTCACACCAGCTGGTTAATTACATTCACCGAGCAGCACAAGTAATGAATGCAGCTAATTAATTTGAGGCGTCAATTGATTTCTCCTCCACCAAATTACTTGCCACTCTCAGTCAGTCTCAACAGTGCAAGTAAAAAAGTTTTTCAGAGGATTTCCCTGCCAAAGTCAATCTAACAAACTGAACTTAGTTGATAAATTTAGAACTTAATGTTTTTCTGGGAAAGAATTGTAACCGTTCAGATAGTGTTTCAAGGAACAACAAGCACAGTACATTCTAATGTATGACTCTATTTGCGTTTTCTTTTTTTTCAATAGGAATTCAATATAAAGGAAACACTCTCTGAGGAGAATACAAAATTTAGGATAGATTCATCTGTCATGCCTGAATGTTTCTTTTTTGTTAGGGAGAACAGCTTGAATCTTTTATTACTGATAGAAAGTTTTCTCAGTCAGAGGAAGAAACACACTGAACTATACCATTTGTCATGCACAGGGTTGGTGACAACAACATCTCGGAAACTGGACAGGGAAAAGCAAGCAGAGCATCTTCTTGAAGTAAGCAGAAGACATTGTATTTGGACAATCCCCTAACAACAACTTCCCCTTACAACAATAGTTCATAGTGACCAGATGTGTCAAGCTCCTAAAAGGACACAAAAGCATTTTAAAAAGTAGTCAGTGCACTTGTGCACTATGCAGTGCTGGGTAGATTACTTACAAATTGTAATCTGTTACTGATTCCACATTACATGACATAAATTGTAGTTTGTAACATAATCCATTACATTTCACATTTTGGTAATATAACTGGACTACTTTTTGATTACTTTTGACTTTACTTTTGACTTTAGATTACTTACTTATCACTTTGATTTAAATAGGATATCTTCTCAATCACATTGATATAAAAATACAAAGAAAATATATTCCGTTCACTGTTATTACCTGCATGAAGTGCATTAAATATTACATTACATTTTCCAAAATGGGGTTCGTGATTTTAACTGAATTAATTATAAATAATTTTTTGCTATTGTGTGAATATCATGTAATCATTAATAAGTAACTGTAGTCTGATTAAGAGTATTTTAAAATGTAAATAAAATGTAATGTCAGTTACTACCCAGCACTGATGGTGTGTTAATCATTTTCATTTTTGGGTGAACTGTTCTTATTGAAGAGATATTGAAGTTTACAATTAATTGAATATGCAATAATTTTATGCCTCCCTCATGTTTACTTTGGCAGTAGTTTCTTAAGCGCTCAGGCATGAGATCAGTTTTTTCTTATAAACAGATCACTGTTTCGGATGATGGCAGCCCATCCAAGTCTACAGTGGTTCGTGTGATAGTCAGCGTATTGGATGAAAATGACAACAGTCCCCAGTTCTTGGAAAAGAGCTTTAAAATCAAGCTGGTGGAACGACCAGAGGCAGTCGAATGGGAGCCAATTTATCGAGTGATTGCTTATGACAGAGATGAGAGTTCCTTCTCTGATATCTCATACACAATCGAGGAGGGTGAAGAGCACGGGAAATTCTTCATTGAGCCCACAACTGGGTTTGTGTACTCCAAAGAGGTTTTTTCAGCGGGGGAGTATCATATTCTCACGGTACGTTTATTTCAATTCCTAGTCTCCAAATGGTGTCAAACATAATAAAGGTGTATTTGTGGCTTCAGACTGAATGAGAACACAACTTTTCTCAAATAAATACAGATCCAAAAAAACATTTTTTCCTAAATGCTTGATATCTTACCCTCTTGATCAGATTTCTAAAAAAAGAAAAAGAAAAGTACAGATTTTAAAAAACAGTATATCTTCTTAAAAATAGGTTCTTGGCATTTTTGGCACACTACAGTATGTCAAGAAACAAGAGAAAACACTCACACTGCTCTCTTGCAGATTAAAGCATCAGACAGTGGAAGGCCTTCAAAGTCGTCCATCTGTCGGTTGCACATTGAGTGGATTCCAAAGCCTAAGCTGGCTAAACAACCGCTGGCATTTGAGGAGATTCCACTCTCATTCTCTGTGGTGGAGAATGATCCAGTAGCCCATATGGTGGGAGTCATCAGCGCTCAGCCACTTGACTCCCCAGTATGGTTCACAATCAAAGGTAAAGATCTAAAGCTCTACAATCAGCCTTAAAAGAATATTTCCAAAAATGAATATTCTGTCATGTACTCACCCTCATGTGATTCCAAACCCATATGACTCTCTATCTTCAGTGAAGCACAACAGGAGAATTTTTCAAGAGTATGGTGGTCTTCTATATTTCATACAATCACTATAAATAGGGATTGCCGCTTTCAAGCACCCAAAAAGGACAAATAAACATCATTAAAATTTCCATAAAAGTGCCAATATGACTCATGCACATTTTAAACCTACTAATTAAAGTCATACAGTAGCTTTAAGTAAAGAACAGGCTAAAATTTAACATTTAAACGATAATCCTAATTACCTAAACTCCAATAAAAAATAACAAAAATAAATAATAAACAAATAAAAATAAACCTAATTTACTCACATAAAACTAAACAGAGTTTCTCACATCTAACTAAACAATACAATTTAAATAAATTGAGTTTCTTTCACCGAACTAAAGAATGTATTTTATAGAATGTCAGTTGTTTTGCATCCATACTATGGTAGTCAATGAGTTTCAGTGTTGTTTGGTTTCCAACTCTCTTCAAAATATGACATGAGGGTGAGTAAATTAATTTTGGGGCTTTTCAGTTTATTTAAACTCCAGTCTAATCCTCACACATTGTTTTTGAAAGGGTTCAGAAGACAGCACACAAATCACGTATCACTTTTATGGTGCTTTTTGAAGTTTTAAAGCCTTAGTTCTCATTCACAGCCATTACATTGGGGTAATGTAATGGCTGTGAATGGGGGGTACATGGGGGGAGTGTTCCTGTGGCTCAGTGGTAGAGCATTGCGTTAGCAGCGCAAAAGGTTGTGGGTTTGATTCCCAGGGGAACACATGTTAGGTAAAAAAAAAAAAAAAATGTATAGCCTGAATGCACTGTAAGTCGCTTTGGATAAAAGCGTCTGCTAAATGCGTAAATGTAAATGTAAAAAAATCATTGGTACGTTTCTCCATTTAACTTCGAAAGCCAGAACATCATCAGGATTGGAACACTATTAGGGTGAATAAATGGAAATATATTTTTTGGGTGAATTACTCCTTTAAAAGAAAGCAATAAATACAATGTTTAGTCATCTTTGATGACTCAATGTTTAGTCAACCTTGATTTTGCCCTAATCAGCTTTCAACTAACTAAATGTTTCTTTTCCCTCTGCCACCTTCTTGTCTGCATCCTCTGCTTTATCTGTTTTTCTCTTTCTTCACAAGGAGTCACACATGTTAAAGAGGTTTTTCACATCCTACAGATGGCTTGTGACCCGAACTGTACAGCAGGTATCTGCTGATAAATAGAAATATCCCTTCTTGTTTTTCTTGCAGCTCTTGGATTATTCTAGAAAGAGTTCTGAATTTGCATTCTGCGAAGAGATCTTGCACATTATTTACTTTCTTTGAATGTTTGCTACTTTAATAGCTGATGCAAATGATATATTATGCAAAAATTACACCTGTTAGTGAACAGCGTTAAAATGGGACCGCTGTCTGTATTTGTATGAACAGGTGGAAACGCTGACAGCCGCTTTGACATGGAGAGGGCGAGTGGCACAATCATCATCGCTGGCGCTCTAGATGCTGAACGGCAGTCAAATTACAACCTCACTGTTGAAGCAACAGATGGAACAAGATCTATCAGCACTCAGGTGTTTTGTCTTTAATGGCACTTACCAAGAAATTGCCCATGTATTTATAAAATTGGAGCAGTTGAATAATGGATGGAGCATAAGAAAAATTATGCACATCTTTGCTTTTGACAAAGATTGTATACGCGTGCACCTGTATTGTGACAGGATAATTGTTTTGTTGCTTAGTATCACCTATACATTCCGTCACTGCTCAACTTGCAAAAAACATTTAAAATGAACAAGATTACATGCCACACAATGAATGACAGATTTGAATTTCTCAGAAAGCAAACATATCATTTTGCTTTTTCCTAAACGCTTGATATCTTAACCTCTTGATCACGTTTCTAAAAAAAAAAAAAAAAAGAATAATAAAGTAGTACAGATTTTAGTTGTATCCATTTCATTTCTTTGTCTTGCTACACGTGACATTCCAAATCGAAAGATCAGGTTTAATCTCAATAGAACATATTCAATTTCATGTCAAAAACATGATAACTCAACTAGCTGGAATGTACCCTCCTCCTGCATATTGCAATACTAGACTTGGCTGGAGTCAAGCTCTCTGGCTGTCTTTCTAATGTACAGGTTGGCTTTGTCCTTTTGTCATGGTGTGAGCATACCTCTCCTTGGGCGATACCTGCATGTATCAGCCAAGCCAGCCAGCCTTATCAGGTCACAGTGCGAGACTCATCCATCAGTGTGAGCAGACCCAGAGGCAAAGAATGATGTGAGAGGGAGTAATGTTTTAAAAGAGAGCTCCGTTTCAGCCCTCAGCCCATCGCTCCAGTTGCAGAGAGCATGCCCTCCAGGAGATTGCACTCAGTACAGTTTGTCATCCCATAATGGGCTTCTTACTTGTGGGCAGTTTCAGGGTCTGTGTGAATTACAGATTTTCATAAATTTGTGTCTCAGGACAAATAATATGCACTGGTGCCCTTATGTTCTGGTTGCTTGAGTAAACACACATTCTTCAAAAAACATGAATGTATTTACAGTATGATGAACTTAAAAGGTGGATTTTGGACATATGCTATGATTTTGAAGAAAGTACTTCCTTAAAAGCAGCCAAATTTTTCCCATTTGACTCTAAACTGATCTCACTGCCACTATGGTTACTACAAGAAATAATATATAATATAATGTAGTATAATAACTTTATATCACTTAATATATATATATATATATATATATATATATATATATATATATATATATATATATATATATTTATATATATATATGTGTTAACCCTATATCCAGTAACAATAATAGTCAGAAAAATTTATCTAGCCTGATGAATCATATTTGATGCTTACATTTTCACAATATTTTACTAAAAAATTCTGTATCGATAATTAAGTAAACCTGAGTTTATTCATACGTGTAACTCACACCTATGAAAATAAATACTAAAAAAAAAATAAACACTATAATCTCAAAATAAAAATCAATAGAACTTTCCCAGCAAAAAGACCTGAAGGGGGATGTTTTTATAATTAAGCTAAAAGGCATTTACTTGGTAAAAAAGTATAAACTTATAGTAAATTAACTGTAATTTAAAGACCTTAGAAATATGTGAATTAAAATGACACAGTAGGGCTTTAGAATGTTATTATAAATGCATATATGCCATATTTAACTGTGTGGATTGTGCTTTGTTAAACAGGTCATAATTCACGTTATTGACACAAATGAACACCGCCCCCAGTTTGGACAAAACCAATATGAGATAAGTATTCCAGAGGAAACTCAGCCTGGTATGAAGATACTGGAAATAAATGCAACAGATAAAGATGAGAAGAACAAATTATCCTACACACTGTTGAGCAGCACAGACTTATTCAGCCTGAAGAAGTTTCGACTTGATCCTGCAACAGGCTTTCTGTACACCGCTGAAAAACTGGACCATGAAACCATGCACAGACACATCCTCACAGTAATGGTAAGACCATGTATAATCTTCTTTGTCCTCTACACTAAGTATTAGAAGAAAAACTGCAGCTGGTTGTTACAGTACAGTATGTCATATTATTCCAGGTTAGGGATCAAGGCGTGCCTGTGAAGAACAATGTTGTGAGAGTGATCATCAACGTGGAGGACAGTAATGACAATCCACCATGGTTCACCAGCTCTCAGTACACTGCCCGTGTGTTTGAGACAGCTGCGATTGGTTCTTCTGTGTTACAGGTCACTGCTCTGGACAAAGACAAAGGCCTAAATGCTGAAATCCTCTACAACATAGATTCAGGTACAGCACAGCTCTACTAACACTGCACTATTATTAACACTGTATTATTATACCAATATAATTGCTGTATAAATTGCCAGTGAGATGATCAATGCAATTATAATATTTCTTAATGCATCTTTTGCCTCTTTCTCATGGTATAGGAAATCATGGAAATTCCTTCAACATTGAACATTCTTCAGGCATTGTAACAGTTGCAAGAGAACTTGATCGTGAATACAAAGACTGGTATGAATTGGTAATTAAAGCATCAGATAAAGGAGAACCTCCTCTCAGCGTGGTTACAACCGCCAAGATCACGGTCACTATCTCAGATAATACCAAGCCAAAGTTCCCCTTCAGTTCAGTATCAGCTGAAGTCAGTGAATCTGTCCCTGTTGGGAGTTTTGTAACTTTAGTTTCAGCCTTCAGTCAATCAACCATCTACTATCAGATCAAAGAGGGAAATGTGAACAGTGCGTTTGACATCAATCCAAACTCTGGTGCTGTCATCACAAGGAAAAAGCTGGACTTTGAAACCCTTTCGTCATATAAACTGATTGTGCAAGGGTCAGACATGGCTGAAAGGTCAAGCAGTGTCACAGTAAACATTCATTTAAAGGATGAAAATGACAATGCTCCTGTTTTCACTCAACCTGAAATCACTGGCTTCATCAGTGAGTCAGCCATTGTCAGAAGTGTAGTTCTGACTTCTCAAAATGTTCCGCTTGTTGTTCGTGCAACAGATGCAGATCAGCACTTAAACGGGAGGCTTGTTTATGAGATTGTGGAGCCATTTGCTCATGACTATTTTTCTATTGATTCTGGGACCGGAGCTATTCAAACGCTCAGCAATCTGGATTATGAGCAGAGAAAGGTGTTTGTCTTCCGAGTTCAGGTCCATGACATTGGAATGCCACGTTTGTTTGCTCAAAACACTGCCAATGTGACTATATATGTCATTAACATCAATGATTGTGCTCCAAAATTCACTCAGGATTCATATGAGACAACACTCCTCCTTCCAACCTACAAAGGGGTTAAAGTGACAACAGTAAAGGCTACAGATGAGGACTCACTGCCAGACACCAAACTGCGCTTTGAACTTGTAGATGGCAACATAGGGAACAAATTCAAGCTTGATCCAACTTCAGGGGATATTTTTGTGCAAAATGCCACACAGTTGCGGAGCAGGTACAGACTGACAGTCCAAGTCTCTGATGGAAGCTTTACTGGCACTGCAACTGTTAAAGTCAGTGTTCAAGAAAATAAAGGTCACAATCTGAAGTTTACTCAGGAAATTTTCACCGCCTATGTGCAGGAAAACTCAGCAGAGAAGAAAACCCTGGCAATCCTCTCTGTAGTTGGAAATAGAGTCAATGAGCCTTTGTTTTATTCTATTCTCAACCCTAACAGCAAATTTGAAATGGGACGCACATCTGGAGTGCTCTTCTCCACAGGCATCCCATTTGATCGTGAGGAGCAGGATTTGTTCGAAATCTATGTGGAGGTTACAAAAGAGCCAACGTTAAACAGTACCGCCCACGTGCTTGTGAGAGTGCACATTGAAGATGTGAATGATAATGCCCCCGTCTTTGTAGATCAGCCCTATAATGTCATTGTTCCAGTCGACAAAACCGTGGGTTCGGTTATCAGGAAGGTGACCACCGTGGACAAAGATATTGGCAGAAACGCAAAGGTTACGTACAATTTGAAAGGGCACGATAAATATTTTCAGGTAAGCCCTTCTGGAGAAATTTCTCTCAAGAAACCTCTTGAGCTCAAAAGCGTTGGAAAATTCGTCATTAACATCACCGCACAAGACGGAGGTGAACCACCACTGTTTACAAAAGCAGAGGCTGTTATTTCAGTGGTAAACAAAGCAACACCAATGTTTGAAAGACCTTTTTACAAGCTTGAAATCCCTGAGAATGTGCAAGTACGTACATCTGTACTACAAGTCATAGCCAATCAATCTGCAGGACCTCGCACGGTCTACAGCATCTGTGGGGGAAACCCATTCAATCAGTTCTACATTGATTTCAATTCAGGACTCATTGAAGTCATCCAGCCATTGGATTATGAGGCTCATCCTGCATATCGGTTATGCATCCAGGCGACAGACTCTTTAACTGGCGCCAACTCTGATGTCTTTGTAGATATCATATTGGAAGACGTCAATGACAATGCACCCAAATTTGAAGCGGCAGTGTATAACATCAGTATCTCTGAATCTGCTGTAATTGGAACCTCGGTGCTACAAGTGGTAGCCATGGACTCTGACACAGGAAGCAATGCAATATTGTTTTATCAGTTGTATGAAAAGGATGGAGCCACTTCAGATCACTTCAGAATGGATGTTGAGAGTGGAGTCATATGGACTGCAGGACTATTGGACCACGAAACCCAATCACAGCATGAACTTATTATAAAAGCACTTGACCATGGAGCATTTCAGCTGTCTGCTGAGGTCCAAGTGATCATATATGTAACAGATCTTAATGACAACCCGCCTCTTTTTGCACACCAGCTTTATAATGCCACAATAAGCAAGATTTCTTCTCCAGGGCAGCTTGTGACCTGTGTTAAAGCATATGATGCTGACAGCCATGGAACCAGTCAGCTTGAGTATGCTATTTTGTCTGGAAATGACAACAATATCTTTGCCATTGATGCATCAAGTGGAGAAATTGTGATTGCCAACTTCAGCCAACAGTCTTTTGGGCACTTCTACAGCTTAGTTTTGTCAGTAACCGATGGTATTTTTAGAAGTACTGCTGAGGCAAACATCTATATGATGGGCGAGAACAGCCACAGCCCATCATTTACCCAGGATGAGTATGTTATTGAGCTCGCTGAGAACTCTCCAGTTGGTACGTTGGTTGGACAAGTTGAAGCCATTGACAAAGACCCAGGGATATATGGACAGTTGACATTTTTCATTTTAAATGATATCGCCAGGGATAAATTTACCATCAACGATGATGGCCAGATTCACACAGTAGAGAGTTTTGACAGAGAAAAGCCAGAGGAGAAAACAATTAGCCTCAGTTTAATGGCTAAAGGTGGTGGTGGTCGGTTAAGCTTTTGTACTGTTATTGTAACTCTCTCTGACGTGAATGACAATTCACCCAAATTCAGGCTTTCAGAATATAAAGTTACTGTGCCAGGAGATGCTCCCAGTGGTACGACAGTGATCAAAACATCTGCAGTAGATGAAGATGAGGGAAGTAATGCTGATATCATTTACACTATTGATTCTGATATAGGACACTTTGAAATTCATCCACTTACTGGTGCAATTGTCACAAAGGAGAGTCTAATTGGGCTGGAAAATGGCCTCTATTCCTTACTTGTGAAGGCTAAAGATTCTGGAAGCCCACCAAGGCAATCTGTTATTCCCGTTTCAATTAGAATAGTCCCCCCTGAAACATCAATCCCAAAGTTTGCAGAGCCGTCACTGTTGCTAGAGCTTTCAGAAGACCTGGCTGTCGGAAGTGAGATGGATATCTTCCAAACTGAGAATGAGCGGCCTGTGATCTACAGCCTTGTTGGTGGGAACACTCCTGAGAGTAACAAAGATGATGTCTTTGCTATTGACAGCAGTACTGGAAAGCTTACACTCACGAAAAGACTAGACTATGAGACTATTAAATGGTACCAGCTTGCAGTACAGGTCAGAGATGCTGAGGATAGCATGGAAATTGTCTCAATTATAGATGTGAGTATCCATCTCAAGGATGTCAATGATAATAGCCCACAATTTGAGTCCTACCCCTACCAGTCATATATTGTTGAAAACCTACCGAAAGGGACTTCTGTAGTGCAGGTCAAGGCAACCGATCTGGATTCCTGGCTGAATGGTCAGGTCACTTATACTCTGCATGGAATCCAGGAGCGGTCTGACGTTCTGGAGATGTTTGCAGTGGACAGTGAGTTGGGCTGGATAACCACCCTCACAGAGATAGACAGAGAAAAGACAGACCGATATCGAATCACAGTGCTGGCCACAGACCGAGCCCAAGGGCTACAGATGACAGGCACTACTGTTGTAGAAGTGACAGTTGTGGACACAAATGACCACCCTCCGTTATTTACTGAAGCAGTTTTTAAAGGCACTGTGAGAGAAGATGAATCCACACCAGGCACTGTTGTCACTATTCTTAGCTATACAGATTCTGACAGTGAGGAGGTCAACAGGAGATTCAGCTGCTTTATCACAGGTACACTGTCCATGCTACTAAGTGAAACCAGTGAGATTCATAAGATTGAAGAGATCACCATAAATGTCATCATTTACTCTCCCCCATGCTATGTGATATATGGAAGCAAGTTTCCGCCACTGACAAAAAAAAAAAAGAAGGAAATTGTGACATTCATTTTATTTCACAATTCTGACTTTATAACACAAATTTGCAAGTTAAATCAGAACTGTGAGATATAAACTCGCAGTTCTGAAAAAAAAAAAAAAATTCCCCTCAGAAATCTAAATTTACAATTACAAACTAATAAAAAGCAAAAAAGAAAAAAAAAATAACAGCAAAGATAAACTATGAAAAAGAAAAAAGTTAGAATTGCGAGTTTATATCTCGCAATCACGAGATGTAAACTCTCAGTACAAAAAGAAAAGTCATAAGTGAGAGATAAAAAGTAGCAATTACCTTTTTGACTTTTTATTCAGTGGTGGAAACAGGCATCCATAATGACATGTTTGTTCCTGTAATATAAAAAGAAGAATGTCCATACAGTTCAGACTACCCATAAAATCATACCATACAGTGTTCCTCAAATCATTGGTCATCTAAAGCAACGCTTGCCTAAATATAAAGACAGTTTCATTTAAGATGTTTATATTGTGAGTTCAGTATTATGCATCATGAACAGCATTTTCAGTTTTAGGTGAACTATCCCTTTATCTTTGACAACCCTAAAAATACATGGTGTAAATTACCCTGCCCCTTTTTTTCCCTTCTTGATCACCTAAAATCCCCTGGAACCAGTTTGAAAACACTTTGTCTAAAGCCATATGATAACTTTGTGTGAAAAACAGACCAAATTTTTTATTTTTAGGTGAACTATCCCTTTAAGGGAACTTGTATTGGCATTTCAACATGGTAATTTTGTGAGGTATTTACTATTTATTAACCTTTGGATAGTTAGCAAAGACATTACAGAGCTAACACCAAAAACTCAATTGCTGGATGTAATGAATAATCTATGATATGTATATGAGTGTTCTGTATTATACAGAAGCTGATTAGAGATATTCAGAGCATCTTGTTATTTTCCTCAGTTTCATTACATCGCCTGATTAGTATCTTGAATGCAGCTAGAAATACAATGAATCCCCAAGCTGTTTAAAATGATGCTAAACGCATGATGATTTGACTGCTGATCTCCTTATTAAATATTTCTGATTAGACCAAAGTTAATTTTTCCTTGTTTAATGTATTCAGGTGGAGACCCGCAGGGCCTGTTTGATGTGAGGCACACAGATGGTGTTTGGGTGGTCGCTGTCAGCAAAACCCTGGACAGGGAGGAGAGAGATTTCTATCTTTTAAACATCACAGCCACTGATGGAGCCTTTGAGACAAAGTCTACCGTAGAGATCACTGTCCTTGATGCAAATGACAACAGTCCTGTTTGTGAGAAGGCATGATGTGTATATTCATTAGCCCCTGAGCTCTTTATTCTGAACTGTGCAGAGAACTTTTAATTAATACATTTTAGACACATTACGCATAGACACATTTTTCAGAGAGAATTTCTTTTTTACAGACTGACATCTGCAGTGCCAGTTTAAACTGAAATCCACTTTTGTTCTCAGGATGTGTATACTCAAACTGTTCCTGAGGATGCTCTTGTTGGAAGACAAATTCTTCAAGTCTCAGCCACTGATGCAGATATCCAGTCAAATGCGGAAATCACGTACCAGCTGAGTGGCAGTGGAGCTGAATCATTTACAATTGATGCCAAAACAGGTAAAATGAGCAAATAAGAAACATATAGCCATTTAGCCTGCATTTTTATCTAAAGCAAGAGGTTAAGTGTCTGATTCAAGGACATAATGGCAGTAGCTCATTGATCACTCCTTGCCTGGTTCAAGCCCACAACCTTGTGTTTATCAGTTCTGATCGGTATCGACTTTAATGCGTTCAATGTTTAATGTGAATAGCAATTTTCCTTATACCTGTTGTTCCAATTTCACTTTACATAGAACAGCCCCTTAAAACCACCCAAAAAGCGAAAAAGCCAAACATGACAGTGGCAAGAAAAGAGTGTTTCCATCCTTCCCTTGCGAGTATGTTTAAAGAGCACATATAAATGTTTTAAATTAAAACTACTGGGTTGGTAAATTTATATTATATATATATATATATATATATATATATATATATATATATATATATATATATATATATATATATATATATATATATATTTTATATCTATATATAAATATATAAATATATATGTATGTCATGTCACTTTTTTCACTTTTTATATATATCTCTTACGCTCACTAAAGCTGTATTTATATGATCACAAATAAATAGAAATTTTGAAGAAAAAAATAGAAATTGACATTTCTGTTGTATTATATGTAATTTATCGTGATTGCAAAGCTGAATTTTCAGCAGCCAGTGTTGAGTGTCACAAGATCCTTCAAAAATCATTCTAATAAGCTGATTTGATGCTCAAGAAATGTTGGTTATAATACTTAATGTTGAAAATAGTTGCTGCCTAATATTTTAATATAAACTTTGTGACATATTTTGAGGATACCTTGATGAATAGAAAGTTCAAGGGAACAGCATTCATTTGAAATAGAAATATTTTGTAGAATTATAAATGTCTTAACTGTCTCTTTGGATCTTTTTAATGAATCCTTGCTGAATAAAGGTATTAATTTCTTTAAAACATACTGACCCCTAAACCTTTCAAGAGTACTGTATATATTTGTATTTGTCTTCTAGGGGCAGTGAGGACACTGGTAACCCTGGACAGAGAGATGACAGATGTGTACAACTTAACTGTGCGTGCAGTGGACGGAGGCAATCGTTTCTGCCAAGCTTCTGTGTTCATCACAGTCGATGATGTTAATGACAACAGCCCCAAATTCCCATCTGACCAACATCACATTAGTATTTTCCATAATACACAACCTGGGGCATACGTGGCACGACTAGAGGCCTTCGATGCAGATATTGGTATGAACAACTTTTCAACATTATCATTTCTGTTGTTTGGTAACCTTGTTTGTGCAAATTCCCTCATACAATCACAAAGTATTTGTTAGCTTGTAGTCTATTGTTCCAGCAGTGTGTATCTTGATTGAAGCAGTTGTTGCATCAGTAGTTATTAGTCTGTGCCATCTTTTGCTCTGTGTGGCATTTCATCACTCTCATCTTCACTCAGCGTGTAACATTCTCTGACAATGGAACAGTTGAATATAATCGTTGCTCCTTGTGCACAGTTGTCTTTGCTCCCTGCGAAGGTAACAATTACTTTCTTGCAGTGGTCTTATTTTCTGCAGATAATTTGAACTTTCTGCCTTGGAATTAAAGTTCAGATCACTTTTTTCTCTTTTATAACATCTCAAGTGCCTGTTGCTTGTTCGATCTTCAAATTTGTAACATTTCAATTATTTTTGTCCATCTGGGCTTCAGTCTCAATACTAGAAGATGGCGAGATGCCCGTCTTCTTTGTTCAGATGAAGTTAAAGGGCACGCGTTCCATTCTCTTCCGTATCATTACTCTCTAAAGCTTGGTCACTTGAAGGCCTGTCTGTCTTGCAAACACTATTGTGGGCACTAATGACTAAAGTAAACAACTACCGGGATGGGTGTCTTGTAATTAGTGGTTCTTTCAGAAATTACCATCAACAAGATGTGTTCGTGAGCATTTGCTGATTGGAGGGAGATTGTGAAGTGATTAATTCCAATTCACTCAGCTGTCATCGTAGGATTTTCATAGGCGTTAATTAGTCAGAGGCAATTAGACTGGACGACCGGGCGACACCAACAACAAGGTCTGCTCTCACTGCACTAATGAGCATATGAACAAGTATGTATTTGTATATAAACTGCAAATTAACTAAACAAGAAGCAATCAGATCATATTTATGGCATCCTGCCCCACTATGACATGAAACAGACTAGAGGAACAGGCTCGTTTTTGCATCCCTTGGGTTTTGTTGCAAGTCCGGACGCTCTCAGAATGTTATCATGTCAACCCACTCATGACTTAATGATATTCCACTGCCCACTTCTACTCAATTTAAGTCGATTTTTTTAACTTGTATACTCTGTGTCTTTATTTGAGGCTGTGTTTTTGTCATGAAATATCATTAATTTAATAACAAAGAGCATAAATCACAGCACAAATCACTGTTTCTCTTGTTTACAATAAGTGCAAGATTTATTTTTGTTGCCAAAAGCCAAAGGTTTATAAAGGGGTCACTGAAGGTACACATGCTGCATGAATCTTTTGAGAAGATATATACTGTAAAACATTTAAAACTTACATTTTAATAACACTTCAGCCTATCAACTTGTTAAACAATTTACTAATGATCTGTTGGGCATTTTTTTTTTTTTTGCCTTCAGGAAAGTAGCACTGTAAAATGAAAACAAAATGTTTGTAATTATTATTATTATTAAAATTTTCAGGAAAGAACTGTAAAAATGCTATAGTAAAAACCTGTTAACCGAGTTAACTGTAAGTTACCTTACCATATACAGTGAAAAACTGTTAATAGTTTAATATCACATGTAATTTTACAATAAAACTTAATAACTAAATTATTATTTTTGTACATCATCATTAGGATGTTTCATGTTACACTCTCTGTTATTTAGTTAATATTTATTTTAATATTTTAATACCCTAATAGCATTTTGTTTTTGTGTTTATGACCAAGTGCACAGTCTACCATATTTAGTTTTTATGGACATGCCACTTACAATGAACCCTGATTCATCACACCTTTTTCATCACAGGTGCCTGTTTGTTTGTTTTAATTGTTAATTTAACCAGATATTTTTTATAGTAAGTGGTTTAAGGGGTGGGAGCGACCATCTCTTATACAGCCCACAGCATCACAGCCTTGGCATATTAAGCTATTTAAAAAACCATCCATAAATGGTATATTGTTCACCAACAAATTAAAAAAAAAATATATTTTTGCTAGGCTTTCAGTGAAAGAATGGAAGGAGGGCTTATGTGAACACTCAATAGACTAAATTGACTTTTTCAACAATTCACAGAAATATGAATGCTAGAAAACACTAAAGGCAACTAAAAAAAAAAACACTCTAAAGCAGGCTGCTTCCACCAGAGTCCCATGCTGCCACAAATCTAATACAAATCTATCACAAATCTAATGCAGATCTCCAGAACTGATCTTTCCTAATACTCTTTCTTGTTTCTTTATCTCCAGGGATGAACGGTAAAATACGTTACACATTTGAGGATTCTGCCAGAGGTCTGTTTTCAATCGAGGAGAGCTCAGGAATTATCAGTTTAGAAAGGTCCCTGGACAGACAGACGAAGGCCACACATGTGCTGAGGGTACGAGCGACAGACCATGGCTCTCCTCATAGACTATCCTCTCTCAGCTCTGTGGTGGTGACAGTGCTGGACGCTAACGACCATCCACTGGGGTTTGAGCACAGGGAATACGTTTCCACAGTTCCTGAGGATGTTGCGATAGGGACAAAACTTCTGAATGTCTTTGCTGCAAGCAAAAAGACAATGACTTCCCAGACAACATACTCTATCACCAGCGGCAATGAGCAAGGAGCTCTCCGAATTGATTCACAGACAGGTGACACACACAGTTTCTCCTCTGATGATGTGACTCAAAGAGGACTCTACTGTGGCTTTGTGGATCTAGTGAATGTTTTATGTTTGCAGGTGACATCTTTGTGATGGAGCCGCTGGACTATGAGGCTTCTCCTCAGCACTTTCTGACAGTGAAGGCCACCACCAGAGGGAAAGAGTCGCTCAGTGCCATAGCTACTGTTACTATTCACCTCCTTGACATCAATGACAACAGCCCTGTGTTCAGCCAGAAGATCTACTCAGCTGTAGTCAGTGAGGACACCAAACTCGAGAGCGCAGTGCTGACGGTAAGTGTTTTGCATGTGTTTGCATTAAATTACACCATATCTTTGAAAGGGTCCATAGTGTAGGCAGTTATGTTTTGCAGAATGTATGGCAGTTATGTTTCAGGTTCTCTCTACACTGGAATTTGACTCAGCAGCCTTTGTGAACAATAAAACCGGCCTTCTTTGACTTGATTGGTCATCTTAAACATCTTGACATTGATGAGCGCTATTAGATCACTGAGGTAGATTATTAGAAAGTTGGCTATCTTGATGTTGTGCGATATCCTTTGAAGCATCAAAGTAGAGTTAGTATTTATTTATTTATTAATTATACATACCTTGGAAGAAATAAAGAGCCCCATATCTTGGGACCTCAAAAACCACACAGAACAACTCCCTGGCATTATGCCAGTGAGTTCTGGGTGAGCAGGCACCACATTAATCTAGTTAAAATGATGAAATTATGTTTTGATTGTGTTGCTGCACCAGTATAAAAATGTGTGGCATATGGTTTAGGTGAGATAAACAGATTTTCATCAAGTGTAATGATCCTTGTCCTTAGGTACTTGCGAATGATTTTGATGGGCCTTTAAACAACCAAATCCGCTATTCTATTGAGAACTACAACCAAACGTGTCCATTCATCATGGATGCAGTCAGTGGTGAACTGCGACTGGCCCATCAGTTGGACAGGGAAAAGGTAATCTTCCTCCTTCATTACATCTTCACAGGCCTTGACAACAGTGTTCCAAATTCCTCGGAAAAGCCCAAGGATGTCTCCATCTTTTCTGCCTTTTTCATTTCGGTTAAATTAGGTAGCGAGTTACATGCTGACCGTGCTGGCTTCCGACAGTGGAAATCCCCCCAAATCCGACAGCGCTGCAATCAACATGACCGTGTCTGATGTGAATGATAATCCCCCTGTCTTCTCTCAGGCTAACTACAGTCTCATCATCCAGGCAAGACCACACGCTCCTATGGAGTAGAGGAAATTAAATCCTACACGCTCTTTCCTAACTCCATGCTTGAGTTCTCAGTGAGAGGTGATGTTGTAATCTCTCAGTTCTTTCGGAGTGATTCTGGATATTTTTCTCTCTTTTGTAGGAGAATCTGCCTTCAGGGGCTGCTGTGTTACAGCTCAATGTGACAGACAACGACTCCCCCCAAAATGGGCCTCCTTTCTCCTTTAGTATTTTAAAGGGTGAAGAAACAAGCCCCTTCAGCATAGACCAGCAGGGTGTAGTAAAGACAGTTGGACCACTGAGAAAGGGTCAGCATATACTTCAAGTGCAGGTGAGAATTGAGCTTTTTTCATATGTTTGTTGTGTAGTAGGCCTTCAGGAGAGTCTTACAGCAGTGTTTCTCGAACTGGACTTTATGGACCCCTGTGGGTCCCGAATAAATAGCCAGGGGACTATCACTGATGGAGTGCAACAATGACTTCTTTGGCAGAATAGGGTTTCCTACGTATTAGTTTTCCTCTTGAGGATTAGAAAATAATAGCCTTAAACCCAACCAACCAACTGGATCAAAGCAAAAATGCATCTGAAATCATAAAATATACAAGGTAGTTAACCGGGGTCTGCAGACACTTTGGGTTCATGACAAGGTTCCATGGCTTAGATGGACATAGATGGACAAACTATGCATGATTAGAGGATGATGGCCTGATTTGTTGGCTGAAAACAGCACTAATTTATGTTAATCTAAAAAACAACAAAAAAAACCTTTCATAAGTATTTGATTCCACCAGTAGTGGAAGATTTCATTGTGTAACGGACATTTGTAAAGAGTCATGTGTTGAAAGTTCCCTCTTGTGTTGAACAAGTGTCATAGCAGGCAAGTAAAAATTTGTACTGTCTTCCTCTCCACAATGTTGGGTCCTATAGACTTGAAATACTGGCAGAATTTTGGTTAGACACATTTTTTTTTTTTTTTATAACTTATAGACCAATTTTATATTTCATATATAATATTATGATGTCACTGTTTACATTTTTTACACCACTGTTAAAAAACTTGGGGTCAGTATTTAAATAAGTAATTAAAAAAAATTATAATAATATTTGTAATTCAGCAAGGATGCATGCATTAACCAAAAGCATGGCAGTAAAGACATAAGTAATTTTACAAAATATTCCTATTTCAAATAAATGATGTTTTTTAAATCCAATATATAAATATTGAATATATATATTAAACTTTAATAAAGAAATGCTTTTTGAGCACCAAATCAGCATATTAGAATGATTTCTGAAGAATCATGTGACACTGATATATTATATTATATTTTTATGTTTACATTTAAAAATATTAATTGATTAAAATTTTAATTGTTGAATGTTTAAATATGAATTAATTTTATGTACTTTAACAAATAATCTGTCACATATTATATATGTTTGTTAGGGTCATTTATGAAATTTATTGTCAGCCTTAGTTTACCATAGTTTAGAATGAAAAACGAAAATCTTCTGTATGTAATTTCAGGTGTCTGACAATGGAAGGCCCCCACTGAAATCAGTCACATCTGTCAGTGTGCTTGTACTACAGACGAGTGTGTATCCTCCATCTGTGCTTTCTCTGGATGTTTTCATCATGATCTTGGAAGATGAGTATTTAGGAGGCAAGCTGGGCAAAGTCCAGGCCACAGATCAAGATGAATATGACACGCTCACATTCAGTCTGGAGCCACAGTCACACAGCTTGTTCTCCATCGTTGCCACGGATGGCAGATTGTCGGCCCACGGAGGCTTGGACGTGGGTCATTACCAGCTTAATGTCTCAGTCAGTGACGGCCGTTTCTCGGCCTTATCCAGTGTCACAGTGAACGTGCTGCGGGTCACAGAGCAGATGCTGGACAGTTCTGTTTCTGTGCGCTTTGCTGGCATTGCTGCAGAAGATTTTATTCAGGACCACTGGAAAAACCTCCAAAAAGTGGTGCGCAGTGTCGCTGGAGTCCGCAGGGGTGCCCTGCAGCTGATCAGTCTACAGTCTGCAGAAACTGGAAATGGCCTGGATGTTCTTCTGTGCTTTGAGAAACCAGGACGAGGTGGCAGCTCGCTGGAAGCCTTCTCTCAGAAGCTCAGTTCTTCCAGAGCAGCCATCAAAGAGATGACAGGACTACATGTAGTGCGGGTTTTGAATAGTCAGTGCTCAAGCTCTGAGTGTCCTGGTAGCATGTGCAGACGAGTGGTGCTGCTTAACCAGACCAGTATGGCCACGTACAGCACTGCCCGAGTGAGCTATGTCACACCCAGACACCACATGACAGCCAAATGCCTGTGCACAGGTATGCAATGTTACGGTCATAAGCTGGGTAACAATCTGGAAAGTTGTTGTTTATGAATTGTAACATTTAAAAAAAAAAAAAACATTTTCCCCCCACAACACATTACTTACAGGCTAAATGATAAATAAATATATTACTCAAAAATACAAATTAAATAGTTTTTTTTTTCTTTTTTAACGTTTTTCAGATAGAAGTAAAGGCTTCTAGAAATAGCATACTATAGACATTTCATGAAGTAATAAATGTAAAAATAATCTTCACTGTATACTTTAAATATAGATGACTCTTATTAAAGTTAATAAGTCAATATAGCAATAACAGAACTTAAGCGAACTTAAGCGAAAGAGAACTCAGCATTCGCACGCTTTCGGTGTGTGAGCACAGAAACCCGTTAGTACTGGACAAGACTTAAAAACAATCTCCTGCTATTTTCAGACAGAAAGTGCCAGAAGCACGAAACCACCTGTGAAGACAGCCCATGTCCTCAGGGCTATGAGTGTGTGTCAGGCTTTGAGGAAGACAAACACAGCTGCGTATGCACAGGTGCTGCCAAAGAGAAATGCTCAGGTAACAGTGAATTAATTTCCTTATCAGAGAAGACAGTATCATCTAAAAGACACATCACAGGTGCAGATTAAATTGTTCCCTGCTCACTTAATTAAACATAATTTGCAAGCATTTAGTGTTAAAGTGTGTGTATTGAAAACACATTCATTAATTATACAATAATATAGGCTTCACTTTCAGCTATTTGAAGATTTAATCATTAGGTAGAGCAGTGTTTACACGCATAATTTAACACAAGGGTGTTTTTATTATCAGTGCAGAGAGCAGGATCTTTGAGGTGTTTAACAGTAAATCAACTACAAGATAAAAGACGAGAGTTTCTTCAACTGAGAAACGGAGTATCCTCCATTATATCCTTAAGGAGAATGTCTTAACAATTATAATTATCTTCCACAACCACATGTGTTATACTTCTTTGTCAGAGTAATTGATACTATTGGGTTTAACACGTGTATTTTACTATTACAACGACATTATAATGGTAACATTCATTTCTGCCAAAATACCATTCATGTTTTAAAACCCTTACCAATTGATAACCGTTTTATTGTAGATACGATTACTGTTACTTTGTCTTGCTTGTGTAGGCGGTATGATATTGTGATGGAAACATACTGTAGTCAGTAATTTTAGTATGGGTATTCTGTGCATGACATTTTCTAAAATTTTCCATGGCTTAAAATGATTTAGTAAGACATTTATTACATACAGCCAGTTTTAAAGGTGTGTATAACAGACTAAACCAACCAGGATCACAACTTAAATGTCATCTGTATGTTTTAATTAATTTGCTACTAATTGTATTTTGTCTGTTTTTTTTTTCGGTTCTAGGAGGATCTTCAATGACATTTAGTGAGAGCAGCTACATTAAATATCGCCTGAGAGAAAGCATGAGAGAAGTGAAGCTCACGCTCAAGTTAAAAACTCTCTCAAGAGAAGGAACAGTAATGCTCGCCAGAGGAAGAGGCCACAGCGTTTTAGAGGTATAAAAGAATATTAAATCATACCTTATTTTCATGGTGTTTGATTAAAAAAAAAAAGTATAGTACAATATACTTGAACCCTAATAAAATCAGATAAGTCCCTAGATAAGTTTGAAAAGGGTAAGGTGGTGTTTAATCTTGGTTTTAGAGCAACTAACTAAACCATTTTAAGCCAGCTTAGACCAACAAAAAGCTGATTTTTCTGCAGTGTATTTTAAATGATAGCAAAATAATTTTTACATTTCATCTGAATTTTACCATTATATTTCTTAACTGACTGCATGTTTTCCTCAGATTGTGGGAGGCCGACTGCAGTTCCAGTTTGACTGCGGCTGGGGTCTCGCTACAGTTTCTGTGCACAGCGTCCTGGTGAATGATGGACAATGGCACATGGCAGAACTTGAGGTGAAGGGTAACTATGCCAGGCTGGTTCTGGATCAGCTCCATTCTGCGTCAGGCCTCGCGCCCGGTCCCCTCCACTGCCTCAACCTGGGTGACCAGGTGGTCCTGGGTGGACCCGCTCAACGCTTCGGTTCCAGACTCAGGCGCAATCTGCCTGTATCAGACAGCCTACAGGGCTGCATGGACTCTGTGCTGTTTAATGGACAGAGACTGTCCTTGGACTCAAATGGTCCATTAGGGGTTGCCATTGAGGACATGGTGGGAGTGTCTCCTGGCTGTGTCTTCTTCCTATCTCCAGACTGCTCCAGTAATCCCTGCCTCAACGGAGGGAGCTGCTTGATGAGGCAGAGTGGAGGTAGACTGGACCCCACATACTGTAGATTCATGACAATATCATACTAACAGGATCGGTATTATTATCAATGCAGACAATATTTTTTATATTTATTATTTATATACATTTTATTATAACTGTTAGACTCCAATAGTCTATGACCCCATTGATTTTCTTGCTGCTAAACTGGAAATGAATTACTTTTGGGGGGGACAAAAATGTGGGAGCCCATTTCTGCCTTAGGGTACAAAAAAGGTAACTGCAACAAACACAATGGTGACATTATTTCATGTAGAAATTTATGTCTCCAATTTTATATTCCATTTTTACGTGATTCTTTTTTATAAAATGCTCAACTCATGTGTAGTATAGTTATCATTTTGAGAAATAAAGTCACAAATGTGAGTGTACTTCTCATTTTTAACTTTATCTCAGTTACATTTTATTTATCTAAGGAGGAAATGGGCTTCCATAAAATTTAAAAAAGAGATAATTCTATACCATTCTTTTTTTAAAATTACCTACTAGAGATATATTAGATAAACAAAACATTTTGCTGGTGTTTTAAGACTCCACTGTACAATATATGTCTTTAGCTAACCCCTATATTAACTGGTTTATTGTATTGCTGAGTCGCTGATATTCCCACAGGTTATGTCTGTAAATGCAGCACTTTATTCTCTGGGACTCACTGTGAGGTCAAGATCAGTCCTTGTGACTCCAACCCTTGCCTGTATGGAGGAACCTGCATCCAGAATAACCTGGACTACTACTGTAAATGCAGGGGCCACTACTCAGGTCAAAGGTATTGCACTTTCAATGTACACAAATTTTTTGATTGTAAAATCTGTCAATGGGACAGAATTTCTGTATGCCCAAAACTCTTTGTGTGATTGCAGGTGTCAGATAGGTCCGTACTGCAAGGAGAATCCATGCCAGAATGGTGGACATTGTATAGACGGTCTTGATGGACCCATCTGTGAGTGTGAGCCAGGATTCAAAGGAGAAGGGTATTTTGTTTTTATCATCCTTATGAACATATCATAGTACTTTTCCTAAGTATGTGTGACATACTTAGTATTATTGTATTTCAGGTGCATGATCGATGTTGACGAGTGTGTGGACAGGCCTTGCTTCAATAACGGCCATTGTGTCAACACATATGGATCCTTTAACTGTTCCTGTTCGGTGGGATTCAGCGGGAGACTGTGTGAAATGGACACAGAAGTGAGGAACCAACTTGTATCTTCATCCTGGAACGCTTGGATTGGAGAACTGGTTGCAATGCTGGCCTTCTTGACAGCCATCTTTGTTTTGACATTGTTTTTCTTAATAGTGTGGAAAGGAACCTGCAAACCTGACAAGAGCGATAAAGTACTTGATAAGTACAAAGATGTTGATTCTTACATTCAAAGGTCCAGCGTATACAACCAAGCCCGAAAAGAATCGTGCCCGGACACCCCTCCGCAGGTCCCAGTGCGACCCATCTCCTACACGCCCAGCATTCCTGGAGAATGTCGAAACAACCGAGGCTCCGTGCCTGAGTACAGCAGCTTCACGCCAGATGCACTCTTTGGTCTTAGGAAGTCTGTGGCTGTGTGCAGTGTAGCCCCTAACCTACCACATCTCAAGGCGCCCCATTCACACTCGAAAAATTATTCCATACAGCAAATGGACTGGGATGAGGAGTATGATGGTAAGTGAAATCTGAACCCTCAGATGGGGGCCTTTTAAGGTGCCCTCAGTAAAAAAGCAAGTACTATTCGGTACTTATGTGGGCTCCATGTAGATTATCTGAAGAGTATTGTTTAATTTATAAAAGTGTAAAACTAGTTACTGAGTGCATTTTTAACTAAAACAGAGTTCTATTTTAATTTAAAATAAATTCCTAAATAGTCGATTGTTCAGTGGTTTGGTCTAAGGGGGCGTTTATACAACACCATTTCCAACTAAAAACTTTTTAAGTGTTTTGGCCATTATTTACACAACAACAGTGCTTTGTGCATTTTCCCAACACATTGGAAACAAACCGCAACACAACGATATTAGCAAAACACAACGGAAACAAGCCACAACACAAATAAATTAGCACAACACAACAGAAACAAGCCGAGACACAAAGAAATTAGCACAACACACCAGAAACAAGCTGGGACACAAAAAAATTAGCTCAGCACAACAGAAAAAGGATGCAACACAACGTAATTAGCCCAACACAACAGAAACAAGCCGCAACACAAAGAAATTAGCACAACACAACAGAAACAATTGCACATTGGCTTGGTTTTGCAATAAGAAGTTGTTCCACAAGGTGGCAACACTGGCCTGGCCCGTTGTTTCTCATTGGAAAATGAAACTAAAGAATCGGAACAACAAAAACAAAATGGCGGGGATTGCAACAACAACAGGCAGCCACACTGACAAGCACTTGTGTGAGAGAGGGTTATGAGAGAGCCACAACTTTAGTTAAAAAGAGTACAAAATTTTTATGGGTCATAACTTCTGGAGACAAAAAGCGCAGGCATTGCCAACTACTGGCCTGGCATGAATATGAAAGTGTTTTTTGTCATTTTTGCAGATCCTTGTAGACGGGGATCATTTTGATAACTTTGTAATCGGTATGCAAATTTTTAAAAAATGCAAAGAAGCTTTTCCGTTTTTAGTACATTGTTGACATTTTAATGTACCTTTAGTTATCGCCTTTGTTTGCAGAATTGCTGTTTACTGTTACTTCTTTGTATTCATTCTTTCAGAAAAAGTCCTAGACTTGACTTCCTGTTTAGCAGTTGAGGAAGACAGTATTTCCTTTACACGTGAAAATAGAGGTCTGCGGTCCATGAGCTCCCTCCAAGCAGACGTCATGGATGACAACAGTAAGTTGTACTAAAAATTCTACAAATCTGAAACTGTATCATTTCGTTAACAACATTCTTACAAATGCACAGATCAGACAAAAATGTGTTTTGTTATTTTGTGCACCGGTGTATTCATTTGCAACATACACATCTTTGCTATTTCTGTAATGAATTCAGCCCCCATATGGATTAAACCTGAGTAAAGATTCTGAACAGATCCAAAGGGTTTTACAGTGTAAGTGTTATGCTGAATGACTGGATTTTAAAAAGAAAAGCAAGAAAGGCCTGAGATTTCTGCTTTTAGAACACTTTTAGAACTCTTGCTTTAGTATTTTCATAATGCGTAGGTCTTGCTAGATCTTAATCATGTTTACATGATTTCATAGTGGCTTTACAGAACACAGAACCTAGTTAGAATCACATTTAGGCTATATCAATACGTGACCCTGGACCACAAAACCAGTCTTAAGTTGCTAGGATATATTTTTAGCAATAGCCAAAAAAACACTGTATGGGTCAAAATTATAGATTTTTTTTTATGCCAAAAATCATTAGGATATTAAGTAAAGATCATGTTCCATGAAGATATTTAGTAAATTTCCTACTGTAAATATATCAAAACTTAATTTTTGATTAGTAATATGAATAGCTAAGAATTCATTTGGACAATTTCAGAGGCGATTTTCTCAGTATTTTGATTTTTTTTACACCCTCAGATTCCAGATTTTCCAGTAGTTGTATCTCGGCCAAATATTGTCCGATCCTAATAAACCATACATCAATGGAAAGCTTATTTATTTATTTATTTATTCAAAAAAATCACACTTAAGACTGGTTTTGTGGTCCAGGGTCGCATATGTTATGTATCTATGTTGTGTCTGTTATATTTTAGGCTTTATTTATATTTTTAATACATAAGGTCTTTAGTATTGTTTTGTTAAAAAAGTGTAAGATCTGATTTAACAACTGATTTCTTTGTATTTTACTTTTACAAGCCTCCAAAGTGAAACACCCTGTCAAAACATAGATTGACATGGTGAGAAACAGGTATACAATGTTACATTCATGTCCCGTTGAGTGTTAAACATTTCCCATGAGTCTGTTACTCTAACTCAGTTCCTGCATGGCAGCATGCAGATGATTGTTTATTTACTTAGTGATCAGCATGGACCAAACTAATCGCATGAAAATTGAGAGATTCATTTTGCCATTTTAAATATGTATTTAAAACTTTCACAATTTTAAAAATTTCCTTTTCTTTTTCCTATACACCACAACATACTATCATCATCAACTTTTAAACCTTGAGAATCACATTTTTGTTGTTATTTATTAGACCCTTCTTGCATGCTCCATTGCTTTAGCAAGTTGGGTTACACTGAACAACTGTGAGAATTTGATAGGTTCTTGTGTATCGGCTATAACAAGATGCAGTGGCATCGATCTCAGGGGCACTTTGATGTTTAATCTTCTTTAACTCTGAGGAGTTATAACAAGCTCTTTCAAACCAGCATGCTCAGATCTTTCACACATCTAAGATTAATGAGCCTCAGAACTATCAAAGCATGCCGTAGTCTGTAGATACATGTGAGCTTTACTGAAATGTGTGTTGTGGAGCTACTTGTGGCTGTGAGAATGTGGATGATGTGACAATATACATTAAGTGACAAAATGATTATATAATATTGTCATAATTTTTCAAAAGATTTTTATTTAAAATAAATGCTGTTCTTTTGAATGTTCAGGTCATCAAAGAATCCTGAAAAAAAGTATGTTTCAGCAAAAATATGAAGCAGCACAATGGTAATAACATAGATAATAATTAGAAATGTTTCTTGAGCACCAAGTCAACATGATTTCTGAAGGAAATCATGTGACACTTAAAACTGGAGTAATTGCTGCTAAAAAAAAAAAAAAAAAAACATCACAAGAATAAATTACATTTCAGAATATTTTAAAATAGAAAACATGCAGCTTTGGTGAGCAAAAGAGAATTTTTTTTATTGCCTTTTTTTTTTTTTTTTTCTTTTTTCAATCTAACTGACACCAAACATTTCAACAGTAGTGTATAATTTTTTTTTGGTGAATCTAATGTTTTAATAATGTTTTTTTTTTTGTTTTTTTTTTAATGCAAACTATCTGTTAATCTACAGTATACTGAGTTCTTTAAAATCTACAATAAATATGCCAAATTGTCTGTTTTTTTTAACTCAAAACAGGCTATTACTGGGATACCTCAGACTGCCTTCAGAATATCTGTTCTCCTGGGATCCAAGGTTTTCTGAAATATGAATTGGTGCAGATGCCCTCCACCACGCACACTGCTCCAGAAATTCTCGACATGGACTACCTTACTGGTGGCTATGACACTGACAACTTCCTGCCGATTCCAGCTCTCCCTCTTAATACTGACATGTCTGCAGTTCCGGAGTATAACCAGTATACCAGGCCAGAGGTCCACCACGTCATCCACCCAACAGCAACATCAAACTCCATGTCTTATAGTCAACATCACATCCATGACTACCCACAGCCCATTCAAACAACCTTTGAGATGCCCAGGGCCAACATACAGGACCTGCTGAGGTTCCAGATTCCTTAGAAAGTCCTTTGTGAGAGCCACACTTCTAAACTCCATCAGACTTAACAGCCAGTGGTTAGAAATTCAATTCCACAGTTACTGACCATAAAGAACTTCATAAATATGTTGCTGGTAACACTACCAGAGGGTGAGGTGGGTTTACAGACACATTTGAAATCACCATTAGTCACTAATGCAGAACCATCAGTCTTTAAATGCTAAGATATGTCACTCCTAGATTTGCAATCTAGGTGCAAACTATTTGTTGGAAAAAAATTAGCTCTGGTTGACATGACAGGGAACTTGGTGGTTATACTGACACCTAGTGGTATGGATGAAGCATCATACAAAATGTTTTTTGTTTTTTTTTTGTTATTCATGCCATCAGTCAAACATGCTATTCACAGTCAGTCATAATTTATTCTGTAAATGAAAACGTACAAACGGGGTTAATGTCAAACAAGTAGTTTGGCTCAAGTCATGTGATCTCAACATGGTGGCCAATAAGAGGGGACTCGCTCCATGTAGAATAAAACTGTAGTAGTGCTTTATTTCAACAGTCCACATTAAACATACTACTAACTATAAATAGCTTTGCAACTACACTTCATCTAACGCTCAGTAATCTGCAACTACATGCCAACTAACATTAGAGTATAAGTAGACTGTTAGTTTAGGGTTAATAGAGTAAGATGTTTTTCTAAAAAAATTTTCTTGTAGTCAGATGAATGTGTTGGGGGACACTAAAATAAAGGGTTAGTAGATATTAAGTATACAGTCTACTAATACTCTAATGTCTGCTGGTTGACGGTTGAGTTGCAAAGTTACTTGGAGTTTGTTGAATGTCAGTTACAGTACAAATGAATTCAATCTTTTTAGGTCTCTTATATGATTTATCTTTACACATTTTAAATAGTCCTATGTATTTCTTTTGCATATTTTACATACATTGGTCGAACGACATACAGTTCAACCCCAAACTCATGCCATTGGTTTAGATGCATTGAAGTAGTTAATTAGAAAAAAAAAAAAAAAAAAAAAAAAATCACACACAGCATTATTTTTTTTTCTTTTTCCATGATGACATGAATTGACATGAAATTGTTATTAAAAAAATCAGTGTGGGAATTGTACAGTTATGAAATTCTTTATGAATTAGTTTTGGGTAATCAGAAAAAAATATGAGAAGAATATTCAATGTATTCCTAATGTATTTAATTACTGAAGTTTGTAAAAGACCAGTGTCCAGAAAGGGGCATTATTAAGTACGGAAGAGGATTAGGGCCAAGCAATAATAAAAAAAATAAAACCATCTCGAGATTAAAGTCATTATATTGTGAGATTAAACTAGTTAAATTTCGAGAAAAAAAGTCGAAATTCAATCTTGAGAATAAACTCATTAAATATCGAGAATAAAGTCGTTGTGTTTCGAGAAAAAAACTCGTTAAATTTCGAGAAAAATAGTCGAAAGACAATCTTGAGAATAAACAAAAAAACTCATTAAATTTCGAGAATAAAGTCGTTGTGTTTCGAGGAAAAAAACTCGTTAAAATTTCGAGAAAATAATCGTCGAATTAATCGTGAGAATAAAAACTCATTTAATTTCGAGAATAAAGTTGTTGTGTTTCGGAGAAAAAAGTCGAAATGAAATGTAGAGAATAACGCATTCGATCAGTGTTCATTGCATAGCCTATATCTTTCAGTAACAAAGAAATACTATAAACTTTAGCTAATTATGACACAATAATAATTAGCACACACAAACTTTAAAAGTGAATTTGCAAGCGGCTAGGTCTTTTTAGAAGAAAAAAATCAGTCCAATTTTGCGCGATGTAGGCTACTCGCTTTTGTCCAACATGAAATGACAACCAGATGACAAATGCAAGGTTATCGCTGGCTTCACCCAAATGCACTCTGGCACTTGGACAGCTATGATAAATTAAAACCGTACGGCATTGCCATTAATGGCGTGTAATGTAATGAGTTTATTCTCAAGTTTGTATTTTTACTTTTTTTCTCGAAATGTAACGAGTTTTTTTCTCGAAACACAACGACTTTATTCTCGATATTTAATGAGTTTATTCAAAAGATTGTATTTCGACTTTTTTTCTCGAAATTTAACGAGTTTAAATCTCGAAACACAACGACTTTATTCTCGATATTTCATGAGTTTATTCTCAAGATTGTATTTCGACTTTTTTTCTCGAAATTTAACTAGTTTAATCTCGCAATATAATGACTTTAATCTCGAGATGGTTTTATTTTTTTATTATTGCTTGGCCCTAATCCTCTTCCGTAATTAAGTGTGTCATTGTAAAGTAAAAAAAAAAAAAAATCTTTTTTTTTTTTTTTTTTTTTTTTATGTATTCTTAGATACCTGTGAATACACAATACTTTTTCATAACAGTAGACAGTTATGTATTGTCTGTTAAATGCTATTATTCTCTCCTTTGAAATGTTAATATTCTGTACGTACAAAAATGAAAATATTTTTTAAGACATAATACTTTAAAATGCTCTGTCTCATTTATGCATTTACAGTGTTTGGTTGATTGTTTAAAGATTATAAAGGACCTGAAGGTCTTTGTTAATGAGTAAGGCATCAGGTTGAGGAACAGAGAGAATATCCATATGGTAAAAAAAGACTGAAGACTACAGGTTTCCTGCTGCTTTAGCATCTCTAATGCAATCTAACAGTCTCATTAGGGGAGTTTAAACTTTTCTGAAGCTTTAAATTTTTGTATTTAGAAAAAGCTTGATGATCCGGAGCTAAACGCAGATGTTCTCAATAGGGTTGTTATGGAAATGACTAGAAGGTCATCTGCTGTCAGGGCCACCCTTTTATTTCATTTAAAAAATTGGAGTGTTTTACTCTTTAAGAACTTTGGGCATGAACATGTTAACATTTAAATTTAAGTTTAATTTTTTAAATGGCTAATTAATCAAATCATATACATGGTTGACTACAATAGCCACTAAATGAAAATCTATGCTTTATAATGTATATTTGCTATTTATATTTGATCAAAAAACATCAAATCATATCAGCATTGTGGTTTTTTTCAGCAAAACAGGTGTGTCAACTTATGAACTATAAATATTCAATTTAAAGTCTTTGCATTGAAAAGGAGTGTTGAAAAGAATAAAACACTTTCGATGTTATACACAAAATAAAACAAAACAAGCAACCACACTCAAATAAAGACAAACAACCAACAATAAAACATAAATTATTCACAGAAGTTTTATTAAAACAACCTGAACAGAGACAGTTTTATTGGAAGATTTTTAAAACTTAATACAGTTTCTTCTGTTAATAACACATATGAACACTTAATTTTGAGACTATTTCAATGAAAATATATTTTCATTTTGAATAGTGCTGATAGTCAAATAACAATATTCTCCAGAATACTCTTGAGCACTGCTGTGGGCATTATATTATGTCTTTTACAATCAATAGAGTATACTGGAAAAGACAGGTCTACACAGTGCATGTCTTACAGTTCACTGTATGAGATAGTGACAGCACTTAAATGCTTTGAGAAGTAGTGACAGAGGCCTGAGGCGAGGAACGGGATGTGTGTGTGTAACACAGTGTGACAGGTTGACCTTGCCTGATACAGTCATGTGACTCATGTGGCCCAACCAGTTCCACAATGAACAACAAATGTTCCAAGGGTCGAATGGGACTTCATATGTTCAAAATAACATACTGCCATGCAGTTTTTGATATATTAGAAAATAATCACAAAATAAATGTATATGTATATGTGTCTAAATAATTTTGTGCCAGTGCACTTGTATCATCCACTGCACATACAAGAAGAGACTTGCATACTTATAATAGATGACTGAATTTCAAATGTCAATAACGGCTGGAAATGCTTACCTAAAAAGCTGTGCATGAAGGGAATTTTCACACTTAGTTCAGGTTGTCTATATATATATATATGTATATATATATAATATATATATATATATATATATATATATATATATATATATACACATATATGAGTGATTCTTCAGTTTGGAAAAATGTATTTAAAATACATTTAATCTCTGTTAACCTTTATTTATCATATGCGAAGGAATAAATGTCACATAATGAAATTGATCAACCTTCAAATGGTTTTGGCATAATATGTAAAAGAGTGGACTTTTAAATCTGGGTATTGTATGTGATAGGAATGACAACTTAAATTTTTGGAGAAAAAGCACCTTTACTAACACAACAACAGTCTGCAAATAATACATTATTCATAACAGAACATTACATAATTCTTTACTACCAAAAATAAAAAATACTAACAAAATAAACCAATAACATATGAATACTTTCCATAATTTAATATAATAATAATAATAACCAAATTAATATATATATATATATATATATATATATATATATATATATATATATATATATATATATATATTTTTTTATTATTTTTTTTTATGTTTTTTTGGAAAGTAGACAGTAGAAAGTAGACTTTACAAATAATAATAATAATAATATAAATGAAATAATAATAATAATAATAATAATAATAATAATAATATAAATGATAAATAAAGTCTGGGCAAAGGACAAGCCCATATTAGTGAAATATGCCTTATAATAAAATAAAAATCTAAAAAAAAAAGCTGTTTAATAAGAAATACACCCATGTGTCAGGAAAAGCCACTTCACACATTTCACTGTCTACAACATCCAGTTTTACCCTGACCTTTGAGTGCTAAATCACCTCAAGATTTCACTGAGTTTTCATTATACACTCATTATATTTCTCAGGAACACATGCATGCACACACACATATATACACACACACACACACACACACACACACACACACACACACACACACACACACACACACACACACACACACACACACACATACACACACACTCTCTCTCTAACACATGTACCAAGATCAATTAAACATGTTAATGAGCAGGCCAGGTGGTAATAACCTATTTACTGGGACTAATTGTCCTGAGCAGTCTCCTCACACCTGGCCTCTACAGAAGGTGAGAAAGCCACGAAATGTTGGATGACCCCGTTTCAACTCTGTATGGATACTTACAGTAGCCAGAGCTCTCAAAGCATTTTTGGGAGGATTTTTTATTTTTATTTTTTACAAACAATACCCTCTTCATGGCAATCATTGTTGTTCCCAGCTATTTCTAGAAAAAAAAAAAAAATATATATATAATATATATATATATATATATATAAAAATAAAAAAAATTGATAAATAAACAACAAGCTGAATTCCAGTGGTTGAATACATATTGTGCTCTTTCTGTTCAGTCATAACAAATCTAAATTTCCTTCAATATAAAAATAAAACAAAAAAAGAAAAACAAAAAAAACAAAAAAAACATTACAGCTGCAATATAGCAATTGTCCACAAAATGAAAGACAAACTAGACCAACAACACACACACCTTTCTACCTAAATGTCACTCCATGATCACTCCTTATCAATTTTCCCTTCAATGGCAAAATTTCACAGATAACACAATGGCATTTTTTTCAAAAGTACACTTAAATTTTGCTGTGGGTAACTCTGACACTGAAAAGTTTGTGCATTTCACAAACAGTCTGTTGGTCACTTGTCACCTGGTAGAAACCATTTTTAAGTTTAGGTTTGGGTATCGTTTGAATTTGATCAATTCCAATTCCGATTTGGATTCTCCTTATCGATTCTAATTCTTATCGAATCACAGTTTCGATTCCAATGTGGTTAATTAAATGAAGTCAAACATTTAGATATCAAACATATTTATTCTGTGCCTCTTTTTGCAAAACATTTAATTGTTGCTGAATACCATGAACAAAAATCAGCTGGCTACATAAAAACTATTAAGAGCTGTTTGTGTGCAAAATAGAGCTGCATGATTCCGGGTCCTTTTTTTCTTTTTTTTTTTTCTTTTTTTTGGAAGTTGTAGTTCTCTCACAATTCTGAAGAAAATATATTAGACAACTAACAATCTCACGGAATTTATAAATGGAATGATTCAATGACTTACTCAAGATTTACGTGCTTCATTACTGGATGAATCAGAGTTTTTGAATGAATCTCTTGAATGAGTGATTCAAAGACAAATACATTTTTAACAGCCCCTTTTCGCCACCGAAAAAAAATAAAAAATAAAAAATGCACAACCAGGAATTGATAGATGGAACTGAAATTTTAATTTTATAACAAATATCTGATTCTGGAATTGGAATTGATTTTCGGTTCCCAACCCATAAAGTTCAAGTGACATTTAGAAACAAACACAAAAATTGGAGAATTTAACAGTTAAATGTGAATTTTTTTTAAGTATAAGGAGTGAAATTATTATTACTATAATATTACTATATTATTACTATAATAATCTTTGTTTTATTTTCTTGTTTTATTTATTTATTTATTTATTTATTTTTACAGTGCAGAGTTCATTTTCCTATTCAACCTATGCTAATGTTTAAGATAAAACTTAATAATATTGCCATGAATGAAAGATTACAATGTTTGATTTGAAAGACATTTTAAGGAGGGGTTTCATTCATATGTCTCTTCCTTACAGAGTAAATTGTGGTCAATATTTGTTAACTTTTTCCCAATCTACTTTGCCTGATGTTTCTCCTACCTTTTTCTCTTTCTCACACAAGGCCGACCCCATCCATCTTTCTAGGTGACTCTCATTATCTCTTCTTTGTGACCTCCTGTCTTTCCTCCTTCAGTCATCTGTTAAGGAACCGATATGCCTGTCAACAATCCCTCACTCCATTCCACCCTCCAACTCACATAAACACAAAACACCCTTTCCTAAAAACATTTTTAGTCTCATCACTACAGGCGTCTTTTAATTTCTATAAACACCCTTTTGGCAGCTCATGTGCTCATTGCTCAGCCCAGAACATGGCATTTCTTCATATTTACTTCACAAATTCTCAGCGAAAGACTGTGAACTCGCATTTGCATGAAGACCTGAAGCAGTGTGCCTTAGAAACACAACGAGACTTACTCATGGCTGTGTCACAACGAATCAGAAACATAATTAAGCTGAATATGCTGTCTGTTCCTTAACAGATTTGCTGCTGCTCTCAAAAATTGGTTTAATGCCTAAGGTAGGTAATTTATGTACAAAAACGCCAACATTATCTTACAATCACAACCCGATAATGGCATTTTCTATTTATATGCACTCACATGGCAATTTCTTCTAGTGGATTTCACTAGAAGGTATAAAGTGTCTATGTAATTCACAAACTTCAAAAGCCCTGAAAGTTTGTCAACGTGATCATATGATGTAGAGTTGACCACAACTACTGTATGGTCATAAATCAATCTTCTCTGAAAGCCAATGGCAGACATGCATGTTTCTCACTCACAAACATTTCAACAACATTGAAGTTGCCAAACAGAAACAGAAAAGAAACAGAAAAGTGGGAATGAGTCAAAAAGTGTCTTTAACTGAAACCTAGTATTACTTGGATACACAGTGAACGATAAAACCAAAACTCCAGTCTCTTCTTACTTCTAAACAACAAAGGCTGACAGAATTAACTTTGAAGTACACTTTAATGATTTATTGATGACTATGGTCCTGTATCCCCTTTCTCACACTCTCTGTAATATGAGCGAGGATTCCTCATATCTGAGGACCGACAAAGTTCAGAACATAATTAAACTCCATCCAAACAAATACAGTACATCAACTTGTGATCTTTAAGGGAAACCAACATTAACTCAGAGAGGTCCTACATCCACCACACGTCAACCTTTATCAATGAAATGCCAGTGAGACGAACAATGCACTTTGAGTTAATTACTTAGGACGTGGCTTTGTCCTTCCTTTGTTTGTTCGGAGCTGGTGAAACCAAAGCAGAAGGATTTGATGAATTTGACAGTCGTCAGATCATCATATCTTTATAAATTTGACAGTAAGCCGGGCTGTCTGTTCTTATCTATCTGCTCCCATCTGCTTCACAACAAGGTGCAGTAAAAAGCATGACAGGATTTGACAGGATTTTTTTTTTTATTATTATATTACAAGTGTAAACAAAAATGGGAGCCCAAGTTTGTTTGTTTGTTTGTTTGCAAGCGTGTAATATATGTAACTTGAGTTTGAAAGCTGACACTGGCAGTTTCACACCATTGCACAACCTATTTGCTCATGTTTATGTCACGTTGCTGAGATCAAATGCAGCCTTGTTTTAGATTTATATAACCAAGCCCAGGGAAATCTGAAAAAATATTAAAAAAAAAGTATAATACTCTCTCCCTCCACTAGTGTTTACTGTAAAAATGAATGTCAATTTAATGAAAAAAAAAAGTATATTCTTCTCTGTAATGTGTCCTCTGGAGTAACCAATACCATGGGTAAAGTGTAAAAAGATCCAGTGTAAATGTGTTCTGATAGGAAGGTGAGGGTACATGTCAATAAATGTTAAGATCTGCATTCTTGATGAATGAGCTAATGCAAAATTATATTGGATTCTTCTTCATTAAATTGTCTCCCAGACTCCAACTCATTAATCTGTTCCATTTCAGATAAGAATTTTAATTTTTTTCTGTGACTTGTTCAAGTGCACTCAACTGCTCTTCAAGACCTGGACCAAAAACAAAACCCAAAGCTGTCTGTGCATTGTTCAAGTTATGCTGTCAAAAGTTCAATCAAATGCAATTGTTAACACACAAACTGCAGTATATTGATGATGGAGTTTCATAATGGCATACTGTTAAAATCAAAAGGAATATACAAAAAAAAAACAAGAGAGAAAAAAATACACAGATATAGACACATCCTCTAAAATCTTTTTTTTTAAATAAAAAAGTTTTATGTTAATCTAAAATATATGCTATTCTGCCACGTCTTCGTAAGGATCCCAAAATTTGGAATTTTTTAACAGTGTCCTTGATATTGTCAGTTAAAACAGTGCAGACTATTTTGTCACAATGTAATGAATATTTTGCAAAAAGACTGTTACAGAAGAATGAGGTGTTTACAGTATATTAAGCCCACAACCCATACGTAAAAGACATTTACTTAAGTTTTAAAGATATAGTGGCATAAAGCATAGAGAGGCTGTAAATGAGTCTAAATTATCACTGGTTTTGGTGCAAGACACCTTGACCTTAGAAATGGACCTCAGAGAGGAAATATTTCAAATATATGATATAACCCGTTTAACTTGTAACACACTGGAATGTATAGCTTTGACATGTCTGAAATGAAGTGTGTATGAGAGATATAAACTCGCAACTATTCAGTGTGGTTTATTTAAAGAGGCTGGGACTGATAGGCATCCTCCAATGCAAAGCTATAATACATGGTACTGAGCCTCATTCCAAAGAGTGTTTGGACTACATTACTCTATGACGAATACATTTGGCTGTATGTGCAAATGGACAGCTGCATGGTCTAAAGGTTGTTTTTAAGGGGCAGTTTATTATTGCTGCTCAGATGCTTTTTGCAGCTCTGTCCAGCAGTTGGAAAACTCCAACATTTAGATAACAGAATGCAAAGGCATGCTTTTTTCTTTTGGAATAAAATGCACTGATGAGTTGCTGACAGCACCACCAACAATATATTTATAATAAACATGACCACTTCTCATACATTTTTCATAATAAGCGCATATGCATGATACATGACTGACTTATTAGGGCTGGGTGATGATGCAAAAAAATAAAAAATAAAAATAAAACTCAATATTACCTCAGGGGGAAGCTATCACAGTATATAGGCTATGATTCAGCAGCTCTTAAGGTTTTAAGTCAAAGGTCTAGTTAGGCACCCTCAAAAATGGTCAACATGGGTTTAATGAACTGTATCAAATGTCAAAAAACAAAATACCTAGTCTCTCTAATCTTAGATTTAAACACATATCAACTCTAACCTTAATTTTGAACTTATATAAATGACAACATATATGGATTTGACAACGTATATGACATTAATACTTAAACTTGTGATCTTGAAGACCTTTTGCACAAAGGGATTTACAGGTCACTTAATACAGAAACAGCCATAAAACAACCTCGGGTGAATAATTTTTTTATTTTTTATTTTTTATTTTTATGAACAAAACTAATAGTTTAAGGGTACCCAAACGAACAACTAAAAGTTTAACCTTAGCCTTTAAGCAGGGTTTGAACCTCCAAGTTTCATCCCAGGTCTTTAACCAATATTCCACGCACTGAAACGAATTTTTCCCCACGACGCTTGATTAAACTGTATTAAAATGCGTCGATTTCGATGTAAATAAAGCATCGATGACCAAAAATAAATGACTGAACACATGCATAAATAATCGCTAGGGAATGCAAAAGAAGCAACTCAACCTTCTTCGCCCCAAATTCCGAGCCGATTTCGTTGTCTTCCACAACGGGGCAGCGTAACAGCGATCTACAGACAGCATCACCCATCCATGTGCATTTGAGAAGAACTTAACTTGCTGTCGGATGTCACATACCAACAATCTGATGTAGACAGAAAGCTATAAAAGTGCGGACACATGTCCGCGCTCAGACCATGAAGGCGTGCGCTCCATCGAGGACCATGATATGATAACAGACCTTCATTTTACGCACGTTTACGCAATAACAGCCACACATGGTTTTTCCATTGGAATCAAATCCTATGATTTATGGCGAGGATTACTGAAGTGAAGATAAAATGAAAATAAATGGCAGCCGCTTGATGAACAGTTCTTCACTGAGCCCTCACGAGATCACTCTGAATCGCCCACCCTGGGTCGCCACAACTTTGGGCAGCTTTCTGATCTTCACTATCGTGGTTGATATATTGGGGAACCTCTTGGTGATCTTTTCTGTGTACAGAAACAAGAAACTTCGAAACGCAGGTAAGATCGCTTTTAAACTAAATATGGCAAGCCGTTTAAACATTTATTCGTTTAAACTATGGATTATGTCCAGATGATTTAATTGCTGGCAAATAATCTATTACTAGTATCTTTTCTATTTCTCCTGTAACTGTTTATTCGATACTAGTACTACAAATAGTGACTAAGATTTAATTAATTAGTCACCAGTACGTATTCCTTAAATTCTCCTACTTATTCCTTATTAGTAACATTAGTGACTATCCCATTGTTGCTGGAAACAAATGTAACGTTTTTTCCAATTAATTCTAAAATAAAAAAAAACTAAAAAACCTCCAATATTTCTTGCTAGCATGTATTATATTTTCCAGCTTTATTAGTACTTATTCATTGTACTTAATATTTATTAAACTAGTATCTATTTAATTTGTAGTAACATTTTATCTCACTAGTTACAGTTATTTTTTTACTGGGTTAATGACTATTCAGAATTGCAACTTTATAGTTTATTACAAACTTACTGGGCAGATGCCAGGGACCAGGTGTGTTTTGCAGAAACTTAACTTAAGATAAGATTTATTTGACTTAAGATAAAGTTATATTTCCCAAGTAAAATTAAAATGCCTAAAAAAAAAACAAAAAATAATAATAAATAACAATTCCTCAATAAAACAGACCCAGGATTCCAGCTAATAAAGTGCGTAAATTGCAGGATATTAAATATTGACAGAATTACAGCAAAAAAGCATACTGTTTAACAGTCAGCTTATATTGTACTGTAGTATACAGTGAGTTTTAAGAGTTTATAAATGAATTAGGATATCATGCAGCTTAATTCTTACTTAGTATGATTTCATATTTTCTGCCATTCCTGACAGGTTATTGTACTGAATCATAGTGGACAGTAAGGAACTATTTTTAGGGGTTTCAGGTAACTGGCCCAATATCAAACAAATCTGAACAGGCCAGTCATTTTCCTGTGAGTGGATGGAGTGCTTATCACCGGTGTCACACCGACCCATATGTCACTTTTCTCTGCCAGTAGAGACAGAGACCTTATGTTGTTCCTCAACTGTGAAGTTTGTGGCACCAGTTTTGAAATTACAAAAAGCACTATGGAAAAACAGGTTTTGGACAGTAATTATGTTTATATTAAGTACAAAGCAATTCTAATGAACTACTTACATATGCATTATTATGTGAGTGCCACCTACTGTCAAACTGGAAATCTGCATTTTCATTTAGCCTGTTTCGCAGCATAAATGCAGTGTTGTATATTTTAACCAGCTAATGGAAAAGAAGCTAATGTGTTTTAAAAATCCGAACCATTCAGATAACATAGAATTATTCACAATATTTTTAAGTAACAACACCAAACTTTTCAATCAATTTTGAAATATTTCAGCATACTTGTCAGTTTTTTCAAATAAATTACTTATTTATTATATTTGTTTTGTATTGTTTCATCCTCTACTCAGTATAGTGCACCATGTTATTGGATTAGCGCATCAAATTAACCCAGTAATTGTCCCATTAGCCTCCTGCGATGTGTGCTTCATTATGTTTCTCACTAGTGAGAGGACCTCCCATGGCCCACTGTAAAGACCACTGACCCAGTGTGAATATTCAATTAGCAATCATTCCACCACATATCCAAAGTTACAGTTACTCAAAAAACATGCATACATGCATGGTCAAACGAGCACGCACACATTCGCTCTCCATTGTTCTTCTGTGGTAAAACAAAGTGGTTTCTTCCTCCCCATTGCGGTCTATCTGTTTTATTTAAGCTACTCAACCTCAAAGACTCTATCTGCTGTGGCACCACTGTCTGTTTAGATTATTCAGACCAACCATTCCCTGCTGTTAGGTAAACCTCATTTCAACAAAGCCAGTGTACCTACATCATAAAATTACAAATGAAACTCCACATGAGAGCTAGCATTGATATGCTGCTGGACTATATGCATCTTATAACTCGGGACCAGCTGTATATTTCAAGGTAAAGGTAATCAATTTGTGCATTTCCTGTGAATCGAATCCATGACCTTTGTGTTGTGAGCATCATCCACTACCAGCTGAGCTACAGGAACTCCATGCATGTGTTTGATTCCCTTTTTACGTTTCTCAATGTCTTGGACATTGTAACAGAGCTTGTCTTCTCTGTGCAACTCTCATCTCTAACTACTGTCCTTTAGTTGCTCTGAAGCCGCTTATGAGCCCAAGGCGGTCTTATTAGATGAAGTTCACTGTTCATTCAAGAGGAACTCTTCTCTACCAATTATTCACAGAGCTTGTGTGAGTGGAAGAAGGGCCCTTTCAGCAGGCTCGGGTGCTGAATATGGGTGGAACGAGGACAGAATCTTTCTAGAGAATAAAGTGATTATTTACTGTAATATCAAATAACATCATCTAAAAGTCTTGTTCAAAGTGTATTCCTTAGGATATAAAATAATGCTACTGATGATTTAAAAGCTATCGTTCAGGTTTAATTGAACAATGATGCAGTTGTAGAAAATTTACTGTCACACGTCTGAATGGTTTGATTGCTCTTTGCAACAGAATTGGTTGCTTAATAAAGCTCCAAAAAGAACAAGACAAGACAGACAGACAGAGAGAGTGAAAAATTTTCACATTCTAAATCTTCTAAAGTCATGCAATTTAAGATTAAAATTAACTGTAGCTTTAAATGACAAGACAATTACATATGCATATAAAATAATATTGAAATGAATATACAAGCTGTCTGATTCCTAAAGATGAACTTTTTTGCAGGGTCATATACCCTTGTTTTACCTTGCAGTTTTGTTGTCATGCTGCATTGCCCCGTGGGAAACTCCCTAATGTTTTGCTTTTTGCCATGAAGCTTTATTTATTCTTGAGGAGTTCATGTGCTCACTCCTGCCCGACTTGGCCCTCGGCCTGCCCTTGGGCTGGTTTCGATGCCTTAATGAATGGGCAATTGGCGATACACTGTACTGATGCTGTGCTCACTAACAGTCTGACTCACTTTTGAAGATCCACTCTTGGCTTGTCCACTGTTAAACACAGCCAGAAATGCCTGGTCCACCACTTTGTCAGTCAAATGTCTCAGTGTGAATGGTCTGTGGCCATAAAGTATATATGCAGAGCTGGGTAGATTACAAATAGTCCATTACTGATTCCAAATTGCATGGCAAAAATTGTAGTTATTAACGTAATGCATTACATTATACATTTTTAGGTAATAAAATCTGACTATTTTTAGATTACTTTTGTCCTTACTGATTTATCACATTGATTTGAATAGCATAAACTTGTACCATACTGATATAAAAATACAAAGAGTAGGAAAATATATTCCATTGTCATTGTAATTAATAACATGGAGTGCATTAAGGTTTCCCAAACTGGGGTTCATGAGTTTAATGAAAAGCTAATAATTAATTAATTCATAAAAATGAAAAATTTAAATTAATCATTTTAAAATAACATCACTTAATGCACACTTCTTAAACCCAAAATAATTTCTGTAAATCCATTGGTCGAATGCTGTGTAGCTACCTGACTAGTGACTGGTCTTTGTGTGAATGTCCACAAAACTGGAATACTTTCTGATAAGTGGTAGGCTATTTTAGAAAGCAACATTTAAAATATGAAAAGGTGGAAATATGAATACTTTATTGATATTGTGTGAATAATATATAATCATTTAATCAATAAAAAAGTAACTGTTGTCTGATTATGAGTATTTTAAAATGTAATTTAATCTAATTATGTAATGTAATCCGTTACTACCCAGCTCTTTATGCATATAAAGTGCAGACATAATAACTTTTTCCTGCTGCTTATATGACTGTTTTTCAAAATACTGTTTGTCTTCTCTGATTACTTAACAGTTCAAGTTGCTCAAGTAGTTAGCATGGAGCTAGGAATGCCAGGGTTACAGGTTCAATACCCAGGGAATGCATCATAATATATAATACCTTTATGCCAAATGCATACATTTAAAGAGGAAAAATTAAAATGCAATACTCCAAATACTTGTGTATCTTCAGCACTGATGCCATGTTTTTTTATTGGGCCTCTTGTTTTTTGTTTAGTCATTTCTGTAGCTCAGCAAAAGAGCATGTTGCTACAGTAGGTAACACTAAAACAGTTGGTTCAATTCAGAGTGAACACATTAATTTACAGAATGTGTAACTTGAATGCAATGAAAGTTGCTTTGGATAAGAGACAAGAGTATAATCTTGTAAATATGGCCAGCTGTGTTTTTCTTTTTTTAAGTTTCAAAAAGTACAGCCATGTTTTGAGGCCAGCATTTGGTCCATTTAGCATAAAAAAAGTATTACTGAGCAAATCACAACAGAGCAATCTCTCCATCTGTTGTTTGAAGCACACTGTGTATTAGGTCATAATTAATCACTATACAGTAGTATGTTTCTCTTTGCCTCCCATATTCCTGAGTGATTTATTCATCCGTTTCACAAATTCCAAAACCAAAGAACCAAGGGGTCTGTTTTTAGATTTTAAGACTTTTTTTTTAGGTTATGTCAGGCCATCCTGCTTATTTTTTATATATTACATATGGTTGCATATAGTTCTACTTCAGAGTCAAACAAAATAGCAGTGTGTGATGTTTACCCAAATGAACATTATTTACATAGAAATATTCTTTAATGCAGACAAGCAATATCCCCACTTAAGCATATTTATGGTCTGTGTGCTGCTATTGGCTTTGAACTAGTTTGTTCAGTAGTTTTTGTGCAAGACCAGACTTTGACCCGTTAATTGGATTTGACTGTTGCAGATGACTTGATATTAAATGTCATATCTCCTCCTGATTGAGCTCCATAATGGTCTTATTATCTATAGAGATGAAGTGAGGAATGATATTCAAGAATACATGTTGCTGTGGCTCTGTAATTTTAGTTGTGGTATAGATAAATGAATTTCAGTTCGTTTTTCTTGTCAATTGTTTTTCCTAGAAGTACATTTGGTTATTTTCCATGCCTCAGAATAGGACACACTGTACTGTGCTTATCATTCAATACAATCTGTGTGCAAATGTGAGCTAAATAGGACCTGCTAGATACTTTCTCCTGAAAGTCTTTTGCCACTCTTTAGTTGAATTAAGCAGAAGGACATGAGTGATGAGTTATGCTTGACAAGACTCCAGTATCATTTGAAACAGCCCTCCAGGATCCCAAAGCAATAAAATATTGATTTAAGCATTATATTTCTGTGAACTCAAGGGTAGTTTTCCCTTTAGTGCTGTATTTACACTCAGAAGGTGTGACAAAATAATATGAAAGTTTATTTTGTAAAGGCTGAAATTAAAACAAGCTATAACCAACAATAACCAATTATAACAAAATATTAAAAATATTACAATCATTTTCATAAATAACTTGCTTTAACATAAATTTGCTTAGATGTGGAGAGGCTTCATTAAAGGGATATTGAATAAATATAACAGATACCTAGCAAATATCTTTTGGTTTAAGCCAAGAGGTTAAAGCCAAGAAATAGCCAACATTCCTTGCCCTTTTTAATGAGTGCTGTATTTTTCTTTCTGTAAGATGAACAAAGATAAAGAGCAACAGCATGGCAATGGGTTTGTCTTTAGCTTCAAAAATCAAGGGCACAGTATGAAAAATATAATAATAACTTTATATTTGAATGTGCCCTTGATTTATGATATATACATATTTCTTAGTATTATACTAGTATGCTCTTGATTTTCCAATTTGTTGCACTACTTTAATATATTTGTTTGTATGGTTATATGTTTGGTCTCCAAACCAACTGCACTCATTTTTTTCTGTGTTTTCTTTAAACAGTACAATATCTCATCACTGTTCAACTTCCAAAGACTTCAATTTGAAAGGATAACAAACCTGTCTAGTATATACTGTAGTCTTTGCATTTGGCCTGTTAAACACACAAGTGCATAGATTAAATACAATTTAATTACTTTAAACATCATATTTAACGTGCAGTTTTTCACTGAATAAACAAACCTTGGCATCTAGATTTTAGTCCCCATAATATTGTGCTTAGAACCTTATGACATCACTGAAGTGTTAAAAGATTTGATTTTGCATTTACACGATTCTGAATCACCTGAACTGCAAATGTCATGTGACTAGCTCTAGCTCTGCAGGAAAATGACGCCATTACAACGCTGACTTGATGTCACCATACAAACTCGTGGCTTTCCTTAGCTGTGATGGCAAAGGCAGCAGACAGGAACGATATCAATTCATTTAAAAAACAACAAAAACAAACCAGGCTCTGACAAAAGACCTAGTACAATATAATGAAATACTGAATGCGTGGCTGCTTTTGAATGGCTGACAATGGAGAAACATGCCTTTTAGATCCAGATGGTGTAGTTACAGAATCCACCGGCAGCATCTAACAGGACTTAGATTCATTTCATCTTAATGACATCTAGCCGCTGTGTTGATAGCGAACATGCTCTACCACATTTCCTCCTGAACAAGTTGTGTGTAAACATTTAGACTTCATTACCATCTCCAACTACTATAAATAAATTCGCCTCTACATCCCGTAGGCCTGTCCAGCACTTAAACAAGAGTAAAATGTTTATATTCTTGGTGAAAAGAGATGAAATCTCATTCATACCTTAGACAGGTGTAGTTTTATACTGAAGAAGATACTGTCCTTTTTGAGTGTTTTATTAAACAAACTGGCTAAAGAACCACTCATCAGCGAATCAGACTACAGTGGTCATGCTTTGAAGCATTAGCTTTTTTTTGTTTTGTTTTTTTAGCTCAGTTGAATGACCTACTGACTTGACATTATTTTGCAATACCAGTCTTTTGTATCTCAGTCACATACAACTCACACTGAAAGCTCACGAGTCAAATATAATTTATTTTGCCATACTGCCGAATTTGTGCTGCAAAGCTAAAGGCGGTCCCTCACAGACACCAGTCAGATTGACATCACTCATTAGAGTCAAGCTAATGGTTCATTCAGTTTAACTCTTGCTTGCTTTCTCTGCTTTCTGATGGCTTTGCATCTGGCATATGTGATATGCTAAATCAGATATGAACTTGTTTGCTTCTTGGTGGATATATAGTATAGAACTTCAACAAAATCAGGGGAAAGACTAAGATACAGTAGTACTTGCTTTGTAGATGCACTACAAGAGTGCAATTGTTTATTCAAAAAAACAGTAAACATAGTAAAAGTGAAATACTATTATAATTTAATATAACTGTTTTCAATTTTAATATATTTTAAAATATATTTTTTTTTCCTGTGAGTGTAAAGTTGAATTTTCAGCATCATTACTCCAATCTTCAGTGTCACATGAAACTCAAGAAATCGCTCTAATATGTTGATTTGCTTCTCAAGACACATTGTTATTAACATCATTATGTTTTAGCATGAATAGAAAGTAAAAAAAAAGATTTTTATTTGAGTTAGGAATCATTTGTAACATTATAAATGTCGTTGCTGTCATGGCGCAGTGGTGTGAATGAAGAGAAGGTTATAACTGAATTTATTAAAGCAAACCAAAAACTTAGGAACACAGGAATCCAATATAGAAACAACAGTGTTAAAGTTTTCTATCAACAGCAAACTTAGACTATACAGTATGAAAAGAACTGTCAAAGGAAAGTCAGATCAAAGAGCTACAGATACAAAAGAAAAAGGAAACTAAATTAGAAACAGGTGAGATTAATCGCTAGCCAAGGTCAAACACAGGAAGTAAAAAAAGAAACAATGGAAATATAATACAAAATAAGAGTCTTTAGAAACTCACCTAAACAAAACAAGTCACTTTTAATCAATTTAATGTGTCCTTGCTGAATAAAATGTAACCCTGGACCACAAAACCAGTCTTAAGTTGCTGGGGTATATTTTTTAGCAAAAGCCAAAAAAACATTGTTTTTAAATTTTCTTAAATTTTCTTTTTTAATTTTCCATTAAGATGTTTTGTAAATGTCCTACCGTAAATATATCAAAACCTAATTTTTGATTAGTAATATTCATTGCAAAGAACTTTAAAGGTGGACAAGTTTAAACTTTAAAGGTGATTTTCTCAGTATTTAGATTTTTTTGCACCCTCAGATTCCAGATATTCAAATAGTTGTATTTTGGCCAAAAATTGTCCTATCCTAACAAACCATACATTAAAGGAAAACCTATTTATTCAGCTTTCAGATGATGTATAAATCTCAATTTCGAGAAATTGACCCTTATGACTGGTTTTGTGGTCCAGGGTCACAAATATCAAATTCTTAAAAAAAATAAATAAATAAGATTTGTAGTATATGGTAGTCATGTTCATGATTAAAAACTTTCAAATCAAGAAATTATTCTATGGTTGACATTTTTGCTTTCATGCTATAGATCAAACTCTACAGCGTGGCGATCATAACATCAAGGGCATGGGTTTGATTCCCAGGGAATGCTAGAACTGTTCAAATGTAAAATGCTTTGAATTAAAGCTTCTGCCAAATGCATGAAAGTAAATGCAAAAAATAAATCTCACAAGATAATTTAATCATATAGCGCATAGCAGAAAGAAAGAAAAAAGCAGCCACATAAACAATTGGATGTAGAAGACTTAACAGAGTGAGAAATTCTCTGTGCACTCCTCTGGCTCTCAAAGGATCCTGTGAATCTGGCCGTGAATTTCTCTCACTGTATGTTTGGTAGTGTGGAAAAATCATAACCAAAGGTTTGCCCTGCAGCATATATGCTATTAGTGGCACAAACAAACTCTCTAGGGAGAAGTTACGTGCTTGTAAGGGCTTTTACTCTACAGTCTCAGAGTTGCCTCTTATACTACAATTCAGATTGGAAGTGTGAAGTTGATATTTTTTGACATTTTATCCTTTTAGAGACAGGAGCATGATTTCATTATGATCATTTTCAATATTGGACATTGTAGTCTCTGTCCAAACAAACAAAAAATATATGTGTGCTAGAACTAGACATTAAATTATTATGAATATTTAATGACATCACATTGACAGTTTTGTTAAACTGCTTTAGTAGTTAGATTTTTTCTTACAGACAAAAATTCAGAGCTAGTGTTGTATGTTAGACTCTATTTGCGAACACTGAAATCAGAGTTACTTATGTTGTAAACCTACAAACCTCCTTCTAGTTGTAATCATATAAACAGCATAAAGAACTCTTGGGAATATAAACTTAAGCTTGTTGCAGCTGTGCACTCAAAATAATGATGTCTCGCATGAAGCCTATAGCCGCAGATGACTTCTGCAGTGAGATTGGTGGTCCATGCTACAGGGCCCCTGCTGGGCTTTCCAGATCTCTGTTCATATTTTCCCTTTTTCTGCTAGTCATCCTCAGTTCAAGTGGAACTTTAGGAACACAACAGTTGAAAATAGAGGAGCTGCTGAGATGTCACAGGAATAATTTACTGAGTCACTGTTCTGGAACAATCTTCTGCTCCGATGACTCCTCTTAACATTGAGCTAAATTTGCTAAATCATGAATGTATTTATTTGGCAATCCTTCAGGATTACAAGATTTGCACAGCATGTTCTGTATATGAGATAAAAATGCCAGTACACGAGTGCAATGGTCCACATCTGATCTGCATGTTGAGAAAGTTAGGCTGATTCGCAGTCTGAATATTTTACCTTTTCTTTCTAAGTGAGCCAAAAGGAAATGAGTACAGAATGAGTACAGAAATCATTAGAATGAGTACAGAAAAACTTCCAGACCATTTAAAATGGTCCTTGTTATAGAACTGATGACTCAGTTAAAAGCAGGGAAGGTGATTGATTGATAAAAAATGTTTTTGTTATGCTGGTTGAAAGTCTCTTCACATCCTGATAGCAATCACTAAGTGGTCTTAATGTATTTATATAATCTGTGGAAGGCTTAGGACTATAAAATGTTTGCCCAATCATATCCCCTGATCCAAGGGCTACGATTGGAGAGTTATTTGCAGGGAGGGTGGGATCTTATGCTTTCAAAGCTAGCTTGCTATTGCTAGCCTCTCCGAAATAACCAAACCTACATTTAAAGGTACCTTAGTTATCGGATTATTTGATAACATACTGTATATATTTTTGGCAAGTTCTAAAATATATGTATTTTTTATTTATTTCTTTATTTTTGTGTGGGACACAAAGACAAAAGTTTGACTTTGTGAGTCTCTATAAACTTTTAGGATAAAAAAAGTCTCATATAAATTGCTGAGAAAAAAAAAAACTACCAACAGTAAAAAGCCTAAGACTGCTGATTTTTAATTCTTTATATTAATATTTAACCAGCAATGTATTTATATTTCTTAAAGCACGCATTTATATGGTTGCTTTAGGAAAATCCAAGGTTAGTTCAGTTTAGCTGAAATTAGTAACTCCAAAATGTTTGATTTCATAAAATAATTAAGATGTTTAAAGATGACAAGATTTGACGTTATTTGAGTCAAAGAATCATATTTATTTCAAGTGGTATTAATCTTTTTCAAATACGTATGAATCACAAATACATAATACATAACATAAAGAAAAAAACAACAACAACAACATAAAAATGGTATATTTAAAAACAGCGACTTGCTACAGCCTGGTCTCATCAGTGTCTCTTCTAACATGGGGCCCAAAAGTTCTAAAAGGTCTTCATTGGAGAGCGAAGCATCATGTGACAATAACAGATGCAACCCAAATCCTTTTAATAGTGAAAGCAGCTGACAGACTTAGGAAAGATATGATTTAATTAGATGCAATAAAGGTCATGCTGCAGAAGCATACTGGCATCCATCCTGAAAAGGACAGGAGAAATAACGCACCTTGGGAAAACATCACACACAAAACTTCATACAAATCTAATCTGATGGCTTCAAGGAACCCGACAAGCCATCTGCAAAATGTGAGATGGTAAATCATATGAAACTTCATTTCCCCTCTATTTAAAAGTCGCTACAGTATTGTATTTGGCCTAATATTATTCAATAACCTAATAAAATGCATTCTGGAAATTGTAATAAGCTGTTTTGCTTGAAGGTTTTCCCATTTTTACGTGTTGCTATGTGGCTATAATTGCTTTATTTGCATTTATTGTCCTTCCACTGTCATTGTTTTGCAGGGAACATATTTGTGGTGAGCCTGGCAGTAGCTGACCTGGTAGTAGCCATCTATCCTTATCCTCTCGTGCTGGTCTCCATTGTCCATAATGGATGGAATTTGGGATTCGTCCATTGCCAGATCAGTGGATTCCTGATGGGACTAAGTGTGATTGGATCTATATTTAACATCACCGGCATTGCAATCAATCGCTACTGCTATATCTGTCACAGCCTCAAGTATGACAAGCTATACAGCGACAAGAACTCGCTTTGCTACGTCCTTCTCATCTGGATACTGACAGTGGTCGCTATAGTGCCAAACTTTTACGTCGGCTCCCTGCAGTATGACCCCAGGGTCTACTCATGTACGTTTGCGCAGTCAGCAAGCTCGGCGTACACCATCGCCGTCGTCTTCTTCCACTTCATTCTTCCGATCATGATTGTGTCGTACTGCTACCTGCGGATCTGGATCTTGGTGATCCAGGTGAGGAGACGCGTCAAACCCGAGTTCCGGCCCAAACTCACGCCGCACGACATAAGGAACTTTGTCACCATGTTTGTAGTATTCGTTCTTTTTGCCGTCTGCTGGGCCCCTCTCAATTTCATCGGCTTGGCAGTCGCTATAAACCCCAGGCGGGTCGCGCCTCTCATCCCAGAGTGGTTTTTTGTATCCAGTTATTTTATGGCCTATTTCAACAGTTGCCTTAATGCAATAGTATATGGACTGCTGAACCAAAACTTCAGACGAGAGTACAAAAAAATTATCATCTCACTCTGTACTGCGAGGATGTCCTTCCCAGAGAGTTCAAACGATGCTGCGGATCGGATCAAAAGCAAGCCATCTCCTTTAATGACAAACAACAACCAAGTCAAAGTAGATTCGGTATGAAAACACCTAAAAGGACACTGTGAAAAAAAACAAACAAAAAAAAAAACAATTACGCATTTCAACTGCTTTCAGAACCAACTATTTATAACAGATATTTATAACCCGAATACAGGTGTATGTATTTTTCTTGTACCTGTTGCTTTTACAAGAAGGTGCATTGCAAATATCTTGCTTGGTCTCAGTGTTTACAAGTTCATAATGACTTTTTTGATTTTATATACAGCAGGTCCATACTTTTTTTTAGGACATCATAAAATTAATGCTATAAACCAATGCACACACAACTGTCGTACATGAAGAACAAGGTGCCAGCTGAGCAGAACAGTAGCCCTTAATCCTGGTAAGTGCTCAATAATATCATTTATGATGGTTATCATATTGTTTTTTAGGTTTAGTTATGTTCTGATGTTTTTAGAGGCTGTCTGCAGCACATGCCAAATTATGCATTTGCAAAATAATATCGTACTCATATATGAAGTATATTATTTCTAGGTAACCTGGTTTTAATTGGTAAGACAGCCAGTGCAAGGCAAATAATGAAAACAACAGTATTTGTCCCATATGAGTGAAGGCAAATGTCTTTATGGTCCCATACTCAGAATTCTGCTCTGCATTTAAGACCAAAGTGCACACACACATGTTGGCAACACACAAAGGAGCAGTGGGCAGCCATTAAGATCATGCGGCGCCCGTGTAAGCATTTTGGGCAGGTGCCTTGCAGAAGGGCATGTCAGTCGAACTGTATTGCCAGCCCGAGACAAACCCACAACCTTAGGGACTCCAAGTCAAACTCTCTAACCACTAGGCCACGACTTCCCCTTTGAAAGCAGAACACTGACTTTATTGTTTGGACAAGACAAAAAAAAAAAACATTTTAAAAGGTTTTAGTAAATGATCACACAGTTTAAATTTTTGGGTCAACTTTCCCTTTGAATGGTCACTGTAGCATCTGTGTAACTGCATATCTTATGAAATGTGAACAAAATAGAAAATTCCAAAAATAAGATTTCAGACATTAATGTTCCAAAACAGGTTCTTCTTGTTCATCTGTTACAGCACCTATGATTTACTTATTCATCAGATTGCATTGCTATACTACTGCAATGGAGTGTATTTAATGGTAAGCAATACAAGTCTAATTTTAAACAACTTGGGGTTAATTCAGGATAATTGGGCCATATTTCCCAATCATCTCAATGACAAAAAGTGTCCCAATTTACCTGAATTCAGCCCATCCATATTCTGCCATACAGCAGATCAAATTCAATGTACTACTGTAAACCACCTTTATAATGTCATATGTTCAACACAGTACCTTACTTTCTTGTTTACAACATAAAAAACAACAAAATATAACATATATGCTTTTCCATCAACTAACCAATCAAAATAAACAAACCTTAATGAACTAACATAAAAAAAAAAAACAAGATAAATAAATAAAAAAAACATAAAAAAAAAAAAAAACAAACCACACTGCTTTCCATTCTTTTATTATTGTTGTCTTTTAATGTTGGTTGGGACTTGAAGTTTCATTAAAACACCATTTTACAGTGTTAGGGAGGCAGCAATGCTATTAACTTTAAAAGAAAAATAAAACATATCTGATAATAAATATGAAAAGATGCTGCCCCCTCAAATAGCTTAATGTAGCTCTACTTTTTGTTTTAAGCTTGTTGTGCAACTATGTTTTGCTTCTCACTTCAAGAATATTTTATAAAACCTTGTAGCTTGAGAATCTAATGATTTAAATTATAATAAAAAACACATACATAAAAACAAACACGATCTAATTAATATCCTAAAACATCCCAGTCCCAGGAATAATAAAACAAACATTAAACGCATATCCCAGTCCCAGGAATAATAAAACCTCAGTGTTTTTGTTGGACACACTCCATGAAGACAGAACATCCATTCATTTCTAAAACAATCCTACTGGTGCTCTTAATACACAATGATGTGCTCCTCTTTGCTGCTATTCAAGCTTTCCAAATTCCAGCACGCCACATAATGAGCTTTGACAACTCACATATTTTAATTTTTTTTTTTTACCCTAGAAACACTTATCATGCACATTCACATACATAAGCCTGTCACAATGTGATTCATCCAGGTCTTTCCATGCATGGAGTTTGAGCAGAATCATGCAATGCTATTTAAGAGCTAGCCATAGCATTGACCTCATTCAACTCCCACCAATACCAATTACAGTAAATTCTGCAAAAATTGCCAAAAGAATCTTTATTAATCGTGAAAGCTTAAGTAATTACGCATTTCTCTGCATGGGCCTGACAAGGGATCGGCTGCCTTTGAGAACCCCCACCCCCTCTTTTCCCGGGCGACTCAAATCAGCGTCTCTCCCCCTACTCTTCATCTTAATGAACTTGAACAGATTAAATAAGATCTTAAGGGATGAGCCATAGAGTAGCCACCCCCGTCTACTGAGGATTTATATATTTATTTTTTTGGATTACATTATGATGACATATTTTAATCTCAAGCTGATTCTCAGAGGAGGGATTGAAGAGGTGATGAGACAGTCCCCACCTCCACACACGAGTGAAAAGAAGCTTGATTAAATCATTTCCACAATACACTGCCAACATAAAGGAACCAATACCGGTAAAATACAGTTGATGGTCATTTTTACAGCACACCATGCCTAAAAACAAATGTGAGCGGGCATATGTTGAGTTTATTATATACTGAATTAAATAATTCTACCATATTTCTTTCCAACCATTTTTGTAAGCTAAAAAAGTGCTTCATACAGTATCAAAAAAAAATAAAAAATAAAACTTAATACAAAATAATCAAAATAATAAAACTACCAAAATTTGTTTTTAAAGGTCTAGGATCAAAGTTTGGCTGGTTGGCCTGATACACTAAGCAGAAATCTGAAAACTGGACCAAGCCATACGCCTCTGTAAAAACTGGACCAGTATTTATATAAGAAAATTCTCAAAACTTTGGTGGAAGTTCCCTAGACATCACAGTCTGGCTCCACATTTGACAGGAATAAAAATGATTTTCAAAGATAAAATTTGGCAAACAAAAAAACAAAATCTACACCGTAAAAACCTTCAGTATATAGATAAATAAAAAAACTGCTTACAGGGGAGTATTTTGGATATTATTTTTTTTACAAGACTCTAAAATAATGCTTTAAAAGATATGCATTTTGAAAATAGTGAAGATCTACAGCAAAAAAAAAAAAATAAAAAACACATGCTTAAAAGTATTCTAAATGAGTGTAATGTTTTTTCTTTCAGCTAGCGTTTTGAAAGGAAAATGAATATTCTATAAAAAGTCAACTGGCCTAAAAATATATAATTGATATCAGAGCTCAAGACAGTCGCTAATGAAGGTCCTTGAACTGACATGTTCTTCTTGTGCTACCATCAAACAACCAGTGTTGCCATCAACCAACCACATATTATATAATAATAAAATCAGCCAATATTGTTATAATATTGATGTTCTTGTGGGCATTGCTATAATTGATCCCTCCCCAGAGCGATTAGTCACATGGCACTTAAAGTTCAGGTAATTGAAATTGAAATGTTCATTTAATACCTCCCTGGACAGTGGTTCTTTAAGGTCTCTATGACACATTTTCACTTTTCTTAGTATTCTGGTGAATATTGAGGTGATCGTTTTCCTTAGCAGTAGCGAGGTCAAGCATCTTGTGGCCTTCTGCATTCAAGCGTTTGTCCCTGTGCACTGACAATCCTAGAGTAGTTCTGTGAAGTGCCAACATGCCACACGAACCTGTGTGTCTGTCGACAATGTGAACTTGTTTTCCCTTCAGGCCTGGGAGTGCTGCTGTTGAGAGGGATTCACCAGAGAGACTCGACTGTGAACCTGCTCAAGTCCGGAGCTCAGCAGTTTGATAAAGCCCACTGTTTACATGCGTTCAGGCGAGGAAAATGAGGGACTTGCGTTTGCGTGCATGCATGTTTGTGTGTCTGTCTGCAGTGTCAAGATTCTGCTTGCATGTGCGCATGTTTGTGTGTCTGTCTGCAGTGTCAAGATTCTGCTATCAGCAAGTCTCAGTCCGACGTGAAGCCACTGGACAGCTGAAGGAACAATGGATTACTATTCCACAGAGCAGAAAACATAATTGAGTTAGCAACATTTACATTTTGTGTTTGGCTATGGAGAGGGGGTTCATGAAGTCATGTTGTGTTAGACTCGAGGATTTCAAATCTGCTCCTTATCTTAAAGCCTAAACTGCGGATGGAGCCTCTTTCCGGGCATATGCAAGAAACAAGTGTGAAATGAAATTACTTTGCTGTTATTTCACAGTTAAATGCTTACATTTGGAATTCCTGCCTTAAACTCTCCACATTTACCGTGAAAACAATAACATTCCTTTCAGTCTGGTAACTGCATGGAAAATGTGAATGGAAATACATCACAGTATTGTTAAGCTAGTCATAAATATTCAATAAATATCTGCCGTGACAATAAATTAAACAAGCTGTGCTTGAAGATTTCCCTTTTTTTGTTGTTGTTGAATATCAATGTGCATGTTCATATTTAATTAATATTTATTTGTTTGTTTGCTTTTTTGTGTTATAATAATAATCACAACATAACAACACTAATAATATTAATAGTTGTTATTATTACAATTTTTTATTATTAATAATTATTACATTTTTAAAAGTCTTTAAACTGATTAAATTTAAATAAATAATAATAATAAAAAATAAACATTTGACTTCAACATAAAAACAAAGTTCCATTGAAAACCACATTACAACTGCAAACACTACTTTTTTATGTTTTGTTCAACAGAAACAAAGGCTGAATTCATGAAAAGAAGTGTAAATAATCATGGAGAGCTTCATCTCCACACATCTTCTTTAATTTCACCATGCTTTGCAGATTTCAAAGCCAATATTTGTCTAGTATTTTTTGTGCAGTAGAGGAGCGAGCACAGCAGGTAAAAACACACTTCATTGTGGCGAGAACACATAGATCTTATCATATGAAAATATTACAATGTTCTACTAATTTTTCAACTCTGACCTAAAATTCAATCCTGGACATGAATAGTGTTTCTCAATAAGTAAACACGATCCAAATGAATTATTTAGTATCTTTACACAAGGATATTTGCTGTTCCTTGTCATGTGAACTGGAGCACATATAAGTCATTGTGGTTAACAGCAGAGGCAGTCATCTCTAATGCCATCTGGCGATGTTAACAGAACGGCTGGGATATTCTCTACAATGGCCACGTGGAAGCCAAAGGTCCAGCAGATGCTCATCTGACCTCAAAGTGAGATGATTCAACTGAACATTCTCAGAAGAACAACTGGACAATTCTCAGAACAAGTTTCTACTGGGCAGATGTTAATAACCTTTAATTCAATTCAGTTCAAGTTTATTTGTATAGATACCAATCATTGCAAAGCAGCTTTACAGAAAATATTTGTTTTCTACATTACATTTAGGAGTAGGTTATAAGTGGTCACTATAGCAGAAATGTACAGTAAGAATCATGCAGTTAGTTACAAGTTGCACACAATCAAACAGAAAGTGAACACTATTAACTGCAATGATTATATCTTGCGATTAAATGTTGCGAGTGGCTTTAGAAGTAAATGTGACATTTGCTTCATGAAATGATCTTCAATATAGTATAGGCATTCAAGCAAAATGTTCTCACATTTGAGGGCAACACCTAGGAAATCAGTGATACAGAAATGTATAAAATATCATAAGGTGGCATTGATTCTTAGATTCTCATTGATTTTTAGAATCTCATGTGTTATATTATTTGATCATGTGTTTGATAAATGAGTTAATGTACACTATTACACACAAAATTGACCTCAGAATGAACTAACTTTCTGATCCTTGTTTGAAAATACCTTAAATCAGCTGCTCTGAAGATGATTTTTCACACAGGTGTTCTATCAGAGTAACCACAGTTGTTGTTCATCACACTAACCTGAAGACAGTATATTGATTTTTTTAATATATATAAAAAACCATGCAAGTATTTGAAAAGTGTGTATGTGCTAATAAATAAATAAATAAATAAAAATGTATTTATCCAGTATTTTTAAGTAAGGACAGACATATCTGAAAGTGTAATCTTTGGAGCCAAAATGATCAGTGAAGTATAGCTATATATTTATTCAGATATTCAATAGACTTTCAAAAATCAAAAGTGAACCTGTTAAAAAAACCCTTTCTTTCTTCTTTCTTTTAAATGGAAGAGCAATTCCACAAAACTAGATAAATTGCCAGCTAAAGTTTTAAAATATACATATATTTTGTAGCCTTTTGTTATTGTGGGTTACTGTTGGCAATTTCATGAAACTTCAAATGAACCAACAAAAAACTAATTACCAACCTACATCAACACTGAATTACCCAAACAATGAAACACATCTAGTGAACAAGAGAACAGCACCTCCAACTGATAATTATTTCACTATTCAATAAACAGGAGGTGTTAATCCTTTGACCAGATCCATAAAATAAACTGATGGGTTAGCCTCCAATATTTGCCTTGCATCAAAGTGTAAGGGAGTTTGGCAGGCATTCAGCTGACTTCAGAAATATTTCATCCCTCATTTCACAGGGCTGGACACAGAGCAGCTGTTTCATAAGCACGAGAACCAGTAAGTTTAGAGTTATTTTCCTCCAATCCATTTATTTTACAATAGGATATATAAAAGAATATATAAAACTAATGAGTGTTGTCACATAACAACCTAAATTAGATCTGCTCATGGGGACTAAAAAAAAAAAAAAAAAAAAAAATTGTATAACTGGTATAATTAAGCAATCCCACCCACAAGCAAGAGTGCTGCTGATATTCAGACTAAAGCACAATTGTAAGTGTGTGTGATATTTCTGTTATACAAAAGTTTAAAAAATACTACTGTAGGTAACTTACATTTTAGACACAATCCTGCCCGTTACTTTCACTATTTGAGGTCTGCCAAAAAAAATAGTTTAAAATAAAGCTAAAGCACAATCAGTCATTTCTTAAATTGGTTGAGTACACGGTTCAACGACTCACTCATTAGAACAACTTTAGTTTAGTTTAGTTCAGTTTAGTTCATGAATGGATCTGTGTTCAAGCAAATGGGTTTGAGTAAACAGCTCATGTCGAAGGTTGTGCCCTAATGACGTATGCAGCAAAAATGCAGCATTTATGATTTGTGTCATGTATATTCAGAGAGACGGATTTAAGACTGCACAAAAAACAGCAGTGTAAATGTTGCCTGATTGGTCATTCATGAACAATTTGTTTATTATGTGTGTCAAACAGGGTTGCCAGGTCTGCACAACAAAACTAGCCCAATGGCCAACCAAAAAATTCCCCAAATCTAGCCCAATGGCTCTTGTCCACATATCAAAACTCAAAATATGCCACTTCCATACCTAAATTACATACAGTTTTATCATTGGTAGAATGCAAAATGTAAATACAAGCATTTCATTAAAATATAATTTGCAATATGTCAAACCTTTAACCACAGAAAAAAAAAAAAAAAAATGCTGCAGCAACAGTTGAAAAGCATCCCAGTTCCGCTAGAAAATCATGCCAAGTGAAAAATAAATGAAAGCCTCAGGAGATGAACTAATCATTTAGTTTTTCCCGTAATTCATATTTGGCTGTATTATAATGATAATTCAGAATATAATCAAAGACTGCTTATGTGGATTAGTTTGTGAAATCTGACTACTGAAAAAATACAACATTTTAACTACACTCAAATGAACAAAATGACTTGAACAGCCTGTTTTGCTTAACAAGATTCAAAGATCAAGTCAGTAACATTATTTTCCAATCATAACATTATTTTCCAATCCAGTCACTAAAGCAGTAAAACTGTCCCAAGCATGACACTTTTAGATCCACACTTTTAGATCCTGGGAAAAAGTCAGTACAGCAATGTTACTCTTTTGTCATTTTCCCAATCTTAACTGTAAATCATTCCGAAATGAAGGGAAAAGCTGGAGATATGGCAAAGGAGGGGGTTGTTTAAGTAAAGGTGGGTGAGAAAAACAGAGGAAAGAAAAACACCAGAGGCAGCAGCTAAGAATAAAACGTGATGCCTGGCAGTCGGCTGGCATATTCCAAGCTAGAAGAAGAGACATTTATGTGAAGTCAGCATGCATTAACCTCACTAACCGTCAGGAATTCTATGCCAACGAGCATTCATATTTAACATAAACATCAAGACTATGGCCTTTCCTAGCACCACTCTTACTCTTTGGTTTCGAGCCATGGTATATAAAAAAATACATATACAGTGCCCTCCATAAGTATTGGAACAGTAGACAAAATTGCCCTGCTTGCTGTGGAGTAAAGACATTTGCAAATATGATTAAAAGATGAATATGAGACAAAACTAAAGAACAAATAAATTTTTTACCAAATAAAAAGGACAAATTAGAGTTCATCCCACTATCTGATGTAAGCATATGTATTGGGACAGTTGAACTTAAGGCAGATGTAAACAATTAAAAACAATTTAAAAGCAATTAAACAATTAAAAACAATTAAAAGCTATTATTTAGTTGCAGATCTCTTGCGTTTTAGAGTCTGCGACCCACAGACATCACCAGACTCTTAGTCTCATCCTTTGAAATGCTTTTCGAAGCCTGTAATGCAACCAATTCCAACTGTTGCTTGTTTTGGAGAATTTCTGTCTTTAGTCTCCTTTTCAGCTGGTTAAATTCATGTTCAATTGGATTTAAATCTGGAGATTGATTTACATTTACATTTAATCATTTAGCAGATGCTTTTATCCAAAGCGACTTACAAATGAGAACAGTAGAAACAATCAGATCAACAAGAGAACAACAACAACGGTATACAAGTGCTATGACAAGTCTCAGTTAGTCTAGTACAGAACACGTAGCCAGGGTTTTTTTTTTTTTTTATGAATATGATAGACAAGAAAAAGAAAAGGTAAGTACTAGTATTAGTTGGTTAAGTGCAGGCGAAAAAGATGAGTCTTTCGATGTTTTTTGAAAATGAGTAAAGACTCAGCTGTTCGAATTGAGATCGGGAGGTCATTCCACCAGCTGGGCGCAGTCCAGGAAAAAGTCAGTGAGAGTGATTTTGATCCTCTTTGGGATGGCACCACAAGGCGCCGTTCACTTGCAGAGCGCAAACTTCTGGAGGGTGCATAAGTTTGAACTAGTGAGTTTAGGTATGTTGGCGCCGTGCCAGTGGTCGTTTTGTAGGCAAGCATCAGTACCTTGAATTTGATGCGAGCGGCTACTGGTAGCCAGTGTAACCTGATGAGGAGAGGAGTAACATGAGCTGTTACAAGAAGTATTGAAGACAACCCTCGCTGCTGCATTCTGGATCAGTTGTAGAGGCTTGATAGTACATGCAGGAAGGCCCGCCAGGAGAGCATTGCAATAGTCCAGTCTGGAGAGAACAAGAGCTTGGACAAGAAGTTGGGTGGCTTGCTCTGACAGGAAGGGTCTAATCTTCCTAATGTTGTATAAGGCAAATCTGCAGGACCGGGTCGTTGTAGCAATATGGTCTGTGAAGCTTAACTGATGATCCATCACAACTCCTAGGTTTCTGGCTGTCCTGGAAGGAGTTATGGTTGATGAACCCAGCTGTATAGAGAAGTTGTGATGAAACGAAATGTAAATGTAAATGTAATGTAAATGTAAATGAGATTGATTTGGGCAATCTAAGACTTTACATTTCTTTGCCCTAATAAACTCCTTGACTGAACTGGCAGGGTGTTTTGGGTCATTGTCCTGATGCAATATGAAGAGCTTCCCAATGAATCTGGTGGCATTTTCTTGAACAATGGTAGCCAAGGTGTTTCTGTACACTTCTGCAATCATTCTGCTACTGTCATCATGCATCAAATTGAGAGGGCCTGCTCCAGAGAGTTATGCATGACCATGCAATGACACCACTTCCACCATGCTTTACAGGTGAGGCTGTATGCCTTAAGATCATTTGCAATTTCCTTTTTCTCCACACTTTTGCTTTCCCATTACTAAGAAAAAGGTTAATATTTGTCTCACCTGTCTATAAAACTCTACTCTTGCTGATCAGAGGTTTGTATCTTGCTGTGTAATTCTCTGTAGAGCATCACCCCAGCTTTCTGGAGGTTTTACATAAACATACATACACATATCATAGGGTTCATTTTCACTGTTTTTCTGATTTGTCTGTCATCAGCTGCTGTTGTTTTTCTCAGTCGATCAGGTCATTGTTGGTTGCTGATGTCTCCAGTGGTTTCCAAACTCTTAATTTCTCCATGCCCTTTGTTTTTGCTATAACTCTAATTGAGTTCCTCTTTTCTTTAAGCATCCAAATTGCTTGCTTTTCTCTCAAAGTCAGCTCCCTCGTCTTCATCCTGGTTTGTCTGTGTCGTCATCGAATGCAAGACTCAGAATGCAGAAGCAATGGATATAACTGATAAGACACATTCCCTGCTTTTAATACCTTAACAATTAAGGCAACAGGACAATACTTATGGAGGGCACTGTATATTTTCCATTTCTATGATCTTGTTTCACAACATAAGTAACAGTATACATGCTCAATCCCACCATAAGTGTATCATCATTACTGCTAAACCCCCTTCTAGTTTGCAGTAACTGAAACCAGATAAACAGCGCAGATCCCACTTTTGTCCTTGACTTTTAACTTGAAATTGTGACACTCTCATATCTACACTAATACCCAAAACATCAGTACAGCAAACATACCAATCACATATGGATGACATTATGCCGGCGCACTCATTAGTCCTTTAACTTGTTCTACTTAAACTGTCAGTTCTGCGTACAAACAGTATCACCACAAACTGGTTAGATGTCATAACAGTTTTGACATCAAATTATTTACTAATGGACTAAATGATTAAATTAATTTTTAGTGCACCTGGATGGGGAACTGCATTACGCAAATGGAATTCAGATTTTGGGGTGTGTTTGTGTTGTTACACGGTTTGCATAATTGCTTTTGTAAATCAAATCAGGTGCTAAAACAAAGACAGTACATCCAAATACACAACACTATTTTTTTTAGTGAATTCCCCCATGGCATGTGACTCTTTTTTATAGATAAAAGAAAAAGGTCTGAATCGTGACATTGTGGTTAGCCCATAAGCTCTGACACATGCCTTGGTGTTTTTTATGTCCTCTCTCCATTTTACAGCCACTAATAATAGGCCAAAAAGCCCCAAATGAAATACAAAAGAGAGCTTTTATCAGTGCCAACTTTTTAAATCTAAATAATAATTTCATTTCCTTTCTCGTTTTGCAAAGGAATGGTAAAAAAGTGTTTCAATAAAAAATACCACTGAAAGAAGGATTGTGTTATCTCCATGTATGACTAAACAGTTATTGCTTAAGGCTTTTCTATGACAGATAATAATAAAGTCAAATGGCTTTATAAAGAAATCCTGAACAACACAAATGGCAGGGGTTAATTAATATTCAAATAAAGCATATTGACAGATTTTCTCTCTTTAAATAGCATAACACGCGAGTGTTATTTATAGGGCCAGGCTCAAGAATGCTTCCACATGATACACGAGGCTTACATATTTCCAAATAAAGCGAGCCGGATAATCAGTTGGGGAGAATGAGATGTCAGGAGTGACAAACTGCTTCTTGAATTAATAGGGACTTTAAATATGCACCATTTAGTGCCATTCCAAAAATCTTTTTTGAACACAGTGGGGTGATAAAGAAAGGAAATTATTAATATTCCCTCATATAGCTCATATATAAAAAACAAAAAATCAAAAAAACAAAAAACGCACAAAAAAGTTTTCAAAACCCTTTTCCCAGCAAGCATTGCTACTGGTGATGCACATTCACTATGAATAGTTAAACAACCTTTTTGGAGCGTTAACACATGTGTTAACCTCCATGTCTCAGGGACATGGGTGTGAAGTTTCAGTCGGACTGGAATCTGACGTGTGGCCAGCAGCGTTCACAAGGACAGACCATAGACCTTTGCTCCCAGTCAGATGAGTTTACACATTAAATGCCATATACTAGTGCAATAAATAAAAATTAATTGGAACTAAATGATATTCTCCAGTGCTAAAGTAATGAGCTTTTTATTTTTAATCATCCATCTGCCTCAGTTTTTAATTAACAGGCTGAGACAATTCCCATCAAAACCTCTCTCAACAGTGCTGATTTGGATTCACTTTACCTTTTTAGTTTAATGAATCTACTGCCTCTAAGATTAAGTATTAAGATAATAAGTCAAAACCTAAGCTAAAGTTTGAATTCATCTCAGGCAGAAATGTAAGTTTAGTGTTACAACATTACTTCCAATTAGGGAAGCTGTGCACAAACAACTGCATCCCAATATCTAAAGCGGAGTTTTAAACAGTAGGAAATGTTCATTCTTCAAATATTAATATACTGCTTTGTGGCACCGTTAAACTGCATGAAATTGCAATAAACCAGATTATATAACAACTCATAATAAAACAATCAAAAATAAAACAGGAAAAGAAGCGTTAATGCTTTACAAGACATACCACATGCTGCTAGTGGCGACGTGCCCCAAATAACTCTAATTTTACAATGACACATTATACTATGAAAAATACTCATTTTGGCATTCCTGAAAAAAGAAAAAAGAAATAACGTAGAACATTGCGGGAACTGTGCCAAAAGATAATACGACCATGCATAATGCATAATGCAAGCTTGAATGAATTATAACTGCCCTGAAAACATTATTATTTCTAGGAGGAATATGTAAATAATCACTTTACGTTTCGTAGCGGCACATATTTACATTTTATTAAACCTTTGTGTTAAACAAAACAGATTTCATAATGAATTCCCAATGTTTTGTTCTGGAAATGCAGCACATCTGCTTAGGGGTAAACGAGCAGGTTTGAGTACAGAGCAACTTTAGAAGCACTGTGAATTGATTTTAAATTATAAGGGAAAACAGAGAATTGTTAAATATTGTGTTACTGAAATTATATTAAAAAAAAAAAATTATTTATGGATTTTTTTTTTTTTTTTTTACCAGTCAATTTAACTGGTCTACTAAGAGTGCCCAAAACCAGATATAAATGCATCATATTACAACAATTGTCATTCTGATCTGGAAATGATGGTGATGGAAATGTCTTTTTTTCTTCTTCTTTTTTTTCTAGCTAGCATTTTATTTGACCATGTAATAAGTATTCTTAATGCATGTAATAAAATATTTGTCAACCAAATTACAGCACAACAAAAATATATAGTTTATTTCTTATTTTATTTGTATTGTTTATTTTCTTTCTTTCTTTCTTTCTTTCTTTCTTTCTTTCTTGAATAAAAACTAGTGGAAATGCTTTATAAGGAACAGGCATAACTTGAATAAAATGTATATAAATCATTTTCACACAATAAATATTGAAATGGTTTTAATTTATTTAACTCTTTAGATCATATTAATATTGTTACAATGTAATAATTATTTTTATATTGTAAAATTGAAAGTCAATTAGAAGGGTATAACAATAAATAAAAAAACTGTAAAAAATGCTTTTTCAAAGTTGTACATAAAATGTTTACTGACGTACTGTCTACAAGTACGTAAATACTATAATTTTCTACTTAAAAAAATATGTTATTTCAATGTGTTTTTTGCCATTTCTTTGTAATTGTTTGTGAAATTTACTGGCAATATGAAATTTACTAGGTCTATACCAATTTTTTTCCAGTGTACATACGAGACATTTAACTAAAAATAAATAGTAAAGGCATGAAAAAGTTTAAGATACTTTAATGTGACCTTAATGTAATACAAGAAAAATCCACAGCCGTAAGTTAGTTACACACACACACACACACACACACACACACACACACACACACACACACACACACACACACACACACACTCCCAGAACATAAAAGCACTCGAAGTTGAAGAAACACACAGTTATGAACAAATCTCTCTCAAGAACAAAAAGAGATTACTAGGTGCATCTTCTGCCGCTTTGAAGATACCGTGGTTATGATTCAGTACTGGACCCATGAATGGATTTTAATTATGATTTCATAAAGCATCTGAAATATATTAAACACCACAAGCCGAGGAAGCTAAATGGACAGCCTCCCTCTTTCATCAATCATTGAACAGCACATGTCATGTGGTTGACCCCAAGAAATCATTCTCTGCCAGGCAATAATGAGCCAAGCCGCCAATGTATTCACCTAAGTAGGGCAGAGACAGTCCGTAACGAGAGAACTCCTGTCTGCAACTCCCAAGATCCTTCACACTCTTTTATTCTCATCTACCTCGCAAAATCTATAATTGAGTTTTTCGATCTATCTGTTTAGCCTATGCCTTCCTTCACGTTCATGCAACCACAGCGATTCACTCAGAGGAGACAATGGGAGTCCGACAAGACGGGCAAAAGGTAGCGCAACCAAAAATGATTACAATGCAGCCTAACAAAGGAACTGTCATGTGCTTAAAGAATTTGATGGCAGCCCTGGGTGAGTCATTTTGGGTACTGATGGTTACAGCTAGTAACATCCTGAGTACGATGCTTTACATGTCGACATACACAAGGACTTTTCTACCTGTTCCAGTGTAAAATGTTCAGCACAGAGTGTGTGTGTGTGTGTGTATGTGTGAGCTTGCAGGTTCAGAGCGAGTGCAGTGAATCATGGCTTAAAGCTTGCTATGTTCACCCATGCACGCTGATTGAGCCAGCTTACTGACCTCCCACTGTTATCCGGCCTCTGGGGCCTGCAACAAATAACAAGACGTTTTCTTCCAGAACAATCCGTATGAAAAACATCATTGCTTTGTGTGTGATAAAGCAAGACTTTGTGTCTGACAGGTTTAGTACATTATATCTTCACAATAGGCTGAAAGCAAAAGTTTTTTAAACAATGCAACAGATATTATGCATTCTAAAAATAGATGCTTTCACACCCCACATCCTCATCATCAGCATAAGAAAACTAAAACTCAATTAAACCAAAATACTGTACACACATATTTCACATATTTTGAACTTGGCCTTTATTGCATATATTTTGTCAGTGGAGTGGGGTATGAGTGGTTATCAACAAATGAATGAAACGCATTTGTCATTGTTTCACTCCATCTCGAATCGTGCTCGCGGAAAGCGCTTGAGAAACAGTGTCTCTTCCGTGACTCGGTATGCTTTCAACTAATTTTTTTTAGTCTCGAGCAAGACTGTACAACATTCTTATTACATGATTTGACTGATTTTTACGTAGAAAGGGCGACAGTGCACCACATTAAAATAAATTATCATTCATGTTTTCATAACCGCTGGCCAAATTCAAAAACAAAACTAAAATTAAATCTTACATTTTTGAGAGCAAGGGGACCCTACGCAGCTTGCATATTTTGTATATAGGGAGGATGGGCTCTGGTTGTTTTTTTGATGCAATTTTTCATGACAATTAAAAAATAAAAGTACCTAATTGACAAGAATTGCTATCATTTTTATACAAAGTTAGTCAATGTGGTGCCTTATATATAGAGCACAGTGTATCGTTTTAATATGAAGGAATTGACCAAGGGTGTCCAGTGTTGTTTTCAACTTCTTTGACTTTAGTTGTATGAACAAAACATTGTTCAAAATATCTATTCTTATTTTTTATATTTTTGTTTCATATTTACGCGCACTATCCCTTTAAGCTCAGCTGTTACATAATTACCATTTATGACCTCATCAAAGCACATAATGTTAAACATAAAGCCTAATATCAGGTTTAATTTATGTCAAAATCTTACACCTAACTGGATCATTAACATCCTCCCTGAACTCCATTGCTGTATTTGAATTGTGAATGAGCCGCAAAACCCATTGAAAGCACAGTCATGTCACGTTTTCTCTTATAGTTTGTGAAAGCCCTGGAGTATCAGTCAGCCGCTAACACTCAACCACTGATCAACCTTGTCCTTAACCTGCCACAATTGATTGCGTTTCATCTGAGGAAGCATGTATTGCCATTCACTCACTCTTTACAGGGGAGTCGAGGCAGTGCAGAGTTACTAAAAGCAAAAGACAAACTGATTCATGTAAATTTATAAATATATGAATGCAGAAGCTCCAAAAATAGACTTGTTTTTCCCTGCAAAACCCATTAATTTGAGACAGGCTCCTTTCACTGGGGAGAATCTGTTTATAGAGGCACTTCCCATCTCATAAGAGAATACAACACATTTTCCATCAATATAAAATTAATATTAAATTAAAACCACAAATTTATAAATTTCACATCAAAAATGTAGGTGATATAAAAACCCTAGATTTATATGGTGGACATCAGCTTTATGAAATAAAATGTGTCATTTCAATAACCACTAAGACACTCTGACTACACAAAATCCCCACAGAACTGAAGCATTTAGCATAGTGATTTGCTGATTGCATAAAAAAACATTTGCCATTATCAGAAACATTATAATATAGAAAATGAAATGAAATAGCACATTAGTTTTGTTCTATGACCAATCAAACTGCCAGTGAGATTATAATAACAGGTCCTTCATCTTCTCTTTAGGGATATAAATGGCTTTAGTAGAACTGACAAATATTTTATTATAATAGATTAACTAGATTTTGTGAGTAAAATTAAGGTTCATGGTTCCCTATCTGTCGGTCACTACATCTTTTTAAAGATGCCGTTCTGTCCATGTCCTCTTGATTGTGGTCGTTACCTGTCTTCTGAGGACAGACACAATCATTGTCTTCAGTGTCTGGGCATCCAACATGCTGAAGCTGCATTCATGGATGACTCATGTGCCTGTTGTGGGCGTATGGGCATGGCTTCGCTGCGATCTCGCCTCTCTTTTGTAATAAGAGTGGCAACCTCAACCACTACCTGCCCTGGTCTCCCTGGCTCGAGCAGAGGACCGCCGGTTGGCACTCTGGGAGATCTGAGAATTACAGTAAGAGCTTCTCTACTGGCTGAGTCCCCACGGACCTCTTACTCCTCACGCAACGAAGATCCCTGGAGGTCAACAGACCGCCCAGCCCCAGCTGGATGATTGGTTTCTTGGAGTGGGACGTGGCTCACAACCGCGATCTGCTCCAGTGCCTTTCTTCCTGGAGATGCATAAGGAGCTGACAAGGTCATGGATGGCCCCTTTTACGGCAAGAAGCCATTCGTCTCCCTTAGTGTTGCATTCGACAACGAAAATTATGACTAAATATCATCGTCAACGAACCTTTATCATGTGATGAAAATGAGACGAGACGCAACGTAAATGCTGGTCATGTGACGTATAATGCAATATCGAATGCAATGTGGTTTCCAAAATTTGGTTTACAAAATAAAAACTATGCTAAAATGTCTCTTCATTTTCGTTGACCAAAACGAGACGAAACTAAATGTTTTAATGTTATTTCGTCTCGTTTAGTCTCGTCATTATTATTATTTTGTAGTATTTCTGTTTCCTGTGTCTCACTGTGCAGACGCGACCGACGTCATTTCCTCAAGTCCCACTCGTGGCAGAAGATGACAACAAACAAAGTTAAGGGGGCAATTTATTGGATACCGGCTGCCGTAAAATCCCATAGAAGAAGAAGAAGAAGAAGAAGAAAGTTAACCAGGATTTATACTTTCGCCTGGCTCCGCTGAATGCGAGCGCACCTTCCCAAACGAACGAGGCTTTTATACTTGTCGCGTTCGCCGTTGTACTATTCTTTGAAACAACAGGAGAGCGACGAGGAGTAATTGTCCCCTAAAACCGTCGGGAATCACTGGTGAGAAGAAGTCATTTGCCAGTACAAGTCTTGTGATGAATGAGTTGATGAATTAGTAATTTCTTTATGTACAAACTTAAAACATTCTTAAACTATTGGCTGTATTACGCATCAAACAAAAGACAACTTTAAGCAAATAGTGTATAATTAATAACTAAATGAATTCTAATTCTATTTTATACAATAAAAATAAAACGTACTTCAAATAAGAAGCCTTGGACAAATTATGCAAACATTTTTTTCCAAAAAAAAAAGCGTTTTCCGACAAAAAGCACCTGATGGAGTTTGAACTTCACATTAAACTGCTTCTGTTTCACACAAACGTCGACACAGACAAAAAATTCTGTCCACAACACCACTGAACTCATTCATGTTTGGATGCGGAGCTATGAGGAAAGTTAGAAAAAATGCTGTACACTCCACCACACAAATAGTTCTCGCGCGCACTCAAAGCGAAACTTCCAGCAACACCGCAATGATGTCATATTTTCCACGCTCACCCAAGCGAAATTGCGGACACGTTGAGTATAAATCAGCCTTGACCATAGACTGTATAAAAACAGGCCTTGACACAGAGAAAGGGACCAATGGCCGGCCAGCCGGGGTTCATCTTTGGGAGAAAAATTAGCAGATTATTATTATTATTATTTTTTATTATTATTATTGTTTTTATTTATTTTATTTAAATTTATGTGTGTGTACTTCTAACATGTTTGGTTGGTAAAATAAATGTTGTAAATTCAAATCAAAGAGTCTTACGTGTCTGGAATGGATGTATTCTTGAGTCTATAAGGTAACAATAATATAATAAGATAACCTTGTTTGAAATGGGTTTGGCTAAAAGAAAATTTGGTTTCGTCTATACTTCTAGGTACTTGTACTATATTGAATGGGTTAAATAGAATTCCATTACTAAAAAGAGACTAAAATACCATTTTCATTGACTAAAACTAGACTAAAATGTCATCAGTTTTCGTCGACTAAAACTAGACTAAAATGTCATCAGTTTTCATTGACTAAAACTAGACTAAAATTTCATTAATTTTCATCGACTAAAACTAGACTAGACTAAAAAGAGTATGAACGTGACTAAAACTAATAAAAACTAAAATGACAGCATCACACAAAGGCTAGACTAAGACTAAAATTAAAACAGGCTGCCAAAAACAACACTAGTCTCCCTCCTCCATTCTCACTACCCTCGATGGTGGGGTCGCCAGGGGTTACGCGGATATTCCCCAGGTGGAGAGAGTGGTTGCGGTGCAACTGTGCCCTCAATACGCAGCCACTTGGAGGAATTGTCCACATCTCCAGTCCAAAGCCTGTAAGCTGACGGCTGCTCTTGTGGCCAAAGCTTACAGTGATGTGGGCCAGGCCACCTCTGTCCTGCATGCCATTGCTATCCTGCAGGTCCACCAAGCCATGGCACTGAAACAAATGCATAAGGGTAGCACCAATCTGAGGTTGATGCAGGAGTTGTGCTCGTGCTAGGCAATTCAGCAAATTGTGCCCCGGCGTGATGCACCACCAGCCACCACTGGTGAAGGCCTCAGTCTGCTCATCGTCATGGACACCCTCCTACATCCTCCAGAGCCGGTCTGCCCCATGTTGAATCGACAAGCCTCGCTCGTCGAGCCTCTCTCAGAAGCGTGGTGCCCCCCACGTCTCAGCCGGCCCCTAAGTCATCTAGGAAGGCGACAAAGCGGCCCTGATGGGAGCAACCCGGTGATGTGGGAATCTGCTCTTTTCCAAGAGATGGCGAGGAAAGCGCTGCTCCTTCCCCCAGAGGAGAATCTTATGTTTCATTTTGTTTCTTTTCTGCTGCTGGCTCAAGACCAGCAGTAGCCACATTATCAAAAAAAAGAGCAATTTCCTTTTCCTCCATGTTCTCAGGGCTGTGGGCTGACAGTGTGTGACGCACTGCCTCCTCACTCTCGTCTGCGATGCCCCTTCTTGCCAGCAGCCAAGAAACTGCAGTTGGGAGACCTGATGCCTCTCCACGGATTTCTGGCAAGTCCCCCGGGTACTCACAGCTCACCTGCCATCTCCTCCTCTGGAGTCAGACATGGCTGAAGTTGCTGCGGACCATCCACATCCTCAATCGTGTGGATGACACGCTCTCACAGAAGCTTAGGTTCCCTGGAGAATGGTGACTCTATCCCGAGATGATCCGGCTGATCTGGAGTCGATTCGGGGAAGCCCAGGTAGACCTGTTTGCTTCCCATGAGTCCTCCCACTGCCAGCTGTATTACTCCCTGACCTAGGTCCCACTCGGCATGGATGTACTGGCACACAGCTGGCCTCGGGCGCTACACAAGTATGCGTTTCCCCCAGTGAGCCTGCTCACACAGACACTGTGCAAGATCGAGGACGAGGAACAGTTCCTGCTGGTTGCGCCGTACTGGCCAACCTGGACCTGGTTTCCAGAACTCATGCTTCCCCTGACAGCCCCTCCCTGATGCATCCTTCTGAGGAAGGACCTCCTTTCTCAGGGGCTTGGCACCAAGTGGCACCAGCGTCCAGATCTGTGGAACCTCCATGTGTGGCTCCTGGACGGGATGTGGTGGACTTGAGTGGTCTGCCACAAGCAGTGTTGGAGACCATCACTCAGGCTAGAGTGAGGTAAGTCTATGCACTGAAGTGGAGTCTGTTCGCAAACTGGTGTTCTTCTCGCCAAGAAGACCCCTGAAGATGCACGATTGTGGTAGTGCTTTCTTTCCTGCAAGAAAGTTTGGAGCGAAGGCTGTCACCCTCCACCTTGAAAGTGTATGTGGCTGCTATCACAGCACATCATTATGCAGTGGTCCCTGGGAAAGCACGATCTCATCATCAGGTTCCTGAGGGGTGCCAGAAGGTTAAATCCTCCTAGGCCACCCCTGGTGCCCTCCTGGGACCTCTCTATTGTCTTGGCTGGATTTCAGAGGGGTCCCTTGGAGCTGCTAGATTAAGTCAAGCTTAAGTTCCTGTCTGCTAAGACAGCACTCCTGACCACACTCACTTCTCAATTCCATCAAGAGGGACCTCCAAGCATTTTCGGTGAGTGAAGAGTGCCTTTTGTTTGGGCCGGCCTACTCTCACGTTGTCCTGAGACCCCCGCCTGGATACGTGTCCAAGTTTCCCACCACACCTTTTCGCGATCAGGTGGTGAACCTGCAAGCACTGCCCTTGGAGGAGGCAGATCCAGCCTTGGCGTTGCTGTGTCCCATAAGAGCACTGCGCATATACGTGGACCGCACCCGGAGCTTTAGAAGCTCTGAGCAGCTGTTTGTCTGCTACGGAGGTCATCAGAAAGGGAAGGCTGTCTCCGAGCAGAGGTTGGCACACTGGATTGTGGTTGCCATCACCTTGGTGTACCAATCCCAAGTGAGCCGTGCCGCCTGGAGGTGAGGGCTCACTCCACACAGCGTGTTGCATGCGTTGGTGCACGGCGCGCTTCTGGCATACATCTGTAGAGCTGCAGGCTGGGCGACACGAACACCTTCTCAAGATTTTACAGTCTCCGCATTGAACCAGTTTCTCCCCATGTGTTGGGTAACAGGTAAGTGGCAGATAGAGCTGGGCGATGTCACGCTTGCTGCACCATTCCCAATCACGCGGGGATGCGAGCGCCTTTTTCCTCCACTAGTAAGTTTCCCAGATGGGTTTTATTTATACCCTATTTATACCCCTATGCACGGGCAGTGGCTCAGGAATGAAAAATCCACTAGCCAAATTTCATTGGTGTTTTCTCTTCAAGTCAAAGATAATTGGGGTTCCCAAGTGAATCCCCTAATGTCAAGTCACGACATAACATCTCCATTCCCTACATCAGGGAATGTGGGTTACGTATGTAACCGAGACGTTATCCTTAAAAGAAGAAGAAAAGAAAAAAAAAAACTATAGAGATTTAATGTGTGAGAAATAACGGGTTATGGACATCAACATGATTTTTCAAAGAATGCAACTTTAAGCGAAGGCAGAATGTTTTAGAATCCTGATACCACATATGAAGCAATTCTAGGCCAAATACTATACAATACACCTACAACAGGATCAAGAAAATGAGCACAATATTCTTGTCAAGGAGACAGATGAGGTCCATCTGGTGAAGAAGGAGAATCCAATTCTCTTCCACGTCATGAAACATGCTGTTGTACCCTCAGTGATCCTGATTGAGAATGGGCCCTTTCCAGCTCTGCTGCTCTTCTGGAATAGCGCCGGTCAGGTGACCGTTTACGCCATCAAGGACAATACAAACGCAGAGTCATATGTGATCATGATTTATCACTAGCATTCAGGATAAACTGTAAGCTGAATTAGTCTTGTCATTGTTTGTGGTACCGATTGACTGATTTGTATTCTTGCCTATATTGACAGAATCACAATTTGAGGAATCATTTACCGTAAATATGTGAGTTTAATAATATTTAGTTTTTTTTTTCCTTCTTACTATTTTAAGTTTAAAGAGAGCATTGCAACTAAACCCACAGAATATTTTGCGTCAGAATATCAATATATCAGATATTCACTTTTTTTAAATCATAAAAATGATCTTTATTTAAAGGACATGCTTTTAATAAGATCTTTATATTTTCAGTGGAGCATGTAACTCTTATTTAAGTTATGGCTGTAAAAGAAGAATGTAAAACATTCTAAGACATTTTCAGATAACTGGGTTTTAAATTGACAGTCAAAGATTAAACACAAGTGAGAATACAATTCTTTCCTCAACAGGGAGGTCACACCATACTACTTTTGAGAAGTAAGTCTGACACATTAAGTGAATTACCATGCCAATAAGTATTTAAATATATGATGATTAAAGTAAAATCAGTATATGGTGAACATTTAAATATGGATAAGTTTTATGACATTTCAAACCCATTAAATGTTCATTATTATTATTATTAATATAATGTACTATTATTATGCTTGTTAATGGCTATAATTAAAATTAATATGAATTGAAAGAACATAACATCCAATTGTATAAAGTTGATGTTGGAGTTATTAGAAAGTATAAGTTACAGTATACATATAAACACCAGTATTCCCTCAAAACGGTTGATGTGAATATGAAGCTTTTGATAAACAGAGGAGCTGAGAAAAGAGTTGCACCAGTCAAACCATATGAAAAAGTCTGCACATCACCGGCCAATACGTGAGGGTAGCACAAAAGATGCCTTTACTTTAAAAGAATCACATGAAAGCATGTCTGGAGTTTGTCCTTGACGTGCCCCTGAGACCAGCTATCTTTCAAAAAGAAAAACACAGAAGTCGTCTTATAAGTACTTGACAGTTTACAGTAAGATAATGGCAAAACAGGAATATTTCATAAACATTCTGCTCATTCTCTGCATGGATGTACATTTTGCCACTAGCTCCTGCCAGTGCTCAAACACACATTACTAGAGATGTTCTGCTAACTGCTTCTTTCAGTGGCCACATTTATTTTACTTCTGGATGCCAACCATGTCTCAGTTGCAAGTTTCTTTGCGTGCACACTACCTCAATAATTCAGGTTCGCTAAGATTATTTTCTTCATTGAAAAAGAAAATAACGCTTTTAGTCAGCACGGATACATTCAAATTGAACACAATTTTACAAAAGATTTCTATTTCAAATAAATGCTTTTCTTTTGACCTTTCTATTTATCAAAGAATCTTGGGAAAAAATGTTAATATGTAATGAATGACACATAACATACAATGGTTGAAAAGAATAAGAAATGTCTCTTGAGCAGAAAATCAGCATATTAGAATGATTTCTGAAGGATCATGTGACACTGAAGACTGGAGTAATGATGCAGAAAATTCAGCTTTGCATCAAACTAATAAACTCAACCCAGTTAAATCAGAAAAACTTCAATCCATCCATCCATTCTTCATACCATTTATTCTCTGTATGATGGATGTATTTAATCTAACCAACCATCTCCAGCCAAATAAAAAAAAAACTTAATTTTTAAAAAAAAAAAAAAATCTGATAAATGCAGCATTGGTAAACAAAAAATTATTAAAAACAAAATAATAAAAAAATGTGAAACTTACTAACCCCACACGTTTAAATGACAGTGTATAATCTCATGTCTTTCATGCTGTGTTTCAATTATTTTATTATTATTATATATATATTAAAGCAATAAATTAATTTATATCAAAGCAACTAATGAACACACACCCACTTGGGAATGTGCTTCTTTATGATACAATAAAGGGACCTTATTTAACCTGAAGAGATGTTTCATTGTGATTTCTTGATCTGAAGTTTGAATTCTTTGACCATAACAGCACACAGCACATTATTTTGCTAGCATTTAGTCTTATGTAAGTGTCTTGCAGTCTGTAATATAATGCCTATCTCTGTTCAACAGAACCGATGACCGCAATAAGAGATTAAAGTAGGTATTTTGGGCCTTGCAAAATTCATCTCAAACCAAAAGCAATTACTTCCGTCAACTTTACTTGCTCAGCATAAATGTGTCTAATCAAATGCAGTCACACACTTCACAATTACTAAGGGTCAATGCCTATCGTTAACGTCCCTGGGTGCACTTTTTTGGTACTATAACCAGTCAATGCCATGCACATCAGAAGGGTCTAATAAGCATTTACTTTTCTCATCTTCTCTCAGTTTGGAAAGTACTTCTATCACTAACAGGATTAGAGGAAAAATTTCATTGCCCAGGCACAAGCGAAAGCCTTGAGGTGACTAACGCTGTTTGCCTGTGATCGCCAATATGCCCTCAAGGAATTAGTACTGCAGCTGGGTTGACGTCCATTACATCAATAATATTAATAAAGGAATAAGCCCTGAGTGTATGTAAACAAAGTGAACAAAAAAAAGTTATCAATCATAGTTTTTAAGTAATCGAAGTAAGCATAATAATAGAAAATCCTATTATTAATCAATACTCTCTGGACTTTGGTTCAGCTGATTTCTCCCAGCTGCAATTTAAGAATAATTCTGGAATGTCACGGTATTGATTTGACACAACCGTGTGACTTTTGAATGATCGTAGAGTTGTGTAACACATTTGCAACTTTTACAAGCCAAAAAAACAAAACAAAAATACAATACAGCTTTTCCAAGGAAGCGGTTATGACTACAATCCTACATGAAATATGAGGCTTAATGAATTATTAGTTTGCATTAAAAATGCCTATGGGCAACGCTTTTAGTAAATTGCTCTATCAAACTTTTTTAAGGTAGATAAAATCCAGACCAACTGTTATCTTTCTTTCTCTACAGATTACAGTTTATTGACTTTAATTTGGGTGCAATTGACTGTGACAGAACCAGAAAATGAAAATTCCTAAAAGCTTCAGCAATAAAAGTGTAGGGAAAGAGTGCAGCAAAATGAAGGACTTGCTCCATACATAAAGAATTTAATTCAAAGAGATGTACAGTAATATATTATGTCGGCAAATGTTTATTTTATTTAACATTATTAATATTGAATAAAAATACTACATAAAATATACATACCTCACACTAAGTTGTGAAAATATTTAGCATAATTAGTTTTTGGAAAATAAAAATATTTACTTCCATTAAATACTACATAAAATATACATACCTCACACTAAGTTGTGAAAATATTTAGCATTTTTGTTTGTTATAGTAGTTTATTTACTCAGCCAGCCATCCACATTCTCTCTTCTATAATATAAGCTCCAGTTTCTTTTCTCTTCTTTTTTACTATCCCTGTTTGTTTTTCTTGTGTCCGTTTTGAATTGCTGTTGTGGTCTAGAAGATTTCCTGCTTCTCATACTTTCAGTATATCATCCCCATTCCCTCAGACAGTAATAAAATGCTCTCAAGATCCAACCTATTATCCCTTAATGCACCTAAAATCATCTTCCTCCCTAAGGCCTCATCCTCCACCACAGATCTAATTCCATGCTGACTTTGGCAGATGCAGCACCTCACAGTAATGAGTGGAGAAAGACAAGCCAAATAAGACACACTTTCAATAATTTTGGCTGAGGATTAAAGGATATTTATGTTCTATTAACTGGTCGTTCCACCCACTGTGAGATAAAGAGTGGGCTGAACTGAGGAAACAACAACATAGTAATTAACTTTATGTTAAAGGATAGCTTGTCATGTAATGTTGTAAAACCATTAATTAAAAAAAACAACAAAAAAAAGAAATAATTAATCAAACAAAGATATTAGATTTTATTTGAAAAAAAAAAAAACCAATTTAAATGGTTTGCAACTTTTCAGCTTAGGCCTTTTAAAACTATTTGAATATGTCTGTCTCCACAATATTTGATTTTATTTCTGCAGATCTAAATATTAAACCCATGTCTCTACAGTTTTTGATTTTATTTTTATATAAAATACAACTTTAAAAATCCATCTAAACAACTAAACTATCAACAACCAAATCAAATTATCCATCAAACAATCATCATGCAATTGTAATTATCCTTTTACAGGACTCTAGGGTCCAAAACCCGTATCAGTGGGATGAACTGGGAAGTTTTTTCCCACTCTGCTCTACAGGCAGAATCTCTATAAAAATACCACACTCTTATATTAAGCTTTGAGACAGAAGAAGTCAACTAAATTCTACTGCATACAGTCCTGTTGCAGATAAATGCAACCTATATTTTCAGTTAAAAGCCATTTTGTCTTTGACTGTAGATTTATGCTGTCTGAATGTTGTAACTACCCTGCATATATTTGCATTATTGAATTGAGAGAGATGTGTAGCTGAATATAAACTAAAATTCACAACTCTAAAAAACCTACGCCATCCCAAACAGTCATCATTCTTACTTTAATTTGTCTCACTTTAATTAAACTAAATTAAACTAACCAACAATTTTCTACAAACTTCACAGTATCTATAATAAATAAATTTTTGTTACTTCTGTTTCAGTCTCTAAAATTCAGAGCATCCACATAAAATCACATGTGGTGCCTTCAATTAATTTAAATGAATCAATATTGTGTTACTATAGTTCATGAATATGTCAATCTAATTTGCCACCTCATATAGAATGTAGTTATTTCAGGACGAAGTGACCTAGTTTCTACCTGTATAATATACTTTGACAATGAACTTCTAAAAATGACTTCACACTCGCCCGGGCAACCTGGCCCTTGCTCCTGAGTTATGTTAAAAAAATCATTTGCTGATAGTGTGCTGGGGTTCACAGTGATAAATCCACTTTCTCATGGAATCAAAACGATTGCAATAACTGATTTATTCACTGGATATGAACCAAAAAAGAACTTTAAGTTGCTTAACCATCTGCCCACCTCTGCAAAAGCGTTTGTCATGAGTTCTGCTGTTAAACCCTCAGATGAGATTAACGGAAAGAGATGTTGGATATCTGATGCAGTAAGACATCATTTCACACTTTGAGGAATATTACAGGTTCACTTAACTAAAGGAATTAAGCGCAAGATCACTGTTTTTCATCATTAAGTCGCACCATTTGACTCCAGCTCTGCATCTGCGGCAGTGTACCGCGGTCAGGATCGAGATGAACCCTACATGTTCCCAACGTGAAAACGCTTTACAAAATATAGACTAATGGGCTGAGGTAATATGTGAGGAAAGGTGCAAAGTGATGTCACCACGTGCACTTACACTAATCTAGCCTGTCCTTCAGGCAACACAAGTGATATAACTAATATGTTACATATTACAGACAAGCTATTTTACAATTAAAGTTAGAGTCAAGGGTTATGTATCTGTATAGTGTAAGATACAAGGTTCTATATCTGCTGAATAAATGACTTCATAGACACAATTGTGAGTCAAAGATTTTAAATGTGTCAAAAATGGCTATAGACCCAGGGCTCTGTCAGAAGTAGAGCCAAGTTTCAGGAAATACATTAATTACGGATTAGAAAATCCACACAATTTGCACTACATTGTGTCATAGGATCACTTCAAGGGAAATGAGTGAACTTAATCTTTCAAAAGTGTTATTTTGTTATAGGCAATGGATATTGCCATCAAACTGTAATTCTGTCATGACAACTCTCAGAGAGATTGGCATGGTAATGTACATGACAATGTTAATGTATTTGGTCTAGGCGGAATAGATCTGCTACGCTGCTGCTGCTGCTGCAAGTACCGAGACTTGTTACTGCCAATACATCCACAACATGCTGCTGTGAGCATGTAGGAAATACTGCTGCTGCACATATAACACATATGAATAACCCCAGAGCATACATGAATCATCTTGTAGCAGATCTATACAGGTGGAGCTGGGGATGGTGGAGGGTTTCTGAAGTGCGCTGCAGAACTGCTACAGCAAACAAAGCCAGGTATTTGAATATTGAGCAGTGAGCTCATTGCTACTGATACAGGAGAAAACCAATCAGCTGTGCAATGTGATAATGATGTCATTAGGTCAGATTGAGTTAGACCTATCAGACTGCGCCATCTAGAGTTTCATGCCAGAACTCTGTATTTATTTCACAATATATTATTAAAAAATAAAAATAACGTATTAATTGATGTTTTGTATTTAAAAACAAAAAAATCCAAATAAATTATTCAAATTGTGCTTTTTATTTAATCAACTAAACATCATCTAATTTTTCTTTTACAGCTGCACACCAAATTAATAAATACGTGGACATATAAATATTGATTTGAGATTAGTTATAACATCATACAATTTTTTGAGGTAACTTAAGCTAAACTTAACAATTTTAAGTCAAGCATGAACACTTACTTTTTTGAAACAACACTTACTTTAAGTTGAAACAACACATTATTACTTATTCTAATGTTAAATTTTAAGTTGTAATAACTAATTGCAGCAATGAATTTTTTACAGTGAGGTGGATATTACATTGCCATGGATGACAGTAAAATTAGGAAAAATCAGAAAGCTAGATGGCATGACTGACCACTCAAAATAAAGTATTCCAAAGAGCAATATACTAAATTTTTTGCTTGTATTGTTTTGATAATATGGTGACTGACATTAACAGAGATGACATGGCAGCTGCATCTCATCCTATAGTATACATGCTGCGTTGAGCTCACTATGCCTCCGGGTAAGGTTATGTACTGTACATGACATTTACTTGGGGGAAAAAAAAAACACACATAATCTATCTCAATGACAAAATGAAGAGGGCAGAAGATGAATTTCTGTGTTAACCTATAGGTCACCCTACCCGGGATCAACCATGTAACCTTTATGTCACCACCCATATTAAAGGCTAAACAGATACTATATGAGTTGCTAAATTCATAAACTGTAGTAACTAGAAGGGTTAGACCAGCAAGAAAACATTTTACTCAAGAGAAAGCTAAAAACTAGGGCCTAACATGTAGTACACATTTACAAAGTGCACAGATCTCAGGGGTGCGTGACTTCTGGTTTAATAGCCTGTTCCAGCCTCGCCTTTTAGCACCTTGCACTTTTTCATTTGGATTTATGGATCACCAGCAATCTCAGGCTGGACTTTAAGCTCCACACTCCGAGAGTGCATATACACTTTTAAGATCTTAAAATTAAGCAATTTTTCCACAAAATAAAGAGGTGAGCTTGTGCACTTCTTGACACGGCTGCCTGAATTACTTACAGAAGGCACTTTAGGGTGATCAAAGGTGTGTTTAGAACTGAGAAAATACTGTCACCATTTAGGAGCTTCAGTAAAGCACTAAAATCCACAATTATAAATTCAAGCGGATGAAAAACATTTCTAATATTTGACATAAGCATCTTTGAATGTTTAAATTCCAGCTCTGAATATGTCACCAGCTCTCTTTGCAAGTGAACTTTTAAATACAAGGATTAATGATTTGTTTGGCTGATTTATTTTCCAGACTGTTAGAAGCAGTTGCTAGACAGGATTCTAGACGGTGTTCCGGGATTATGCAACACAGCAGCTCAGTCAAGTGCTCATACAACAAACTCTTTACAGTAGCATCATGCAAAGAGGAGGAAAGAGGGAAATAAAGAGCAGCTGTACACGTGTATATCACTCAATTAGCATGTGCGCTGTGACCTCCTGTACATTCGCCCAGGGGACCAGTCACAGAATTCCACTGTATATATATCTTTCTCTTTTGCTCCCTTTCCCTTCCCCCTTTCTCTCTCCTGAGATTTCAACTTTTATCTCTAGATACACCCAAAATTATTACAAACATCTCTCAAAAAACAAAAAACTAAAAAACAAAAAAATTAAAATGAGGATCCAAATTAATTCTGCTGCCATTTTATCAGCTCAAAGGTTTTATCTCTCAAAGAGGACAAGATTTGAGTTAAATCCTAATTAAAATCTGTAGATATTTGTCATTGCGCATTAACTGAGTGCAGGGGGGAAAAATCTCAAGGAGATTGGTAACAGTCAGCCAAATAAATACATAAATAAATAAACCAAAGTACTGTACTAGAGCAAATTAAATATACAAAATATCATAAAATATTTTTGCTTACATTAAAACCACAAATGAGCTATACAAATGAGCAAAATTTTAAATGAATGTGATTTTTTTCTTTCATATATTATTGTTTATTGCATGTTTTTCTTATGTGTATATAGATATACGTTGGTGATATACTGTGAAGCCAGAGACACACAACGTGGATAATAAAGTAAATTAAAGTAAAAGTACATAAAAAAAAAACTTGATAGTACAATCGGATTTTGAGTGTTCCTCTAGCTAATGTCTCATGAGTGTGTCCATTAATATTTATGCACCATCAATAACTAGCCTAAAAAATTAATCAAATTCATCAACTGAAACATTTTTTTTTCAACTGTAAAGCAGCTCTACAAAAGACAGTGTTATTATTCAGCTGTTTTTCAATGTTGTTTCAGTTCATTTCATCAATTAAGTTTATTTCAGCTACAAACAGCTCTACAGAAGACAATCGTGTCATTATTCAGCTTAAGTCAGTTCAAAAGTGATTCAATTCATTTCATTAACAGTGTAGATGTTGCAAAGTTAGTATCATTATATCCAGCTCAACTTAGTTTTGTTCATATTTTGTTCTCATCTGATAGTGTCAGTGCAGTTAAATCAATAATATTACTGAATACTAATAGTCTTTTAACCCCAAACCGTACAAGCCAAAGGCGACAGTGGCAAGGAATGAAAACTCAATCAGGTGACAGTAGTGGTCAAAAAAGCAGTAGGTGCATGAGAAATAACCCCCTAAAAGATGCATTTAATCTGATTTCGTCTGGTACAAGACTAATGAAATCTTTAGGCATGCTCATCAGAGAACAGACTTCAAAAAATCCCAGAGCAAGTCTCCAGGATCTGCCGGGTGATGTGGAAACAGTCTTCTGGACCTCTGCTAGCTTTCTGCAGGGCTCTGGCTGATTGTGTTCAGAGGAGCTTTGTCATGTTGAGTGACTTTCGGCAGACACCTCGCCCCCAGGCCCACTGCCTGATTCTAGCTTTGGATATATCCTGGCATCAGCAGTTGGCTCACACTGACAGTAAAGCTACCCCATCAGCCCAGTCTTTCCCTCCCATGACATTTAAAGATGTTTGGAACAGCCGGTTCTAAAAGAATATGTCCTTGAACAGATTGGAGGATTTCGGCTTTAATTGTGAATGATACAGAGAGTGGGAGGTTGGGACGTAGTCTTCGAAATTTGAAATGGCATTTCAAGGGTTGATATAGTCCAACAGTACTGGGACTTTTTAGTTTGTATCACTCTGCTTCTGTGTTCACTGATTCCAGACAAACTGTCCGTCACGTATTAGTCAATAGTATAATTCTGCAATACCAGAGACTGCAATTTCAGGACTGTATTTTAAGGACTAATTCACGACAACGATGTAGTCAAAAATGGCAAAGTTTTTCCCTTGCATTTTTAAAAAGTTTCACGTATATACAACAACGTTTTCAAAACAATTTGCGTTTACACATATCCGTGAAAACGGCCAAAAATGCTGTATTACGTATGCCAGACCAGTAGTTGGTGCTGTCACCTTGTTTGTAAACAGTACCTGTTGCTGTGTGTATATGATGCGTCTCCGGTGTTGGTTGTAATGTTGGTGAGGTAAATCCACACTTTGCTGAAGAAGCGTTAGCAAACTCTTAAACAGCAAAAACAGTACCATGTACTCCGCCATCGTTGTGTATGTTTGTTCGCGCTTGCCTTTAAAATCGACACATAGTGCGCATGTTTACATACCTAACACGTACTACGCATGCACATGACGGCACCGTTTTCAAAGATTCACGAATTGGGTGTTTACACGGAAACAACAATGGTGGCATTTTCAAAAACTTGCACTTTGAAACCCGTTTTCAAAAATATGCTTTTCAGTGCCCAAAACGCTGATGTCGTGTAAACAAACAGGCAAAACACATAAAAAGTATCCAGTTTTTGGCTGAAAACGGCCCCTTAATGTAAGAGCAGTTTTCACTAATACTTTCTGCAGATTATATTGTTACACCAGTAGGTGGAGGTAAGTGAATAATTGAAAACACTGATTCATTCAGAAAATAAACATCACTAGTGACAGTGGAAGATCATTTTATAGACTTGGATCTTTGTTCAGCAGAATCTCGATCTTTGAATCTTATTCAATCATTTAATATTTCTATACTCACCCTCAAAGCATCCTAGGTGTCTATGACTTTCTTCTTTCAGACGAATCCAGTCGGAGTTATATTGAAACTTGTCTTTGATCTTCCAAGCTGTGGCAGTCAGCAGGTGTTGCAGTGCATCAGTCCAAAAGAAGTGAAATAAAGTGCATTCATCCATAATAAAAAAGTGTCTCACACAGCTCCGGGGAGTGAACAAAGGCCTGCTGTAGCGAATCTGTGAGTTTTTGTAAGAACAATAACCATATTTAAAACATAATAATCAACTTAATCTAGCTTGCGCTCACTGTTGTACATGGAAGCAGCTCTGGGCAGATGACGTAGGACGTCAGCATTGCACATTCGCCGCTCAGAAGTGACGAACGTGGAAGTGCATGGGAGAGATCAAAACAAAACAACGGTCACGAATTAGAAGTACAAAACGATGATTTGTAAAGAAGAATGTTGGAGGATTTCAATATAAGCCAAGAGGAAACTGGTTTTCCTTTGCTAAAGTAAGGAAACTTTGCTTCCTTTGCTCCTGTTAACAAACATTGGTTTTCACAAGACTCACCGGCGCATGTGCAACGCTGACCTCATACGTCATCAGCCCGGAGCTGCTTCCATGTACAACTGTTGGCACAAGCTAGATTAAAGTGATTATTATGTTTTGAATATGGATATTTTTCATACAAAAACGCAGTGATTCGCTACAGAAGGACTTTGTTCACCCCCCGGAGTCATGTGACACACTTTTTATTATGGATGGATGCACTTTATTTCACCTTCTTTTAGACTGAAGCACTGCAGCACTCACTGATTGCCATTAATCAGCTTGGAAGATCAAAGTCAGTTTTTAATATAACTCCAATTGGATTCATCTGAAAGAAGGAAGTCATATACGGATGGTTTGAGGGTGAGTAATACATGGGCTAATTTTCATTTTTGGGTGAACTATCCCTTTAACACGGAAATTTATAAATGAGTCAAATACATTAAAATTCTATAAATGTATTTATATATCTATTAATTCTAAATTGTATTTTGCATAGCTGTGTTTTGTTTGACTTTGCAATGATTAAGAACTGAAGGAATGTGCAAGACACAGTCATCGTTACCACCTTCATCCAAATCAGGTTAGGACTTTTAGATGAACGTTACGTAACCTCATTCATATTAATGAGCCAACCTGATTTATAGGGTTTATGATTATGATTTATGTAGTCCGTACAATCTTTTCCGATCATTCCTCCCTCCCCCAAGAGAGAACAGTAGCTGTATAACACTGTAACTGGATCAGAAGCATCTCAAAAGTAGAACTTCGCAATCATTGTACATCATGACAGTCTTGAAAACCCAAGGTAAAACCCAAAATGTCAGCCTGATGCAATTCGGCAATACTGTGAATTATATATCTCATAGCTCACAAGCATAACCAAACAATGAATAAGAAGGTTTAAAAATCACGTTTCCACCTCTGTTGTTCACATCCCTCTTCTCCAGAGAAAAATTTCCATCTCTGCTGCTGGTACTGCCAATGAATCACATCCCTCTTCTACAGAGAAAACTGGAACTCATTAGAACATTATTAGGATGAATAGCTCTTTATGGTTCTTACCTTCTGTCAGGGAATCAATTGTAAGAAAATTGGGTTTCACACAAAATAGGGCTATTTTAGGCTTGGAGAACTCAGTTATAATTCTTGTATTCAGTGCAATGTTTGTGATATGTGATTTGATTGATGCAAAGCACGATATTATTCGAAACGAAGCACATTTTTTATAATCTCAAAACCTTGCCATGGGGGCTCTCAGAGTGAGTAATTAAAAACTCATATTTAGAGAGTGTTTGTTTTCACCCCAGTTGGTTGGATCCACTTAATATGAAGACAGTCTCTTTTATGGCCTTCTCATGAATCTGGATGGATGTCTGTGCTGCAGGCAGAATCTTTGGCTTAAATAAAAGATGTCATGCTATGTAAAATGACTAGCATTTAAATTAAACAAGATACACTGTTAAAATCAACACAATCTGTTACCAATTTTACCTGAATATGACAAAAGTAGGGATCACAACAGCAGTGCTTCAATATATGTGTCTAATCTCCCCTGAAATGTGTTAGAATCACCCTGTCAGGCCTTTACAGAAACAAAATTTTAATTGAACCGAATAACACTCTAAAAATAAAAATCTACAATAACTAAACAGAAATCAGCAGGGTGCTCTAGGCTTGACAATTTCCATATTATCTGTTTGTAAAGCCATGGCATCAATGCTTTAGAAGAGATAACGCTACATTAAGTATTCACTCAGTATGACATGAGAAAAGCATATCCCACCATAGGCTCAATCGTGACCCGTTTACTATATTCCCTGCAGGGGTAGACATATCAATTTTACACCCTGAAACGACATGACATAAAAAAAGGCTTTTTGCCTTGATATTATGGTTAACCACTCCTTGGACCATTTTAGACTTGATCACAGATCAGATTTTCAGCCTGAATCTTCATGACATCCTACAAGGAGGTCATTTGAACAATGTAAAATAAATAATTACATGCACTTATGAATAAATGAATAAAACAGTTCATGATAGTTCATCACATATACTGTCATTTATGCATATAAGTGTTAAAATTTCTTTCAATTTTTTTCTCTAACTTATTATTTAAACACTTTCACACTCACATATAGACTCTAGTCTTCAATGTCACATGATCCTTCAGAAATCATTATAATATTTTTGTGGAATCCAATATTTTTTTTTTTTTCACTTTTACTACTACTTTTAATCAATTTATAACATGCATCCTTTATAATAAATATAAATTTCTTTAAAAAAAAAAAAAAAAAAAAAAAAAAAAAACTATAAATGGTACTACACACACGCACGCACACACACAAATTAAAAATATTTTTATATACATTTTATATATATATTCTAGACTTTTATATACATTTTAAATAACTCAGTTTATTGTAATGTGTGATAATTCATCATACATCTGTGATTCACATCGATTAAACAGGTGTTTATGCTGAAGAAAAAGAAAAAGAAATGCATTGCCTGGCTCAATACATCTGTCTTTTATGCTCCCAGGATATTATTATAATTATTATAAAATGCCATGTGGGCATCTGCTTCATTTAGATGAACACACCAATTCACTAAAATGACTCAGACTTCCCATTACTCCCAAACACTGCATATGACAACAACAGATGATAGAACAAATAAAGCTCAATATTATGAAGAGTATTTTTCTGACCTGGTTCATTCATCAATCAGTATTAAAGATATTTTTCAAATAGCTGAATCTAATCTCCGTATATAATGTTACACATCACTGAGTATGTAATGTTACACACATCAATGAGTCGAATCAATCTCTAATGACCCAGTCTCTTGTTCAAATGACAAACACCATAGTTTCCTCCTCAACTCTCCCCACGGTATACCCCTGATCTCCTGTGCTCCATTAACCTTCTGACCCATCCAAAATCCAATTTAAACACATTCACTTCACTCACGGTTCTGCTGACTCAATTGGTAACCAGTACCCCTGCCCCCACACATCTCACTTCTTATCACTCAGGTCCCCCAGGTCTGTAAATCCACCCTCTGCTCGGCAGTGTATTATCTCTGTGCTTCAGTCTGCCCTCGCCGCCTCAGAACGGATTTCTTCATGCTAACCTTGCCCTAAGGAATCGCGACCACTTTCATTTCTTACAATGTACATAAACTTTAGTTTATTCCTTGCAGTCTTCCTGAAAAGGCCGTTTTAAAAATTTTCGAAAGTAATCTACACCGTCTGTAAAGTCTGCATTTACTGTAATTTACTGTATATTACTAGCTACTGGGGCCAGTCATTTTCTGCAATTATCTGTGTCTGCATTACACTACTCTCTAGTATATTTACACATGAATTGTATTACTACAATGTTTACAGTAATGCAATTGTGCTTATAGGTTCTCAGCATAAATAAGATCTGGCTAAAAAAGATCCAGATTTCCATACACCAAATGTGACCCTGGCTATGTAAACCCAGCTAAAGTTTTTTTTTTTGTGTGTGTGTGTGTGAGAGAGAGAGATTTACTGTTTTCTACATAAAATCATCCTTCATAAGGTAAAGAACATTCTGTGAAAGTGTAACCTTGATATCTTTAATATTGACAGAGTAAGGCCATGTCAAAGACTGAAATCATAGTGAAATTAATAATAATAAATAAATAAAATAAAATATATGTACACTATTATTCAAAAGTTTGGGGTCGGTAAGATTTTTAAAATTTTTGAAAGAAGTTTCAAATTTGTTTTTCAAATAAATTTTTTCTATCAATAAAAATAATTAAAAGAAATAACAATCAAACAAACAATAAAAACAAAAAAAAACGAATAATCTCTTCTCATTCTTTTAAATAATATAAATTAAAATAATAAAAAAATCAAAAAAATTTCTTAATGCACTAATATCTAAATCTAAACTTTAATTAATCAATTAATTCTAATTAAAAACTGCATTTTGCAACACTATAATTCTATTTACTCTCACCTTTAATCAATTCTCTTTTTAAAAAATCTTGAATGCTGTGTATATATATTTTACACTGAACGAAAAATAAGTAACAACAACAACAATAATATTTATCATCATGATGATAATAATACCTCAAATATAAAACTAAAAACTTACAAAATGTGCTGCATGTGCTAATATCTAAATCTAAACTTTAATGAATCAATTAATTCTAATTAATTAATCTTAAATACGTTAGAATATACATGTTTTACATTAATTGAAGGGAATTCAATTCAGATCAGGTAGAAAAATCATGATAGGTTTACCAGTGCAAGAATAATCCTGAACATTCAGTGAGCATGACAACCTGTACATTCAATGTCACCTAAAAATTACAATTCTATCATTATTTCTCCTTGTTAGGGAAGTATTTCTTTAACAATTAATCCTCAAAATATACCTGATAACTTGATATCCAGACATGAGCAGCAGCTACAGTCTCAGACAGAAATGAATCAATACCTGGTCAAGATCAAGCCTCAGGGGTTCAACTCTATAATATCGAGTTATGACAACAGCACAATCTAGTTGTCAGCTCACAGCCCAGATGAATGTGCATCTTTATGATGCATCTTTCCCCTTCTAAAGAAAACAAAGAGTGCCAAATGACACGGAAATAAATGCTGGCAGATTAAAGCATTCTGTCTGATCCCCTCAAGAAGGAGGTTGCTCATCCCACATATGCATTCACGATGCTTTTGGTCTCATTCCATGTGTTTTTCCCACAATTCTCTAAGGAAAATTTCAAAGTTAAAGAGCAGGGCTGTGTAGGCTGAGAAGTGGGTGGCTTCTATTCTAAAGATCAGGTCTCTATTCACTCTTGCAGTTTCCTTGCTGATGCTGCCTGGCAGTCTGCGGCTGCCCCATTGGTCCTGTGCTTGTTTGTTAACAAACACAGACTGAGTCAATCTGATCCAGAAGCTATGAAGAGCTAGAAAAGCTTCTGGTAACCTTCACAATGAGCCGTCTGCAGCTCTCATGTCACCCAGCGTGGTGCTGTTCACCTTCGCTGAGCGCCCCTGCTGGTAAAAATATACTCTTTGAAGTGGTCCTTCCTGTCACTTTACTGCTCTCGCTACACACTGTCATTATAGCTGGAGGAAAATGCCTCTTCCATTGCAAAATCATAAGCACGTATCACACGGCAGCACTCACAGTATCTATCACTTCAGAGAAAGGTTATTTACAGTAAGTGATAATAATGATGAAAATGATCATCATGCATTCAGGAAGCTCTCAAGTTTCTGCGTGACAGATGTAGTGTGTAACTGACAGTAAGCATAGTCTTGCTTGTTTACTTGTAACAGTTGTATTTTGTCTTTACTGGGTATGAAAATAAGATGCTATTTCAAATTCTTATTCTGTCACTGCGTAAAATGTGTTTTATATTGTAATATATTCTTGAGCACAAATAATAGTAAGCTTTTTTAGTTCTGGGAAGAATGGTAATAATTTAAGGCAGTGATATTTATATCAAATGAAACATGATAGTAGAAAAATAAAGAAATTACATGTTGGTGCTGGTTTTTTGTATTTTTTATGTCAATACATTACAAAATTAAAAACAAAAAATAAAATAAAACCAATTAACAATGAGTACAAATTATACATTTTAGTACACAAAAAAAAAAACAAAAAAAAGTTTAAACCAAAATCTACATTACTTATCCTTAAAATTAGTTTTGCAGGTATAAATTAATATATTTAGTGATTCATTCAGTGATGAAAAAACCTATTTTCTACCTGATTTAGCTTTTAAAATTTGGGGTTATTTTAAATTTTAAAAAACAAAAACACACCACAAAATCATGAAAGCAAATTTCTTTTACTTGAGTAAAAGTCATGGACTTCTACTGTAAAGTCCACTTTTTTATTTTTCATTTTAAAAAGTAAATGCACATCACCTTATAATTTCGCTTGAAATGCAGGAAAGGGTGATTGGAGAAGTCTCTGTATGTTGCCTCACATATTATAATACAATAATAAAATTATAATATTATATCATTAAATCAATTATAGGTATAAATTATAATTATATTATATTATGTCCCTTGCATAGTGTTATGTGTGTTACCAATGGTGTAACATACCATTACATTAGCATAATTTCTGCTAGATTAACTTGTGACCTTTTTACCAGTTAATGCAATATATGCTTATGATATGAACTCTAGATTTGAAATCTAATTCCTGGAATATTGTCACCATTGTTTTATTTATTTTTTATAATATTTTCTAAATTTCTGGAAACATCTGACCTTTACTGTTGCCAGAGCCACATACTCTGCGCCTATATGTTTACCTACTGTATATGAACTTCCAAATGTCATGCACAGTCCAACTCATGTTCATATTAATACAAATCAGCCTTGACATCAAGAGAATACATATACTTTATTTTCAAAGAATTAAGAGATCGTGCAACACACAGAGTACAGGGATGTACGAATGTACCCACCTTTATAGATCTGACATTCAATATTTATGCTATACTGAATTTCTTTCTTATATATTAAATATCTTTGATCAGTGTATTTGGCACTGTCAGGCAAACACCGATAGCATGAACTCAACCTAAAGGCATCAGGCTCCAATCATGGCAAGTAAAAATCAATGACGCAAGATACATATTGCAGAAAAAAGGCATTTGAAGGGCATTTTTCTTCTCACTGATAACATAATAAACACAGAATATGACCATGAATTAATTGATGAATGGCACATCTAGATATTCTGACACAGATTCATCAGTGTTATGAGAGAAAATGACTTTCAATCTATGCCAGATTGCAATTTTACACTCTGTTAGTGCAAAAGGGGATGTCTTTGCCAGATACAGTATCTAGATAGATACAGACTGATTGATTGATTAATACATTTAGATACTTCGTCCCAAGTTTTACAGGATTGTTAGGCCTGTGATTTTGAAATATCTTGCCTACAATTCATGCAGTCATGCAAAACTATCTAAACTAACAATAACAGCACTTCTTCCACTCCTCTTGCATATTAATAGTGTAAAATCATTTTGTTAAGGGAATGAGGTCTGTTTTAGTTTCCCGCTCCGTGTTGAAGAGCTGAAGCACTGTTGTTCAATATAGCACATAGTTAACTCGCTCCAGCTCATTAGAGCTCTTCTTTAACTGTGTCAGGATGAGGGCAAACACAACTTTAAACTGCAATTTACAGTGTGTACTCAGTTAAAAAATAATTTTATCTTAAATCTTTTTTGACAGTTCTTCACAACATGCCCTTGATGTTTTCCAATGAAAAACCAATGAGTTAGCTGAAACATCGATAAGGAACTGGGTATCTTCCAAAGCCTAGAGCTGTTGAAGGGATTTGGGGGAATTCAAATATTCAGCTCACGGAAACCAGGCTCCAGAAAATCAATTTCCCTTTGCTTTCATGTTGAAGATCTGTGCAGATCCACCACACTGAAGTCCAAATTAAGGTTGAAATGGAGAGCATCCATGTAGCTCCAGAGGAATCTAAGTCCAGGTCGCCTCTGAAAGCGTGACCTAAAGTCACACTCCAATTAGCTAGGGTTTGGATTACTGGCTCGATTCAGTGTCTGCGAGGGATACTGAAAAAAGCACATGCTTACAACTATAGAGACCTATTAATGGACTAAAGCTACTGATGTGTCACTTAACAACAGTTTGGTATTACAGTAGTACACAGTCTGGTGCCTTAAAATAATATAAAATGTGATGCTAAATGATTATGACACAATATTAAAGTGCAAATGTGGAAGTATAGAATTCCAAAGAAGTTCCTAAACCCAGGTCCTTATCAATAAGGACAAAAAACAAAAATATGCTTCATGTAGTATTGACTTAAACAAAAAACACTGTTCTTTGTGTTTGAAGTCAACTTTCTGATTTTGCATTTAACATTGCCTATGTATGAGTTTTGCATTAGAGGATCAAAACAAACAAATTCTACCCAGATAAAAGGAAAAAAATAAAAAAATAAAACGTTTTAAAAATGACCTTCACAGCTGATTCACTCCTAAATATGCAATAATTTTTCAGCTTTACTGTCAGCATAAAATTATTGGTAGGCTAGATTTTTTTTTTCAGCTTTACTGTCAGCATAAAATTATTGGTAGGCTAGATTTTTTGAAAGCTTTAAATAAAAGTTTTCTGTAGAATTCACCATTTATTTATAAGTAAAATTTAGCTCACCTAATAAATATATACATGGACAGACATTGACATAATTTTACCTTATATTATCTTAAAGCTTCAATCAAGCCAAAATACTCCATTACAAATTACAAGATGCACATTGCAATGATGGTGCAAGTTGCATTTGTATGAAAGAGAGAGAAAGTCTGCTGTATGATACGTGAGACAGTAGTGCCATGACCAATCAGAATTAAGTATTCCAGAGATCTGTGTAATAATAACAAAAATCACATTACTTACCAATACAAACAAACTAAAAACAAAAGCCTGGATTAATTTGTAATGCTTTGTATATATAAATATATATATATATAAATAAATATAAATATAAATAAATATAAATATATATATATATATATAAATAAACTGACTATATATATATACATACATACATACTGTATCAACTGACTCCATGTAAAAACTCCAACATTTCTGCCTTTGTCATGCAAATGACAGTAAGCTGTTTTCATCGTCTGTAATATGCCATTTGTATTTTAAATTAATGACACCAGAAAACCAGTCATCATAATAACATAAACCAGAAAAACTTTACCTTAACAAAAAAGAACTTTAGCAAAGACATAATTCATAAAACAATTCATAAAAAAAATTCAAAATAAGTAGCCCTTCGCCCTATGCAAATGGATTCTGAAAGCAATTATATCCGCTTTTATTCCCGTTTGCCTTGTCCAGGCCTAGGGTCAGAAAAAAGTTCAGTATGTCAATAAAAATCATGCATTTATATAATGTGCATCATGTTTAAAATAGAGGTAGTTCTATCTAAAATTTGGTGAACATAGAGCTATATTGATGCTGATTAATAAAATGGTTCATTATTGAATATACTTGCTTAAATGGCTGAATTGATGCCATCCTTTCCCCAGTCTTTTACTCCTGTGACTTTAAAGACTTTCTTCACCATTAAACACAACTCAAAATATTTCAAGAAGAAGAAGGGATTTGACACTCTCCTTTATGTTTTATATAGCATTGATCTCTGCGCGGCAAACGTAGGTAGAGACGTCTGATGAGACGTGTCCTTTGAAGAATGGAACACTTAAGACTGTGTTATCTGCTGTAATCTCCCTCTGCTATAATGACTCTGCCTTCCAGCTAAAGCAAACACAGGCACATGGTCACCTTCCTGCTGTACAGTTAGTACAGGTGGATATACCATATGTTAAAAATCACAGAAAACTCCATGATTTTTTTAAATCAATCAAAAAAATTGATTTTTTTTAAAAAATAACTGAAATGTAAAAACGGAGAGTTTTAGGACTCTGGAACATTCAAAACAAAGAAACGTTATGACATAAAATGAAATAGCCTATTTAAGATTCAGTTCTATTTCTAGATTGCTAATCAAATAATTCAATTTGTGACTATGATAATGTAATTCTTTGTACAGACAGTCAGATGTTCTTGCTTCCATAAAAGCGCAAGATCGCAATATGATCATCTGAAAACATGAAATAAAACAAGATAATAAGATCAAAATTCATAAATCCATACAGCTTCACTCCTTGAATCACAAAGCAAAATAGTGACAAACCAATTACAAAACACACAAAAAACTCACATAAAAGATCTTAAACACTAAAAACAATAAAAACAAGCTACAAAAACTATAAAAAATGCGTAAAAAATCCCGAAAAACGCTTAGTGCCATGTCAGGGTCTAAGCAGACACTTTTCCTTATGGAGGAGAGTTGAAGTTCTGCAAACAATTGGTGTCTAAGAAATTCTTGCTTCTTGCCATTTTCAAGTAAAGGATTCGGAATTTGATTGATGCTCTTTTATATGCTAATTACATTATTTAGGTGGCGTCTACAGTTGCGCACATTTGTGATTTATAAATTTCACATCTGAAAGAGAGGCCTATGTACATTTTCTGTGCGTACGAATCACACATACGCAGATTTGAGAAATGATCATAAGATCAAATATAGAACCGATTTCATTTTAGCTACATTTTTCACTCAATTTGTTGCTGATTATATAATTTCAAATAAAATAAAAATAATAGTTGTTTCAGACTTTTGGACATCAGTGTTCCTCTCTTGATCTCTAGCCTATAAAAATGCATTCAAGACCGCGGTCAACCCCTGTAAATGATTTCCTGATTTCTGAGGGAGGAGTGAAAAAGATCTAATAACACAGATGGAATGTAAACCTCTTTGAAATCGCTCATCTGTAAAGTATGCATGCACATTTTCACTGACAGTATAACCCTTCAAACTCCAATCTGTTTCATCTATTTTAAATGTCTCCTACTTTTTCTGCCAATAATTAATTATGGATTGAAACACAAAAAGAAATTAATACAATTTACCCAGAATACTCATTTGTTATCGGCCAACATGTACGAGTACTAGTGGACACAATGTTTTTTAAATATGTTATGGTATAAACCCAAGTGATAGAAGAAACATGTCTTTAACATTTTTTTTCTTCTACTCACATCATTAACAAAAGAAACATGTACCAAACACCTGTCCTAACAACAGAATTTTTAACAAAACCCTTTCAACAAATACTATATTTTTTTTTTCTTGATTTGTTCTCAGTTAAGCACCAGTATTTTCAGGGCCAACCAATTTCAACATAATTCCCACTATCAGTCTGACGGTGAATGGTGTCCTCTGACCAGCACTGCTCAGAGCAACACTGCCTCTCTGTGGAGGAGCCCTGCTCCTTATTACCCATCAACCCCAAATGACTTCAAATGAGCCGACAGAACAGGTTCAAAAAAGATGAGCAATCTCTGCTCAGAACAATAGCAGAATTCTACTGGTGATGGCTTGTAGAATCTGAACTGCATCAAAGGAAAAGCAAAGAAATAAAGCACAATAAAACACATACAGAAAACTAAAAAACATACTTAAAACAAATAAAATAACTCAAGCAAAATCTCAAAAATAAAAAAATCTCCCCCCCAAAAAAATAGAATGATTTGGTTGTTGCTCATGCTCCAGATAACAAACAAACAAATTAAAATCACTGCCCCAATTAATATCAAAGGTATGTTATGTTGTATGACATGTTACCATTTTTGCACTAAATTGATCTTTTGATGAAATCACTTTGAGCTTCTTTTTAAAGTGTTCTGTTGACTAGGACAAAATACACAGCGAGACTTTCCCTTTTAATTAAAGAAAACATTTCCACTAAATGAAAGCCTCCAGACATTCCACTGAAAACAATTACACCAAAAATAAATACATTACTTACATTCAAACTGTGTATTTGAATAAGGTGCGGATGATATCTGGTATGTCTGGATGTGCAGACACGGTTTAATCTGAAAACACTTATGCCAAAGATTTGTTTTCATCCAGTGATTCGAGCTGACTAATAATGGTGAGTCTTGAAGGCTTTAATGCCAGCTGCTTTATTGCATTTTTGCAACAGATCTGTGAATTTGAGATTACCAAATATTGCAACTCTAGTTGCAACTTAAAGTGCTTAGTGAATCTTTTCTAATCATCTAAAATACACTATTGTTCAAAAGTTTGGAGTTGGTAAAATTCATAATGCTTTGGAAAGAAGTCCCTTATGCTCACCAAAAATTGCATTTATTTGATCAAAATAACAGTTTTCTTATTTTCATATATTTTAAAAAGCAATTTATTCCTGTGATGCAAAGCTGAATTTTCAGAAATCATTACTCTAGTCGTCAGTGTCACATGATCCTTCAGAAATTATTCTAATATGCCAATTTGCTGCTCAAGAAACATTATTTAATATTATCAATATTGAAAACAGTTGTGCTATCTTGTGTTATCAGTAAGATAATTTTTTAATAACTCTTTCAATGTTTTTACAACCACTTTTGATAATTTTTTTGGGTACTTGCTGAATAAAAGTATTTTTTTTATTGTTTGAAAAATCTTACTAACCCAAAACTTTTTAAATGGCAGTATACTGTATGTCTGAAATCAAATGATCAATTTTGTACATTCAAATCAAAAGAAAGAAAAGTATGCAGCCAAGTTAAATGTGTGCAAGCTTAGTATTTAAGTACAAACTAAAAAAAAAAATTTTTTTTTAAAAAGATTTAAGAAATATCTACAAATTTGTTTTCAATACATAGGTAAGTAAGTACAAAAATAGTTTTGCCTCAATTCAGCTGATTTACAGACCTGATTCTAATATATTGATATCAGGTACAGTATATAAACACATTCTGTGGTTACATATATTTATTTAATGACGACTAGACTACATGATTTAAAGTCCTTGCACTTGCTGTGCAAATTTCATGTAATATACTCAGCTGTCTTCTTCTCTCATGATGAAATAATTTAAACTCAAATCAAAATATTATGTACATTTATACAGCAAGTAGCTCTGTTGGGGTAGTCAATAAACTGATCACCCTATCTTGGCTTATTTTGTACTATTGAGCTGCTGGCTGTACACTATTTCTAACTTATAACTAGCTCCACATGGAATCGGAACTCTCATTCACAAACTTCTGCCTCCCCTTGGGTGTTTGTTTATATAATATTTTGACTAATTTGATTATGCCTTTAGCTACTGATACAAATCTGGTACTCTCAGCTGTCCTTTTTAAATTGTTCTACAAAAAAATAAAAAAATAAAAAAATTAATTAAAAAAATTCAGTAAGCTGTGTTTGAATTTGTTCTTAGCAGCACAACAACTCTCTAGCACGTCAGTGATTTGAGAACTAAAGCTACCTTAAGGTTTAATGGGGGTGAGAGTTACTTTGTAGTTTAATCCAAATGCCTTTCTCGGGACGCAGAATGAGTTCCCCCAGAGGCCGCAGTTCCTCACGGCTCTGACATGCCTCTACGTCAAAGTGACGCAAGATCATAGCAAGAAAAACCTTCTCCTCCATCATGGCGAAGCGCTGGCCTGAAGCCACACATGCACAGACAAAGAGAAAGTGGGAAAGAGAGAATAAGGTCTCAGAATGGCAACAAGACTAAGAGATGGGGAAGTTCATGAAGTACATTTCTAAATGCTCTTATTTGGCGCTTTCATTCCTGGAAGGCAGTTGGAGATGAGTCGAGTGCTGAAATAATAAATCTCCAAAGGTATGTGGCTCTCGTTCAGTTTCGTTAGAAGCTTCTTCTTTTGTGAACCTGCGAGCAGCACTCGCTGTGAAACAATCTGTTTTATTCAGAGGTGGGACAGAGGCCCAAAGGGAGGATAAGTACAATGCATCTATCTTTTAACTATCCATGCTAAATAAGCAGATTGACTCTTGGGTAAAGTATAATAGAAAGAGAAACTACACTTTGAACGTTCTCGTTTTTAAAAGTTTAACTTCTTTTAACTTGAGCATGGAATTTTTGGAATGTGAGCTCAACGTTCAAACATATCCATCTAGTGTGTTTATACAGAAAAACAATGTAGAACAGTAGAATGGATAAAAACGTATTCTGTGTGTCCAATCCTGCTCCTGAAGCACCAACATCTTGCAGATTTTAGCTACAACCAGCTCAAAAACACTTGCCTAGAAGTTTCTAGTAAGTCTGAAAACACTGATTAGCTGGTTCAGATGTGTGTAATTAGGGATAGAGCTAAACTCTGCAGGACGGTGGCCCTCCAGAAACAGATTTGTACACCCCTGACAAGTTCTGAGGATGTTATATGACTAGGGTTGGGAAACAAGAACTTGTTTCATAAAAAATATATATATATTGGAACTGCATGACGCTACTGATTCAACATTGGGAAACAGGCTCAACATGTGTAGTCTGTTTTCAGAGCAAATGACTCTAATGAGCGGTTTCATTTTAGTGAATCAAACACATTGCATAAAAAGTGTAGTCTAGTTCCCAAACAAATGTCCTTAGTGAGTCAGTTCTTTTTAGTTATTTAAACACATACTTTAGCGCACAAGAAGTATAGTCTGATTCCCAAGCAAACATCTCAAGTGAGTTGGTTCTTTTTAGTAAATCAAACATATCATGCTTAATCAGTGCGGTCTAATTCCCAATAATGTCTCAATTGAGTCAGTTCTTTTTTAATGAATCAAACACATATCACACAGTTAGTATGATTCCCCAACAAATGTCTCTATATCTAGTGAGTTGGTTCTTTTTAGACAATCAAATACTTAAACGCCATCACTGTATATTGTAATGTGTATTGTAGTGTGATTCCTGAACAAATTACTCTTATGAATCATTTCTTTTAATTATTTAAAAAACATAAAACTTTCAACTAACTGTGAGACTTAAATCAGCATAATCTTTAAATTCTTTATGATTCCCTTTCCTATACATATGGCCCATCTAATACAATGTGTTATGGTATGGTTGAGGTACAGTTTTAAACCTTTTTATCTTATGTACCCTTCAAAAAGGCTCATGTACCCCCTCATCAACACCAAAACAGAAATGTGTTCCTTTTCACAATAATTAACATTATACTGGATAGAATTCAGCATTAGAATTTCTATTATAAGTCACTTTTATACTAAAATCTTTTTGTTATCATTCTGCTCTTTTTCTTACCGATGCAGTTTCTTGGCCCTGCAGAAAAAGGGATGTACGCATATGGATGCCTCCCTTTGCTTTTCTCTGGCAAAAACCTTTCCGGTCTAAATTTCTCAGGTTCTGGAATGTAGCGCGGGTCCCGGTGAAGAGCATATGGTATGATGACAGCATTCACTCCTTTTGGGACCTTCAACCCATCTGCAACAGAGCAACACAACAGCAGCAGTCTTTCAATTATGTTATACATGTCACATTTCTTAACAATTAATCAGGACATCGCACCACTACATTTGGCTAAGCACACAGCAAACTATACAGCTGTGTAGGAGAGAGAATAAAGCTTTAATAAATAATTAATAAACAGATACATTTATTGTGTTTTGCAACACTTTCCATTCTAAAAAGTTGCTGCTTTGGCGTGAAAGAATCTTAGCTCTGAGTAGAAATAAACACTCAGGTTGCTTCATATTTGAAAATGGGAGATGGAAATAGAAGCCGTGACATCTGCTGTTATGCTGAGGAGCAAATAATGAGAGTGGCATCAAAAACTGCAGATCTTTGATCTTGTGGAACTGTTTGGCAAGGTGACAAACTGCTGCCACCTACTGATCTGACAGGTCTCGCAGATGCTGCGTGCAAACAGAGGCACGGAGGGGAAGATCCGCAGACTCTCCTTGATGACACACTCCAGGTAGCGCAGCCTTTTCAGGTCCTCAACCCCCACATGGTGGTCTCACGAACCTGCCAATCAGAACACAGGAGACACAGCTGAACTCTACAGTAAATAAGATTGTTAGAAAACATTCACAAGCATCTTGATGCTTTCTCGACCACTCAGTGGAACTAAACAGAGCAAATTGTTTTATGAAGAACACATGGTAGGCATTACGCTCAATACAAAACAGTTTTTTACCAAACACTTCCCATAGTTCTGCCTGCACTGCCTTCTGAACCTCAGGGTGGGAGCCAATCAGATGTAAAGCCCAGTTCATTGAAGCTGCAGTAGTATCATGACCCTGTCAAAGATAACGGTTCTTCAAACAATTTTCTGACTTCACAGAGTTTCCTTTTGTAGTTCTATTTGTACCTCAAACATGAAGGTGTCCACTTCCTCCTGAATGTCCTCATGACTCGCATTCTGTCCATCCTCATAAGCAGTTTTTAACAGCATATCTAAGAAGGCCTGTCTTTTCCTAGGCCCCTGGTCAGAATCACTGTCAGGTTCAGAGCTTGTGAACTTTGCTCTTTACTTGATGACTCAAGAAAAAAGTGTCCCAATTTACCTGAATTCACCCTATAAATAATGATGATGATCACTCACACTTGCAGTGAAGGAATGGAGAATCTTCAGTCTTCTGTAATGTTCTTTGCCTTCCTCTAACTTGTTATAGATCCAGTCTGGCCACAGCCATGGTGCTCTCTGTCTCTTGGTGATGATGTCACTCATCCTGCAAGAGGAATATAAACACTGTCAGTTCTTAGAGAGAACACCATGGCCCTCCTATGTATTCCCTATGCTCTAACATTGAATTACACTACTTACTTATAGACACTTTGGACATACTCAAAGTCAGAATTGCTCTGAGCATATATCTTCTTTCCCATTTCAGTTTCTGTTGTAGACAAACATATCACAGGTGTTATTAATAGTTATTAACTAAACAATAAGCATAAGGCCTTTTGCATTAGCATGCATAAGCAAACAGCAAAAACTCAAATTGTGCTTTCCCACTTTATATAGGTACAGTGTTTATGTGTAGCATTTGTATAGTTTGTTTTTTGTTTTTAGCTTATGTATAGGTAGATATTTATATATAGTATTTAAAGTCAGAATCTGTCAGTAGGTTAGTTGTGTATAGGTATAGTATTATGTGAAGCATTCATATAGTCTGTATTTTTTAGCTTATGTATAGGTAAACTTTTATATATAGTATATTTATAGTCAAAATCTGTCAGTAGGTTAGTTGTGTATAGGTTTATACTGTTTTACTTCATTGTTGTATGTCTGTATTTATGTAGCACCCCGGTCCTGTGAGGCACAACATTTTGTTCCACTGTATGTCCACACATGTAGCGGAATGACAATAAAGCTCAACTTGAACTTGAAAAGAAAATATAAACATATAATGTCCAAAGCACAAAATTACATCAAACTAAATCAAAAGAACATAACTTAACTAAGCTCAACCACATAATTTCTCTCTGTCCGTGTGCTCCTGCATCTTTTATATCAAAATATCGGTTTGTTCATTCATCACCTCCAGGAAGTTGGAGAGGATGGAGAAGTGGAAGGTTGGAGTCAGCATTTTCCGCCAGTTACACCATTTCTCCCCTGTGCTGTGGGAAGAAAAGTTGGGAAGAGTCAAGTCTGTGACTTCAACATAGCTTCACTACTGTAAAGTGAACATGGAGATCATTTTATATTCAATTTCGGTGTTTCTGGACTCTGCTGCATTTGGACAGATGGCCAGTGGCCCTGTGTCCAGTGTGGCTGATTATAAACTACTGTGCTTTTGATAGACTTTGTTTGCAATGCTTGATGCAAGCTGCTTTTGAATATGAGATATGAGATCTGCCAGTTAGGCAGGTGGTCCACTACCGTATGTGAAACAAAGTTTAGTTTGACTTTAAATGTTACGACCTTTGAAGGACATTATTGCAGCTTTTTAGATAGAAATTTTAGATATAAGACAGCAGTACTCCTTATACTCTTAAAACATTAAAATGTGAATATGTAAACTGCATTTTAGATATTTTTATTTTAAATGTAAAATTTAGATTTTTAAATTTATAATTTTTGTGTTTTTCTGAAGCTCGGTGGTGCTGATATGCAAGATGCAAATTCACATGCATGAACTGATAAAAATGTACAAATTCAGTGCGGTGTTCATTTCTGCCAAATACTGTACATAAATGTAAATACCCTCAGAAAGTACTGAAATAACAAAATTAATTATTATTTATTTTTTGTATTTTTTTCAATTTGGGTCTATGCACCTGCCTTTAATTTTTTTAAACACTCCCCTCATCTACCATTGGTCAAAAAAAAAAAAAAAAAAGATAAAAACCCAGCCCAATCTAATTCAATTGGTTAAGCCATTATTGCTGTGTCAAGCTGGTCAAATGCTCAAATAAACACAGTCACTGTTTGGTAAAATTAGTCAATCACGTATTATGTTAACAGTGAGCATTACAACATGCTGAACAAGCCTAGGAAAAAAGAAAGAAACAGGAACCTGTACCTGGTGAGCAGGCCTGTGCAGAGCCAGGGGTGCAGGAACCTGTATGAGTATGACTTGTCAAGGTGTCTGGAATTGTTGAGGACCACCTGATGGGAAAACAGAAGTTTGAGAATGAACTGGTAACTGTAAGGAAAATTATACACAAGTAAATGGAAAGGATCAAATTTCAGTAACAGGCACCTCAATATTTTCTGCGTGATACAAGATCAGAAAGGGGACTGGACCCACCCAAACCTTTGCTAGAGGAAGGTGTCTGTTTTCATTTGTGCCCTCAATAATCTGGTTGAAAAAATCCAACAGAAACACACTTTTATAATTTTGCAGTGTTAAATGGTCATTGTTAATTGATGCTAGTTAAAAAGAACACAGTCTCTCACCGCCTGCATTGGCTTTAAACTGCAGTGCATTGCCAATGATTGGATAAGCGCCCGGCATTCCTGGAATTGGTCTCATTTCGTTCCATTTTCCTATATAATTTTTAAGTGGATGATATGTAGTAGATGCTAAAAGGAGTAAAAGAATGGCTGTGAATATACAGTAATCTCCAAAATGTATAATCCAAAAGGACGCCCATTTAGTTTGGATGAAGCCGGCAGCAGCTAATGCTCTGAAAGAAGTGCACAGCCTGCTTCACCGTGAACTTCAGACTTAACTCTTTCACTTGCTTAGTACAAACACAGAGAGAAAAAAAACCCTAGGCTGATCAAACAGATAGCGTTATGATACATAACTGGGACGCATGCAGGTTATCTGTGGGTAAAGTGCCTCTCCCTAAAACATTAACAGACAGCAGTGGTAATGCAGCAATAGATAATGATCTGGCTTATTACTGGTGGCTTTTTGTATGTGTTGTGGTTTACTGGCACACATTCAGCGGTATTTCTCCAATGGAAGAGCTCTGCCAAGTCTTTTGTTAAAGACAGAATGGCCAATAGATTTTATTCTAGTCATCTCTTACTTCATCAAAGTATGATATAAGAGCAAAGACATTACCAATATTATCGGTGAAAGTGAGCATAGATGAGAAAATAACTTGTAAAGGGAATCAGGGAACAAACGTCTAATATTCTCTGATAATCACTGTGATATTTCACTGAATCTTTGCCAAATTATATAACCATTTTATTGCAAATGACTCCACCAAGCAGATAAAAGTCTTAATAAACAGTTTGGTAGAATTGATATCACTGAAAAATAAAAATAATTAGGCTATAAACTGTCTTTTAATCAACCTGTTGGCCGCAGAAATCTGTTTAAGCAGTATAAACAAATAAATATTATACATTACATGAAATATGCATTAACTTACAATAACAAAAGAAGATTGGCATTCATTCTTCATCATTTTAAAAAAGGTAAAAAACAGGGAAGTCGTTAGACCTGTTTGCTCCAGATGTTGAGGTCAATGTGAAAAATGTCCAAACACTGAAGGCACTGCATGTGACTGGACATCAGGTAACAAACCATACACCAAATCACAATCAACTGTGCATATAAGTCAATAGTATTCATAATCATCTGGCTCATTAAGCTCTTTTGTTTAATTACAAAATTAACTACCATGCTATTGCATAACAGGCTGAAATTTCTTCCTCATATGCACTGGAAACCGGCTCAGCTGTTTCCGGTGATTCTGGCCACCTGAAAGCAGATGGTATTGATGAGCAGACTCAGACTTGATGAAATATTTTCATTATGTGAATCTCTTCTCTACAAGGACCTTGCCTTATAAAACATGTTAATTAATCTCCAGTGTCCCAAAAGCTAAAAAAAATAAAATAATTCTCACAAAGAACTCAAATATTCCTTTTAATTAAAGCCCCTTTGTCATTACTTATTTTTCTGGATCATTCATTTGTTGATTCTATGCAGTCTGTGGAGTACAGACTGCAAAGTTAATTGGTTCAGGCTTTAAGGTCGTACGTTAAATGAACAAACAAAAGGCAACAGATTTAAACTATGTGACACTAACTAATAAACTGTTGTTTCTATATTAAATTTAAAATAATAAGCAGTAGTGCACTGACCTATAGATCCGATCAGAGGCATGTTCCTTCCATCCCCGTCAGCGCAGGGTAGACGCCTCCTGCTGGGTGTGACACACTCCGAGAACCCACTAGCTGTAGAGCTGGTGATGCCCATACTGAAGCCTGTCACTCCCATAGGTGTGCTCTCACCTAAGAGACATACACAAAAAACTTACATAGTCATCTTATTTTTCTTATATGACTTATTTTTAGATAGTAAAAATGTAGAAGGCAAATCCACGGTACTGTATGCTTGTGTTGTTCCTTCTGCCACTGGCCAGATCAGGCACCTACTTTGTAAAAGTGACCAACCTTTGACAAGTCCTCGACTTGTCCTCATGTTACAGGCAAAATCCATGGGTGTGAAGGACCTTTTCATAGGGGTGTCAGACTGCAGAACAAAAACATGGCATGAGTTACATCTAACAATAGACTCCACTGTGTTTACCTCCTATTTTAAGCACTGTTACCACAGCGGGAAAGTATCTATATCACTTCCTTGTTAGGGGTGGTGTCATGTTTCTACAAAGTTTTGGTATTTGGATTAGTTCTACAGTATATTGAACTGGTGGTTACCTATAACTGCATAACATCTGATATCACAATGACTACTCCTGACTGTACATGTACGTCATCAAGACTTCTGTTCAATGTATGTATTCTCATCTGCAATGTATGCCGTTTTCATCCACACTACTGTACTGTAATCATAATTGTAGGGTAGATTTACTCTGAATGTGTGAGTAGTATTGGGCCGAGACAGAGACTCCAGCATCAGGGTGGGCTCTCTCAAAGGTGGGAGGTTGTTTACTGCGTGCATGACACTGGTAGCGCCGCCTCTTAGGATCCTTCCTCTGAGCTAAGAAATACAGAGAAAGATTACAGATTTGAATGTGAAACCAAACTTAATCAGTACAGACTGAATAGCCAACCATCTTTACTTAAACAGAACTGTTTAAAAAATATTCCTTCCAATTAAAATGTAGGTATTATATTTAGATACTCTGAATTATCCATAAAACCCCAAACACCAACCAAAAAAAACCACTTCAGTGTCAAGTCAACCAGACCATGGAGGCAGTATACCCCTTTCACCCATTTAAAAAAACCCTGCTATCTCTCTTTACAGAGATCAAAGTCCACACAGCTAGCTTTTCTTTAATGGGATGCTGAAACACCTTTCTGCTTGTGGATTTACACTTACGTTCTGTCCAAACCAAAGGCAGCTGCTCTGCTGAAAGGTTTCAGATAGTTTTCACCATAATGTCAAATAAATTCAAATCTAATTCAAATGAGATAGCTTTGCAAATATTTAATCACTACAATACTTGCTTCCCTTTTAACAGCTGGAAATTAATAAATGAACATCTATGAATTAATATAACCACTCCATCTGTCTGTATTTTAACTATTATTATTAACCACAAGTAAATAATTGCTGGATATCATTAACCACGAAGGACATGTCTGTCTTTGAAACTCAATTATATGAAGTCATCTTTGTACAGTCGTGGCCAAAAGTTTTGAGAATTACATAAATAATAGTTTTCAAAAAGTTTGCTGCTAAACTGCTTTTAGATCTTTGTTTCAGTTGTTTCTGTGATGTACTGAAATATAATTACAAGCACTTCATACGTTTCAAAGGCTTTTATCGACAATTACATGACATTTATGCAAAGAGTCAGTATTTGCAGTGTTGGCCCTTCTTTTTTAGGACCTCTGCAATTCTACTGGGCATGCTCTCAATCAACTTCTGGGCCAAATCCTGACTGATAGCAACCCATTCTTTCATAATAACTTCTTGGAGTTTGTCAGAATTAGTGGGTTTTTGTTTGTCCACCCGCCTCTTGAGGATTGACCACAAGATCTCAATGGGATTAAGATCTGGGGAGTTTCCAGGCCATGGACCCAAAATTTCAACATTCTGGTCCCCGAGCCACTTAGTTATCACTTTTGCCTTATGGCAACGGTGCTCCATCGTGCTGGAAAATGCATTGTTCTTCACCAAACTGTTGTTGGGTTGTTGGAAGAAGTTGCTGTTGGAGGGTGTTTTTGGTACCATTCTTTATTCATGGCTGGGTTTTTGGGGCAGAATTGTGAGTGAGCCCACTCCCTTGGATGAGAAGCAACCCCACACATGAATGGTGTCAGGATGCTTTACTGTTGGCATGACACAGGACTGATGGTAGCGCTCACCTTTTCTTCTCCGGACAAGCCTTTTTCCAGATGCCCCAAACAATCGGAAAGGGGCTTCATCGGAGAATATGACTTTGCCCCAGTCCTCAGCAGTACATTCACTATACTTTCTGCAGAAGATCAATCTGTCCCTGATGTTTTTTTTGGAGAGAAGTGGCTTCTTTGCTGCCCTTCTTGACACCAGGCCATCTTCCATAAGTCTTCGCCTCACTGTGCGTGCAGATGCGCTCACACCTGCCTGCTGCCATTCCTGAGCAAGCTCTGCACTGGTGGCACTTCGATCCCGCAGCTGAATCCTCTTTAGGAGACTATGCTGGCGCTTGCTGGACTTTCTTGGATGCCCTGAAGCCTTCTTTACAAGAATTGAACCTCTTTACTTGAAGTTCTTGATGAACCTACAAATTGTTGATTTAGGTGCAATCTTAGTAGCCACAATATCCTTGCCTGTGAAGCCATTTTTATGCAACGCAATAATGGCTGCACGCGTTTCTTTGCAGGTCACCATGGTTAACAATGGAAGAACAAAGATTTCAAGCCATCACCCTCCTTTTAACATGTCAAGTCTGCCATTCTAACCCAATCAGCCTGACATAATGATCTCCAGCCTTGTGCTCGTCAACATTCTCACCTGAGTTAACAAGATGATTACTGAAATGATCTCAGCAGGTCCTTTAATGACAGCAATGAAATGCAGTGGAAAGGTTTTTTTGGGATTAAGAAGGACTATGCAATTCATCTGATCACTCTTCATAACATTCTGGAGTATATGCAAATTGCTATTATAAAAACTTAAGCAGCAACTTTTCCAATTTCCAATATTTATGTAATTCTCAAAACTTTTGGCCACGACTGTAGACACAATGTTACATAAACATTTGATGTCTAATTAACTTCATGTATTGCCTGTGAAGCCAATATGTTTTTTAGGTGTTGAAAAATCATAGGACGGTTGGTCAATTCTAATGTGTTTGGTTTCACTAGAGGTGTGAAGGACAAGGTTGACAGACTTTATCACGTATAATTAGTATAAGGCAGTGGCAAATGTTAAATTCAACAGATTATGTTTGTGAAATATGTATATTTTTTGTATATACAGTACACTACCATTCAAAAATCTGTGATTGATAATATTTTTAACATTTGTTTCAAGAAGTCTTTTGCTCACCAAGCATATGTGATCAAAAACACATATATAAACAGTAAAAATTACACAGTAAAAATATTAATATTGTGAAATATGACAACTTAAAAAATATGACAACATTTTTCTATTTGAATATATTTTAAAATGCATTTTTTTCCTGTGATGGTAAAGCTGAATTTTAAGCATCATCACTCTTCAGTCTTCAGTGTCACATCCTTCAGAAATCACTCTAATAAGCTGATTCACTGCTCAAGAACATTTCTTCTTATTATTTTTATCAATTCTTAATACAGTTGTGTATTACATGATACATAATTTCAGGATTATTTGATAAACATAAAGTTCAAAATAATTATTTGAAAAAGACATAAAAGTCTTACTTTTTTATAGAAATTCATTGCATCCATGCAGAATAAAAATATTACTTTCTTTCAAAAAAAAAAAAAAAAAAAAAATATATATATATATATATACTGTATTACCAACCCTAGATTTTTCAGTGGAAATGCACTGCATGTATGTGTGAAAAAAATAAATCAAGGTGGCGAGGGAGTAGCATGAATCTCTTCAGATAAGGCAGATCAATAGTCTGCAGGCCACAGTAACACTGGTGTGGCTTGTTACCTGCACAAGCCTGGAAATAGGCGCATAGCATTCTTGCTCTTGAGACTCAGAGTGTATCTGAGGAAGCCTGTGGCTCTGAACGGCACTTACTGGTGGAGATGGCAGGCTTTCATTTACAGTGGATCTGCAAGAAACAAACCCAAGAACACATACTTACTATAATTAGCAGTCTGCATGTTTACCCATGCCTGATACCCCTGCAGGAGCTCAAGGCTACTTCTGTGATTTTTCCAAGTGATGACAAGGTTAAAAGTGTTACAATTAATAAGGTGCAATGTAGCTTGAGGGACCAATTTAACAACTGCTTTTGAAAGAAGCCTGCATTTCAAAAGAATGCCTCGGCCTGTTATAACGGGACCCCAGCAGACCCTGCATTGAATAATCTGCAGCCACATATTCTGAAAGAACTGCATCATACATAAAGGAGTTGCTGCAACAGAACCTCTTCATGTAAAACTTATGAGGATATAAAATGGTGCATGCAGAGGTATAGTTTACCCAAAAAACTTTCTCAGAGGAACACATAAGAAGAAATTACGCTTCACGCAGTTACAATGAATGGGGACTGGAGCTTTCAAGCTTCAAAAAGAATGCTACAAAAGTATCTTAAAATTATCATAAAAGCGGCCCATATGTTTTCGCTAATTATACACAACCTCCCTACAGCATTAATGCTGTACAGTTGCTTTGACACAATTTGTATTGTTAAAAGTGCTATATAAATAAAGATGACCTGACTTGACAGTCAGTGAGTTGAACATAAGAAGTGAATGGGTATGATTTATCAACAAATCAGTTTTGTAAATAATAAAATCTGCAACATTAACACTGTTATTGAATTGTTATTCCGCTGTGCCCCAGTTAATATTACTGATCAGTCCTTGTGTGTCAGTGGGATTGACATGCAGTTTGTCTGAGAATCATTTTTACTGAGAATCATTTTCTTTGATAATACAGTATTTTAGCAATCATCATAAGTGTTTTCTATCCGGTGTTTAGAATCAGAAATAGTGATGCCTAATTCACGAATAAATCACTATTTTGATCTAATTGGTCAAATGGGTTTGCATTTCTGAAATGATTTTTTTATTCATTTAGACAGTTGCATTAAATCATTTGCACCGCTTTCTCACACCGGAATAGTAATGGGATATTTTATAAGACAGAAAACGAGTGCTGACTGAGGTGGATATTTATCTACAATCCATTGCACTTGCAAATGTCTACCATTTGTCAACAACAAAGCAGCTCCTTACTACACGCACAGCTTGTGAACGACTCTGTACTGCAGATAAAGAGGATTTATATCCATTAATATCTAAAACAGTATTAAAAAGGAAGATAAAAATAAAGGCAACCTTTGTGAGTGTGTGATAAAAGGCTAGAAAAGCCCCTGTTCAGAACTAATGAACTTTGCAACATTAACACTGTTACTGACCTAAACTGAGCTGAACAATGACATTATTATCTTTTCAGAGCTGCTTTACAGATGAAATCTCATTTGTTTCATAATTTAATGACTTTAAAACATTAATGCTGTTATTTTCTTATTTATTTCTGTGAAGCTGCTTTGAAATCTGTATTGTATAAAGTGTAATAAATAAAAGCGAAAAAAATGTGAAGCAGACATCACTACTTTTTTCATTAACTTTTGTGATAGTGCCAACTAGGGAGAAGAACTAGGGTGGATGTCAATATTATTAATGAATGCTGACTTTAATTTAATGAATCGCTTCACACAAAGTTATCATACGGCTTTAAATACTTGAACCATTATGCAAAATTCATGTGGACTACTTTTATGATACATCTGTGGTGCTCTTTTGTTATTTTAAAGCTTTCTGTTTGTGTTCCACAAAATAAAGAAAGAAAGAAAGTCATATGGGCTTAGAACAACTTGTGAAAAGTTCCTTTAAACTCTTTAATCATGTGTGCACAGTTACAGCTCACAGTCTAGTTCCTCGTAAGATTTGGCTCCCTCTGCCACTGAGTCTGGGGAGTCTGCGCTGGGCTGCAGGTTTCTGTATGAGTATACCGGACCCTCTCAGAGCCTGAGTCTTCACACACATCAACATGCTTGCTCCATCATCTGGGTCATACCTAAAGAGGAGCCAAGACAGATCAAGTTGAAGGTCTTAATTTGTTTTCATCTTGATTTATCTGCAATTAATATATTCCTTAATTCTGCTCCTTATTAAATTGTCTTAGAAAAATAGAAACAGCATTTTTGTAGGGTTACTGTAGATAATAACTTTCCAAAATCCAAAAGACTTACAGCGCTCTCTCACTAAATCCCTGATGCCTCTGTTGCAGTGGCTTTTCCATAACACAAATGAAAACAAACAAAAAAAACTTTAACTCACCAGAAAAATGAAACAAGAATTACAAATTAATCACATAAAGACAAAGTAATAATCGGGACATGTTTTGGTAAGTTGTCACCTGTACATTATTGCTGCATGTTGACAGGAGTCTGGTTCTGCTGCTGGAACCTCTGGACAACAGAAGATGATGTCTTTTAACTGGGAGTTGAGATGAAGGTGCTTGACTGGAGCTCTCTAATGTCCTCCTCTGCATTGCTCCGTCTTATGCCAAAAGAACATTAGGGATTTAGGGAAATCTCCAACAGTGCACTTAAATGCTGGCAGATTAACAACTGAATTTCATTTTATTACTCCAAAATGCCATAGAGCAGCACAAACAGACATGGGGACAAATACAGTTCATGCTGATGCCTCAAGGATCCTATCGTTGTTGAGTTTTTATCATTAATCATTATTTGTTAATTTTTTTAAACATATTTACATATTGTTTACAAGCTTACACCCATATGAAATGCTTTGACAAAGACAATTTTCCTGTGCTAATGTGTATTCCTATTGAAATTGAAGTTGAATGTAAAGTTTTGATGAGCCATATCAAAGCATTCATCCATTATGATCATTAAGCAGCTCAATATCTATATATTAATATTAAAAGTTTATTAAGCAGCAAATCAGCATATTAGAATAATTTCTGAAGACTGGAGAGTAGAGATGTGGTGATGGGTCTTTAAGTATGCAAAAGCTGTGTTCTTCACCCACCCAGGATCAAGTGATCAAACATGTACTGTTGGCTAATTCTGCTGGTTTAGATATTCAGTAATTCAGACACACCCGGGAGCTGTTTCTCCCAGTACTTGTGTAAGAGCTCCTCCAGAAGACCCACCACCTCCCTCCATGTGTCATCAAACAGCTCATCTGCAACTGCATCACGGATGCATGCATGAGGGGAAACCGGGGGGACTCCACCCCTGGGGGCCACGGATGAAGACTTCCTCTGATCCACCTCCTCCTCTTCCCTAAAGTCAAAAGAATTACACAAGTTACAACAAAATATTCCCTTCTGACAGAATGCCTTAATGCCTTAGTCCATTTATGGTGAATAAAACTGCAGAAAACAGGATGTAAAGAGGCAGCACAGTATTTGCAGAATTCAGATGGCCAGTTACTGAATATCTATTGAAATGCAAATCCATTTGATTTAATGGAAATCAAGAGTAAAGTAGACTGGGGCTAGTTGTCACAATGACTACTGCATATCACAGTGAGTTTGAGTCAAAGATCCAGTTATTTTGATATGTTTACTCACAGATTATTATTATTATTATCTCCAAACTAAAATTTAAATATCATGATATTCATGATATTCAATATCATGCATTTAGTGTTATATGAGTATGTTGTCATATGTGTTCTTAATGTTATGGAAAAAACAATACATTTTTACAATATATTTTTGATGACAATATCCAGGTATGCAAGCTTGAATAACCATTAAAAAAAAAAAAAATAATAATAATACTTATATATTTTCCATGTTATCTTTTACACTTTTGCTCTTTAATGAACGGTTTTGTTTTTCAATTATTAGTTTGCTGAATAAAATAAGCTGTTTAACAGCAGGTTACATTGTGAATACAAACCATTACTGAGACATACTGTACTGTCATAAAAGTGCATTTAATGAACTGTTTCTTTTTTTCTTGGGCAGTACCAGCTGAAATGTTTTTTTTTTTTTTTTTTTTTTTTTAAAAAAACCCACAACTAAAAACAACAACTATAGTAAATATATATTTTCAAAAATAAACCTACAGCGAAAAATATTCACTGGAGTAAATAGTGACAACTTGCCCTAGTCTTCCCTACAATTATGGTTTGTTTATGAAAGATAAGCAAAAGCTATTTCTGCTTCTGTTGCATAATATAATATTCTAATCATTAATATTAAAATATCAAATTTAATACATAAATCTAAAAAAAAAAAAAACATTAAAACACCAAAATACAACCCCCTGCAACATACATTTCTTTTCCATCATAAGCCAAAAACTCCTCAATGCTACCCTCTGCTTCATACACCTCCTCTTCCTCTGTGAGGTTAAGTGAATGCTCATAATGAGGAGAGCTGGAGCTCCGGACAGACTGCTCACACCAAAGGCCTGGAGCCAGACTGCGGCCTGCTACATACAGCCTGCAGGCAGAGGGAGAGGGAGAGAGAAAGAAATAAGGGAGGAAGCAAAATCTCACCACAGCCAGGCCAGACTGATAAATGCATCGCCTGTGGACACGTTCAGTGCAATGTCTTCATAACATATTGCATATTTTTAATCAGGTGAGAGGCCTCCTCCTTGAGGGCTGGTTTTAAGTGCTATATCAAATGTATAATGTATGATAGGCTTCTGTGCATATTTCAAAACAATTGATAAGTGCAGTCAAGCAAAAACAAAGAGCTAAGCCCAGGAACCAATCAATAGCATGAGCCCATTAATCATGAGATAAAGGACCCCAAACATTTTTTGTAAGATAAGAATGACCTTAAAAAGTTCAGGAGTCATTCTAGAGATAAATATAATACTGTGATAAATTATATATAATGACAAGAAATTGTTGAAGAACATTAGTTAAACTTGAACTTGCATCTCTTCCTAAAATCTACATACTGTATAAAAATTATTATATTATATTATATTATATTATATTATATTATATTATATTGTATTATATTATATATTATATATTATATTATATTATATTATATTATATTATATTATATTATATTTTAATTAATAATAATATAATAGAAACTATATTATTATATACACACACTTCATTTTAAGGTCCAACTACGACTTTTGCTTCAGTAAACTCCTAATTTTCTGCTTATTAAGTTAGTAAGGTAGTTATTAAGTTTAGTTATTGGGTAGGATTAGTAGGATTGAAGTTTACTATAAAATAGTTGTATTTGTATTTAATACTCCCTTTTTATTTTAAAATATAAAAGTATTATCACACTTTATTATTTGCTTTATTTTTTTTAAAGTGCAACAATATTATCACTACGATTAATTTATTTTTTATAGTTGCATTTAATGGGTTACAATATGTTCAGTGTGAGGACCAGACCAAATCTCCAGGTTCTCTTATGAGAACCAGGCTGAATACTTATTTTAAAATGTAATTTATTCCTGTGATATCTCCAGCCTTCAATGTAACATGATCCTTCAGAAATCATTCTGATGCTTATTGGATGCTTATGAAACATTTTCTTCATATTATTGTCAATGTTGAAAAAAATATTTTTGTGGAAACTGTAATACATTTTTCAGGATTCTTTGATGAATAGAAAGTTTAAAAGAACAGCATTTATTTGAAATACTTTGTAAGATTATAAATGTATCTATAAAACTATTGGCTGCTTTAAAAATCTTACTGACAGCAAACTTTTGAAATGTAGTGCATCTTATTATTCTCTTTAAACTAATTTATTGATTTAATGACACCTGACTTAAAGCATTTCATACAAAGGATGTGTTAAACACAATGCCAGTAATCAATTAGAGTTTCTTGAAAATAAATATCTGAGATTTCTGTTCTTCGCTGACAAGTTTTACAGGCTTTTTCCAACCATCTGCACTGGCCCTCAGCCAGACAGACCTCTATCACTGCTCAGTGCCCTAAATGAAGACTCAAGAGGACTCATTAAGTCTCACTGAACAACTATTAAATGGAACCACATATAAATCACAGTTTCATTCATTCTGTTTTCAATGAGAAAACTCTTATACAGTTTAAATAATGAAATTATTCCAGCTGTGAGCTGCTATATCCTTAAAACAATGCAACTTATTAATAAAGGGTATACATTTGCATTAACAGTAAATCTAATCCATGTATATTTGTTCATTTTTGTTCAGATTAATTTAGCTAATTTCATGTTGTTGAGGGGCTTACTCGCTATGGTCTTCTCTTTTGTCCAGACAGGTGGGTGTGGAGAAGGAGGAGTTCCTGGCACTGGACTCTCGTCTGCAGATATACTGAACACCCTCCTGTTTAGGAGGCTCCAACTGATTCCCTAAAATTCTGTAGTCAAGGATGAAGCACAAGACAGTATAGGTTAGCAGGGTTGTGCAAGCTTCAGAAATAATTTAAAAATTCCTTATCAATCCTAATTCAATTATTGAATTTGCTGAATTTTGATTTAGATTTAAAGGGGATAAAAAGTAAAGCAATATAAAACTTGGGAAAAAAATCTCCGTTCCTAATTTGTGAATGTTAGCCTATATTATAACAATCAGTGATGCCTTGGGCCGTTTCTGTGAAGTAACAAGAGGCAGTGTGATAGTGATGTGTGATAGTGCTTTTATACAACAGCTCAAAATATGTTAATATTGATTAACTTGCTTGTCACCACCCACTTAATGTAGAAAACTGCTCAGTATTTTTGTGGAAACAGGGATTTTCTTCCCCAGGATTATATGATAAATAGAACTTTTTATTTAATTTTCTGAATTTTGAAATTCTAAATTTACCTAACCCTTTTAGCCACAGAACAGTCAAATTTCTCTCACAAAGGAGCTGTACCTGAGATGAGGGGTGTGTCCGTTCCACTCCTCACACTCCTCCTGCAGTGACTCCGAGCGGCTGCTGACTCTCCCCTCATACAGCAGCTCATCCACAGAGTTAAAGAGCTGACGCACACGCTGTGTATTCGCCCGCTCAAACTCCTGCACGCAAGACAAACCAAACAATAAACCACTCGATGCACAAAGCAAATAATCCAACAGACAAGAGACTGGGAGAGTCGTTAAAATGATACACTCAGGTGCATATTAAATAAAAAAAACCATACACATAACAAAGCCCTTATTTATCATATTAATATTATGTTATTGATTCAGAAATTCACTGAGAATTAATTTTACTTTCCAAATTAATTGCTGAACGTCAAGTGAAGTAGCACACATTTTTGTTTGATTATTGATCTGAGTCAAGTTAGTTATATGTTTGCATATATAATATATAATAAATATATAGTGTTGTATATATATTATATAAATTCATATATATAATATATATAATATATATATCTATATATATATATATATATATATATATTAACATGGCTCTCTGGTCGCATGCAGGTCACTTCAGTATGTTTGTTATAAATCATATAAATAATGATGTGTAAATAGTTATTACAATACATGTAAATACAGTTGTGTAATACATGTATGTAAATACAGTTATTTAATTTCCCTTTCCTGTCTTTCCAATTCAGCTTCCTTTGGAGTATGGCCAATTCTCAGTTATTATGAACTTAAATTAAAAAATTCATGAATTGAATGGAAGCTGATCCTAAAATTCAGACCAGTTTTAATGAAAAGGAAGAAGAACAGAGATATTACATCATATCTCCAGGAGCAGATGGAGCTGTGCTCTGTGGAGAGACCGGGGCCAGTGCCTGGGCTGCTGGAGCGGGAGGGAAGGTGACTCACGGGGGTAGTGCCATCGGCAGAGGACTGACCACATGACAAGACACTACCAATGAAAAAATGAGGCATTCATATTACTCTGAGGACTGGTTTCTACTTTTAAAGCTCACTAATATTTAAGTATGTTGTACAGCTGATACCTTAAAATAAGGTCTGAATATTCTAAAATGAAAATAATGATTGTGTTACCTGAGACCACTGTTTGGGACCCTGGTGACAGTTCTGGTGAACTGGTCAGGCACTGAGCTAATGTTTTTGTCAGGTTCACTGAGCAGCTTTTTCCTAAAGCACAATACAAGGGAATAAAAATGGAAAAAAAGCTCCATTTATGTTGTGCACAGAACAAAAGCTGCAGCGATGCATTCAGAGACACTGATGAAACAAAAAGCAGAATAAGCATCCTGTGGCTAACCTGTTAAACTCCATTTAAACCTATTTTAAAATACATTCTGCTAATTCTTTTATAATTATTAAGCATGCAGCTTTATAACCTTGTATTATTTTATAGGCTATATGTAACGTGTATAAATTTTATTTGTCCCACAGCAGGACCATTTAAAATGTACTAATCAAGGCTAATGTAATAACTTTGTTCCGAAAAACATATCCATCTCCAGGTATCAGGGGGTCACATGATGCTGTCGCCTCCAAGCTTTCACTCTTTGTCTCAAACTGCCTCTAATCTATCTAACAATTATGCCATGAATAATTTAGACAGTACAAGATCAAAGTACAATATACAGATATGAAAAGCAAGAAGACATATATCACAAAAAAAACAAAAAGCAAAATCTGTAAAAGTTCACATAGTAAATACAAATTGTTTTGATTGTTTTATAATTTGAAGATGTATTGGGTCTTTTAAGATTCATTAGCTCTCAGTATCAGTATTTATTAATATCTATGTGAGTAAAATACAGTACGTGCTTGTTATAACCCACAAAAATAATCATACCATTTTTTTTTTAAATGGATTTACTTAATATTTGCTCATTTAAAACCAAATAACTATAAGATGTGGCATCAGTGATAATTACAATGGAATTATTAAAGATAAAACTCACTTAATTAGTACAAGTGACCTTGCTGATGTAACAAAAGATATTATCAAACTTCCAATAATGCATAATGTTAATGTTATGACGAGTTGTGCCCATAACTTCACCAATAACTTACCCAATTACAATGAGTCCAGCATGTCTGCCATGGCACGCTGCCCTGTAGCTGTCTGGGCAGTGCGAGAACACAGGCGGTATGGTGGCCCACCCAGAGCCCAATGCACAGTGCATGGGTAAAATATTCCTCTATGGTATGTATGGCACCCAGCCCAACAACTTAAAAGTAAGACAACAACATACAAACAAACAAAAATTTGTAACACATCACATCCACTTCATGTCAACACTAAAGTCCAACACCAACCCCCTCCCCTTCCCCCCGTCCTGAGCAGAGGTGTCTTGGATCTGTTCCTTCAGCTCCATCAAAGGAGGGGTTGGACACGCTACAGTGGCACAGCACAGGTCTGTCTGCCTGAAAGTCCCCACCCTCCCCTGGATGACTCACCGGTGTGCACACCTTACCATCTATCCCAGGAGTCTTTTTAGACAGGATTTTTTTTCCATCTTGGAACATAAACATTCAGAAACAGAAATGTTTCTAACTTGGCATTTTTTAAGAATATCCAGCAGGTATCTAAAAATAAATATGACTACAGTAGGTTACACCAACAACAGTAATTTTAAAGTAATTGTTCATCCAAAAAAAAAGAAATTGCAGAAAATGTGCTTACCCTCAGGCCATCCAAGATAAAGCTGAGTTTGTTTCTTCATAGGAACAGATTTAGAGAAATTTATCATTACATCTCACTTGCTCACCAGTGGATCCTCTGCGGTGAATGGGTGCCGTCAAAATGAGAGTTCAAACAGCTGATAAAAACATCACAATAATCTACAAGCAATCCACATGATTCCAGTCCATCAATTAACATTTTGAGAAACGTAAAGCTGCAAGTTTGTAAATCCATCATTTAGACATCCATCAAAATATCCATAACATTTCCTTCTCCAGTGTTTACAAACAAAAACAGTCAAAAATTATTCTAAACAAATATGTTGGAGGATTTTGATGTAAGTGAACAGGGGAAACAGGGAAAACTGACATTTTCTCTGGAGGAAGCATTATTATTAATTAATTATGCAATGGTTTAAAGTTAAAATGCTTCAGTGATGGATTTGTTTCTTACAAACATGCAGCTTTTCACTTCACAAGACACTGACTGATGGACTGGAGTCGTGTGGATTATTGTGATGTTTTTATCAGCTGTTTGGACTTTCATTACGGCACCCATTCACTGCAGAGGATCCATTAGAGATCAAGTGATGTAATGCTAAACTTCTCCAAATCTGTTCCAATGAAGAAACAAACTCATCTACATCTTTGATGACTTGAGGGTGAGTAAATTTCCAGCAAATGATAATTTTTGCCTGAACAATCCCCTTAAAAACAATGTAATTCAAGTCATGAAAGCTACATACCTATAATGATGCAGTATTTATACAAAAATTAGCAAAATAGTTTTAGATGGGGCATAGCATGTCACCGCAGGACATAAAAAGCATTTCACGTCAAGAACAGCAAACTATTTCTTTTACACAGATAAAGAAGACACAAGACCTCTCTGTGCACACAGGAGCTCAAACTGACACCACAGCTACAGAAGACGTAACACAGAGAAAGGGGAAAACTAATTAGCAGCGGGTGAGAGCTTCAACGGTTGGCAGGGGTCAACAGGGAAGCCCAGCATCAGTAGCAGCTCAGGTTTCTCTTACAGAGCAAACAGCAAATAATTTCAACAGGTTGCCCGCCAGGGCCTAATGAAACATGCATGACCAGCATGGCAGCAGAAAGCCTCAGCTGACTGACATGGATTCTTTCTCTTGTCTGCCTTTTAGCAGCAAGCACAACAGGACAGAGATTTCACTCTGTACAAGCCTGTCAAATTTTACACCATTCCAGAGTTCAAATAACATTAAACCTCACTTGTTTAAACAGTTATCTTGATTAACATAATATCAAGTAAAATACAAACATTTAGCTTAGTGTATCTAACTTTGTATGTTTGTTTGTGTACAATCTATCTATCTATCTATCTATCTATCTATCTATCTATCTATCTATCTATAATTTTGAAATTGGTGCCTTTTATGACAAGACAAATTGGTTAATGTTATATATAATTTTATGGTATCTGTTTGTGTGGGGAAAAAAGTGTGGATCATCAACAGTTTGAACTAATGCTTAATGATGTTTAGAAAATTCTGTAAAACTCAAACACCAGTTGTTGCATAGGCTTATACAGTATGGGATATGTAGCCTGTAATAAGGATACTGGCATCCCAAACTAAACAAACAAAAGAAAGAAAGAAAGAAAGAAAGAAAGAAAGAAAGAAAGAAAGAAAGAAAGAAAGAAAGAAAGAAAGTAAAAGTGTTTGCAATGGAGAAAATGCATTTCACGTTTCAGTTTCTTAGTGATCCTTCACCATACATTAGATAAAAACAGCAAATTTATTCTTAACACAACGATGCTCAGCTTGACTCACTGAACAATTTTTAAGGCCTTGTATATTTCCATTCCACATTTATTCAGAAGACACGGTGCCTGGAAGGCAGTAGTCTTCTTTTAAAACCAGCATCAAAGGAAAGCTACACTTTTGCCTTCAACAATTTTCAAAGATCAGCTCTAGTGAAGGACTTCAGTCGTAACTAAATGCTGGTGTAGATTGAGCAATTAGATATGCTCGTGCCAAAAGAAAGACTATACCCTGATTCTATGACATTAGTCTTGTATTAATTAGTTATCAAGTACTGAGCACAATTCAATTAAATATTGAAGGTCGTGCCACAAAAGAACACAGGTTTGACTGTAGGCTATTCTAGGTTTTATTTCGCCTATTGTACACAGCACTAGCCTAAAAGTGTTGCCTCTTATTCCTCAAGTGCATGTGTAGCAAACTTCTTAAATAGACAGAAATCCCAAAGACATTTAAATTTAAATAACAAGGACATCCGAAACCCTCAAAGAATCAACAGATTACTGTTCTAAAACTCCAGTGTCCGGCATGAAGTGAAAGATTAGGCGCTTACTTCAAGCTGTCATCTCTCTCTCGAACCGGACTCATATTGTCCTGAGCTCTTCTTGTCCTCTTCCATTGAAGTGTTCTCTCCGAGTCTAGCAGAGACTTGTTGAAACCACAGCAAAAAAGTCTGTCAGAAAAGCCATGCTGGAACCTCGGTCCGGTAGAGCCGCCGCTCGGATCAATGCGCTCTATAGTCACCTGCATTAATGAGTGACTGACAGCTTCACCGCGCTGACAACAGACAGAGCAGGTGACGACCAGTCACTCACGAACCGGACTCTGTAACTTTCTGCCATTAACATAACTTAATGACAACTAAGCTAAAAGATGAGTTGCTCCCCTCAGCGGAAGTCAACACACTAGGCTGAGGGGTTCTCAGAAGTGAGTATCTATTGTTTTTACATACACACTACTGTATGTAGGTCTATAAGTTTCAAAAACATCTTAAAAGAACGTTTAAATAACCAAAAAGAACAAAAGTTACGTTAAGTTAAAGTCAGAACGCTCAAAAAGGCTCCCAAAGCTAGAAAAATTAAAGAAGTAACCATGGCAACATAAACAAAACATCAAAACTCTATCCTAAATAATTATCTCATAACATTATTAAACAATACACATTAAATCAACAAAACAAAATAAAAAACACAAGAAAAAAACATTTTAAAGCGTGAAAGTTAAAGGTATACCACAATAATGTAAGCCTACACAACTGTGGCCAATTAAAACCAATTAAAGATCCAAGACACTTAAAGGGATACTCCACCCCAAAATAAAAATGTTGTCATTAATTACTTTTTAATGTTCAGTTTGGGGTGGAGTATCCCTTAAAGCTCTGTTCTGAGGAAATAAAACAGAAAGTGAAGGCTACTAATCATCCTATTAAGTGAATTATTTTTTATTATTTTTTATTTTTTTTTAATATAGGCTATCGATCACAGAATCATAATAGTAATCATAAGGGATAGAACATTTTGCATGTATAACAAAATATAAAACAACAAAAAAACAAATAACAAATTAACAACTACGTTTGCTTTTAGCACTACTCACATCATAGAAATGTTTATAATTTTAACATACTTTCAATATATGGAACCAATTAACAACTTCAGTTGCACAAGAGGCTCATTAATCAGTGAAGTCAAACAATTAGGCATATGCCCTGTTATAAAGAGGTGGGTATTTAGGTAATATGCTGTAGTTCCTCTCGGGATTTGTTTAATTAGTTTGGCTTCTGTGTAGATGGGTTTGAGAAAAGGGGACATGTCTCAGATGAAAATGTAGGCTATGCTGTACTGTACAAAAATCACATATCTGCCAGTATTTTATGAAAGGGCGATAATCTATATTTACTACTTAAGTAATCAAAAACTTATGAGTTACATGAGAGACAAACAATAAATATGTACACAAAATCAGCAATTAGGGAGCATTCAGTAAATAAAAACTATTATGATTGTTGTTTGTTTCTCCGTGGAGAAATCACAGTTTGAAATCACTGATCCTCAGATTCAGTTCCTTTGAGGGCCAACACTGAGCCCATGTGCTTATGGTGCTTCAGTGGCAAGTTTATTTATGAAAAGTGCGTATAAATAGTGCAAGAGGATACTGTGTGGTCAGGGTCATCAGGTCGGGGGCTGAGGAGGTGGAGAGATGAATAGCTGGCGTCGTCTTGGGAGGGCCGGCGATGAGAGGTACTGAAAGGTCATGTTGAAAGTGATACACCCATAACTCAAGCCCCCTGGTCACCCTCCATTCACACCGTCCCTTCCCTTAATGTGCCACCAGGCCAGGCTTTACGTCTTTGTTAAAACTTTTCAGTAACCAGAGGAGGAATGTCTAGAGTCCACTCAGACCTGATGTATTCACTTTCCATGCTTAAATGTTTTGGTACTAATGACATAAATAGCTATGTTTGCTACATAGTTTTAAATGGATTGAATGTACTTAACTGAAATATATATTTTAAAAATCTTTCCCATATTATATATATAGACTACAGTTTGGGATCAGTAAGATTTTATTTAATTGATTTATTTATTCATTTATTTTTGTAAAGAAATTAATTATTTTATTCAGCAAGGAAGCTTTAAATTGATTAAAAAAAAAAGTGACAATAGATTTTTACATTGTTACATTTCTTCAAATTTAATAATTCAAATAAATGATTTTAAATTAAATACTGAAAAATAAGTATCATGATTTAAAAAAATAAATAAATAATTAAGCAGCACGACTATTGTCAGCATTGATAATAATAATAAGAAATGTTTCTTGAGCACCAAATCGGCATATTAGAATAATTTTTTAAATTATCATGTGACACTGAAGACTGTCATAATGATGCTGAATATTCAGCTTTGCAATCATAGGAATAAATTACATTATATTATTATTTCTATTATTTAAATGTATTGGTATTTCAAAACATTGCAGTTTTTCTGTATTTTGTTAAATTAAATGCTGTATAAGAGACTTCTGTCAGAATTATTTAAAAAAAATAAAAATAATATTACAAACCCCAAAACAACAATTTATTCAGCTGTTGTATTTCCATTTCCTTCTTCACTACTTTTTTTTGTTTTTGTTTTTTTGTTACTATAATAATTCACTGAATCATCATATTATTTGAACAAGAAATTGGCAAATACAGTAAATATTAGACAGTAAATTGGCATTGTAAATACTTTGATATAGTTAATGTACTGTAAATGTTCAACAACACTCTCTCTCTCTACTATGGTAAATTAGAATCCTTTTGAGAACCATTTATTCAGCTGTTGTATTTCCATTTCCTTCTTCCCTTCTTTCCTTTCCTCTTTCCATCCTTTTCTCTCTCTCTATCTACTATGGTAAATAGGTTATATCATTCTTTACCCTCAGTTAAAAACACAAGCTACAAAACACTGTGAATCACCTTGTTCAGGTCTTTGAAACAAAAATACACTGCATCGGAAATAACCTTCCAGGATAATAGAGCAGGTATTTATGTAAAAGTGTTTGAAGCAAAGGCTGGGTAAAATGGATTACTGCCGCCAATAGCCACTGAGCAGCTCACCAGCAGCACTAATAACCTGGCTGTCCACATATATTCAGTCATTCCTATCTGCTTTGATTCAATGCCTATTACCCAGCCTCCTCCATAGCCTCTCAGCTCTGATTGGTCCACTTACGTGCTAAGCCCAGGCAGCTTATAGTATTTGTAAAACGTGAGACACAAAGAAAGCTTGTTCCTTTGCTGAAAGCAGTGTGCGCGTGTATGTTTGCTTGGAGAATGTAAACCCCTATTGTACGTACCTTTCAGAGCAGGTTCATCATCACAGAGGGTCTCCATCCTGTGAACATTTAAACACAAAGAAGGGCAGTCTGGCACCTGAGACAAAAGAAAAGATCACAAGCAGGAGATCTGAACTGGATAGCAGGCACTACAGAAGAGGACCTGGAGTCTGGACTGAAACAAGAACTGACTGACATACGTGTTTTGGATAACAGCTGGGGATGATATGATCTCTCATGTGGAGGACGCAGAGGCCGATGAGCTTATCAATGAGCATGTGCTTCTGCCTGTGAAAGAACCAAGAAACATATCCAACACCACTGCCAAGCAGAGCAAAAATGCCTTCATTTAAAGGTAATGAGTCTTTTTGCTTTATGCAACATTCTTATCTAATATTGAATGGTAGAAAGATGCTGGAATTAGTGTTATTGTAATATTTTTAATACACTGAATCTATGTGCAAACATGTATGTATATGAGTTTCTTTACTGACAAAAGTTGCCTCTAGTTAATAAGACAGATTCTTTATTACAGAAATGCTTAGAGTTACATGTTTCCCATTTTTCCTCTTAGCTTCAAGCTCTTTAAACAGCTTATGAGATTTGTTGCCTTCTGGAAAGACATGCAACGACGTGGAACATTGATGTTTAATCCATGTTGACAGCAAACTCCATGATACAGTACATGGATATCGTTACATAACATTGTGTCCACTCTTGGCATCATTTTTCAGTCTTAAATTTATACTTTTTGATACATAATTTGAGTCTTTGGAACCAATGAATGATATCTAAAACTGAACAGAGGGTTATAAGATGAGCTCTTTGTGATATTTTAAACTGACTAGTTTTTTTCTTTCTCAAATTTAAGATATTTTGGATGAAAACTGGGAGGCCTGTGACTGTCCCATAGACTGCAAAGTAAATAACAATGTCAAGGTCCATAAAAGTATGAAAGACATCGTCAGAATTCTCCATCTGCCATCAGACGCGCAATCTGGGTTATATGAAGTGACGGGAACACTTTTTGTAAGCAAAGAAAACAAAAATAATGACTTTATTCAACACTGTTTCTATGTGTATTTAGCTTTGATTTGAAAGAAAACAGAGCATCCTTGTGGTGCGGATGATACAGAAGAGCATACGGTGATATGGAGAGACACAGAGAAGACTGTTGACAAAGGAATTGTTCAATGAAGTCGTTATTTTTGTTTTCTTCGCTTACAAAAAGTGTTCCCGGCGCTTCATATAACCCAGATTGCACGTCTTATGGCAGATGGAGTATTCTGATGATGTCTTTCATACTTTTTTGGATCTTGACATTGTTATTTACTTGGCAGTCTATGGGACAGTCACAGGCCTCCTGGTTTTCATCCAAAATAACTTAAATTGTGTTCCAAAAACGAACAAAGCTTTTAGGGGTTTGAAACTACGTGGGGGTAAGTGATAAATGACAAAAAAAATGTATTTTGGGGTGGAGTATCCCTTTAAGATTATAAAAAGTACATAATAATTGCATTAAAATGCAAACGTCTTTGATGGTTGTTCTGACAGTCATATAAAAGGAGCTTTATGCACTATTTAGTTACACAGTAAGTTTCTCTGGTAACTAAGAAACATCTTTGTGTTAAACGTCTTGGATGTGACAAAATCAGACAGACTTTGCAGGGTGTATTTCTAGGCCCCTGACACTGCAGCTGAGCCCGCTTTTAGCCCCTAAGACCGGGCCACACGTCTGGTGCCAGGACCCTGCTGCTAACAAAGTCAGCTGGAGGTTACTGTCATAGCTCAGCATAATGTCACTGTATCTCTATCACTGATTCTATAGTTGTGATCAGAAATACTGCATGTTATATTCAGCCGTGGGGAACTGCTGGGCAAAACATTGTGTGTTTTCATTTTAATATAAAAGTTTAGTGAATTTTTTTTCCCCCCCATTTTCATTTTATTTAAAATGTTATTAATTTTGTTGTGCATTTTGTCATTTTTTATTTATTTATTCATTCATTCATTTATTTTTAATCTGTCTATATAGTTTTTTTTTTTTTTCAGTTTTAGGTTTATTTTAGTACATCAGTATACTAATACTTTTTGTTAGCCTACTTTACACAGCATTTCTCTCATAACAAGTACGACAAGTGCTGGCTGAGCACAGACCTGTTAGTACACAGGTTTGATTTGGTTCACAACAGGACATAACTGATCAGACTGAGGAGCAATCCAATAACCTGATTAATCAGACCCGCTGTGCTGATTTACCCTTATATAACACCCACCCCGAGACAGCAGGGAGTCTTCACCCTGAAAAATATTTAAAACGAGAAAAATATTTACATATCAAAAGGAAGGAATGATGTCAAACGAATAAGAAATATTTAACATTCTGAGTCACAAATGTGACACTGATCATGTGTATCTTTGCACATACAGAAGTTTTCACTTCCACTGAAGCTCATGATTATCAAGTTGTATGCAACAAACTTGCCAGAAAAACAAAACCACTAGAAACTTTGAAATTCAATTCATTTTCAATCCAACTATTCACTTAAATTGTAATACAATTTGTAATGAAAAAAAAAAAAAAAGTAAATTAGGAGGGGAAAACGCATAAGCATTTTTACTGGAAGTCTCTGACTTTGACAGCACTGAAAAATAAATCACCAAAAAACACATTCATATCAATCATGTCATAAGTAATAGATGCTTAAATTTATTTCATTTTATTGCTCCTGTGTTCTATCCTCTTACTTTTTCTTCTGACATATAATGGGACTGATCCTTTGGAAACAAACCTACTTTCAAGATGATTTTTAATCAGTTAATTCTCTTTATCCCTTTCTTCTCCTTGAGTAAGACTTTTGTTGTTAGCACTCACTTACAGCATGTGTGAGAAGCTCATGTTTCGCGCTCATCTGTAATTCAGCAGTTGTTGACAGGAATACACCTAAAAACAAACCTTTTTGGTAAAAATGTACAATAAAGAAAGCTACAATTCAGTGGTATGTGCAGCAGCAACGTGTCAGTGAAACCCAAGAACGCGCTCAGTATTCGGTTACAGGAGATTTAACTGGCTTTAGTTTCCTGTGAACTCCAGGCCTTGGTGGAGTTTGTCGGTATTGTGTATAGGTGTGTAGGCAGGAATGACCTGCTTTTCCCAGCCTGTGGCTCCAGACCAGTCCTTCACCTCTCTTGAGTCATTGTGTAGGGCCAGATTCTAATTACAGCCCGAGTGGGTGTGTGAGCAGAGCAACAAAGGGAGAGAAACATGGAAGCCTCTGTAAGGTGGACAGAGGATGCTCTGTCCGCAGGTAAAACTATCCTTTTGGGGCTCCCGTAGCAATCACAGAGCTCTGCAGAAGGGGGAAGGGGGTAATTTCTTACACCCTGAAGAGGGAAACTTTATTCACTATACCGTCTCAAGAACAATGGAAGGAGCTCTGCTAAATATGTCAGCTGATAAGCCGGTGTCAGTCACTTGTAAAAGATGTTTTTACTTTAGCATTGGGGTCATGTTCGTGAGGGTTATCCTCATGAGGAAGATTCACAAAAGAATTACAATAAAAATTAGAAATTCCTAAAGCATCCTCTGGGAAGTTTCGCCGTCTCGCTGCAACAAAGTCTTGTTATTCCACACCTACAACATACAACATAATTAATAAATTAATTCAATCTGAAAGCAACTCCTTTCTTAAAATTAATTTTTTTAAATTAATCATCCACTGACAAGAGGTACAATGCAGGCACATAATAGCATTTTTATAGGCGTGAGGTTATTAGATTCAGCTCAGGCCTAAAAATGAGGTGATAAAAATGAATTTCCCCAGGGTCAACTTAGTCCTTCAGTAAGAGAGGACCTCAAAGTAAGATAAAAAGGAACAGTCAGCAGGCTATTAACGCAAAATAAACCACTTAAGGGGGTTTAGGACTCTGATGCAAAGCTGAGGGGTCTTGTATCAAGCTGAAGTAAACTTGGTATAATAAATACTTGGTCTCGGTGGGTTAGTCAACAAATAAATTAGAAATATGAAATATGAAATTGATTAAAAATATTTTTATTATGTGCAAAGAGACTGCAGGGTGATAAAAGACATGAATTTTTTTTTGTTGTTGTGGAGCTAGACTACAGTTTTCTTTTTATGTCTCCTATATATAAACTACCAGTAGGGGGCAATATCAGTCCCCACAAAATCCCAGTTGTATGTTTCTAGCCTTAGGGGGTAGAGGAAATAGATGGGATGTCCATTTATCTCTGCTCTCAGTTCCTCTCTCCAATAGCTATTAGTGGATCACATTAAAAAGGCTAATTTTGAAATAAATTAGTGCTGTGTGCATCGAAAATGTGAAGCTACATTTTTTTTTGGTAATGTTGTTGTGTATTGTATAGTACAATGCTCAAGCACTGTGTTCAGTTAATATAATATAATATAATATAATATAATATAATATAATATAATATAATATAATATAATATAATATAATATAATATATTTCCTGTATTTCTCCACCAGCTGCTTATAAACCCTAAAATGAAATCAAATATTTCCATGTGAAAAAGATTAACATAATTGGAATCTTAGCAATTATCCAATAGCTGAATAAAGCCATTGAGTCAGTTCCTGTGCTTTGAAATAACTGTGATATTGTACACACTGTGTATTGAGAGAGAAGTAAAAAACTTCAGGATGGATTGGTTAGCAAGTGGTACATTGAAAGAAATCAGCGTGTTTAATCATATACCGCTCTGTATGCTGACGGTAAAAGCACTTATCCTTTCGTATAGTCAACATTGTGCTATCTGAAATGAAGCAGTACTGATTATCTCCCTTTCAGGGTTTCTATCAGACCCTGTCTGGTCTTTTGAAGGTGACAAAGTGCAAAGCGTAGTGGTAGTTGACAGTTAAATTTAGATGTGTAAGCGAATGTCTGACAGGCTCAAGCAACTCTAGCAGGGACAAGGAAACTCCCAAAATGGTACTTGATGAAACATGTGGCATGTCTGCAGGATGACCTCCTTAATGCAATCAGAGTAACAGAAGGCAATGGAGGTATCAGATTAACTCCTATTGATGTTTTGGTTCATTCACACCTGTTTGACCTATTTTACAAAAAAATGAACAATACCAAAGAAGTGATTTAGACCAATTCATAACTGAACTAAAGGCACAGTCAACACAAAAATGAAATGAATATTTTATCTCCCTCATGTTATTCCAAATCTGTATAACAGAAGATATTTTGAATAAAGTATGTGGCATACATAGTCTCCACATTGCAGATTATTCTGCCAATAGCCATGCTAGGATTATGAAATCAGATTCCATAACTTGTAATTAGACTATATTATATTTTAAAATGCTGATAATCAGATTAGAGTTACTTTTTATGGATTACATGATTATATATTATTCACAGAAAGTAAATTAGTCTTTTTTTTCACGAACCCCAGTTTGGGAAATCCTGCTGTAATGTAATGCTTAATGCATTTCATGATATTGATAACATAAAGAATGGAATATATCTTCTTTATCCATGTTTATTTATATACAGATGTCACTAACTATAATTTTTGTAATGTAATTTATAATCAGTATCGGATTACAAGTAATCATTCAATATTGTAATCCCATACATTTTTTGTAATGTACATTTATACCAAATATGTGTAATAATCCCAGATGTCACTAACTATAATTTTTTTTTTTTTTTATAATCAATATGGATACACAATTTTTCTAAGTAATCTACCATCACTGTGCTCAATGAGTTAGGTTCAACAGTAATCTTTCTTTCTCTTTCTTTCTTACTTTCCTAATCTTTCCAGGTCTTTCTTTCTACAGTTTTTTTTTCTTTAATTTATTCTTTCTTACTTTCTTTAGTTTTCTTTCTTTCCCCCGGCTCAATGAAAGCCAATGGGGTCCAGTGTTGTTTTGGACTCCATTGATGTTCATTGTATGGATAAAAACATTCTTCTAAACATCATCTTTCATTCTCTACAGAACAAATAGGTTGAGTAAATGACAGTTTTATTATTTTCGGGCCAAAGTGGTCAAAAAGAGAAATAAATGTACATGATTTGACTTAAAAGCAATTAAAAATAAAACTGAAGTTTCCTATGTCAACTAATTTTTAAAGTGCATGAATATGTTACCACCAATCGGCACTTTGGTTGCTTTTTCATATAGCAGCACATCTTCTCAAGAGAAGCGATTTGGCAATTCACTCACAACAGCAAAATGTCCCAGACAAATCCACAGATGTGCACTAAAAGTGGAAGATAAGTGATGGTTTTGTTTGCCTTGCTTAGAAATAATGGTAATTTTCTCTCACAATAGTCAAAACACTATCATCAACAGAAAATGTAATACTATTACGAGCGGTATTGTCACTTTAATGAATAGTCCATTGTCGGTTCCACAATGAGCTTCCTCTAAACATCATCACACAGAGTGGATACCTCCAGGAAAACATTCCTCAGTAAATATCCACCACAAGGGAGGGGTACTGCGCTATTCATTACCATCCCATGATAAAGCATGCTCTCTGTTGGCTGTTACTATGACTACCAGGATCTTCTCCAAACCAATGAGAGCCCTTCAGTTCTGTCGACCCAAAACAAGTGCATTGAGAAGGGGGTTTGGTCGGCGTGTCTCATCATTGATCCGCGTTTTCAATCTCTCGAGTCAAGAAAGCGCGTCTGAAATCTGAATATTGCGAATAGATTCACATATTTCATGCATATATTTAAAACAAAAACACACTACATGCCAAGAAACCACAAAAGAAACAATTCATGTTTTTGATGCAAACACACGTGTGTGCTTTCACTAAACGGAATAATAATTTCAAAAACAAAATAAACATTTTTTATTTATTCAATATCAAACAACAAATTACAGGAAACAACTGCAAAAAAAAATGCATTTAAAAATATTTTATAAAATAGTGCATTAAAAAGTTCAATTTGAATTAAACAAAAAAATACACGATCAAAAACTAAATTTTATGGCATATTCGCTATGAAATTATTTCGTATTGAAAAATGCACTGTAAAATTGGATTAAACAGTACACAATATGAACTATCTATCTATCTATCTATCTATCTATCTATCTATCTATCTATCTATCTATCTATCTATCTCTATATATATATATTTACCAATGTGCAGATTTAAAAAGCCTGTATTGCTGCACGTGAGTTGCATTCGGTTAGGTTCGACATGCTGTTGGATTCTCTCACACCTATGAAACTGTCAAGCTCGTGATGTACAGTAGCCTATCATGTGAGAGCAGATACATATGAGATCCAGGAGACTGTAAGGAAGTATCATAGAGACAGAACTACGTCAGCACAAAGTGCTTTGCACACAGATGTACGGTCTGTTGCGAGGTACCTGATGTAAATGAAGTATTTAATGATTAAAGGAGCCAGGCCCAAGCACGTAACTACACATGTGCACTATGTCATAGATTAGGTGGGCTACATAATAATAGTCTTCTTTATAACTGTCAGTCAATGGTGTCACAGGTCTTACTGATGTGCTTCTAGCATAGATCGCAAGATTCACAAGTTCTACCGTTCTCATCATTAAATACACCTATAAAAATATTATTAAATATTGATATAAAAGTAATATCTGGAATTCACAAGTTCTACCGTTCTCATCATGGAAGACACCTATTTTAGTATTATTATTTATGGCTATAAAAAGTTGGGTTAAGATTGAGTTGGTCTACTGCTATTGTGAGTGTCAAAGGTCATGATAAAGGCCTTAACACTTTATTATTTCAATATTTTAACAAGACTGCCATGAGTTACGCTTGTAAAAAAGAAGTACACTTTAGCATAATTTCGAAAAGGGCGGGCTACTTATTAAGGAAATTAAAAATAGACTTAAATGCAAACTGAATGTGATGTTTTGTTAGTTTTTTTGGACACTTCCCTGCGTGTTATTTGCAATTAAATGAAATGTATTAAATTAGACCTAATATTAAACTTAAACCAAATTAATACCAAATAAAAAATAGTAAGAAATTAAATAAATTTCAAAAAGTAAATTCAAAATGACTAAAACTGCCTAAAGAAACATTTTTATAAATAAAACCAAAAAAACTACTGATAAGCATTTATAGTAAAACATATATATGTTAAGGACATTAAATTGAACATTTCCAGTACTGATAATAATTAATAGAAAAACAAATAAAAGTTAACGTACATTAAAAAAAATCAAAAAATTCAAGGAAATCCAGACCATGTCAATACATTGTTTTTCACTCTAGACCATGCAAACAAAAAAAGCATGATATGTAGGGAAATCCAGACCATGTCAATAATCAAAGACCAAAACCATCACTAACCTTTAAATATAGGGCATACTTCACTTTGTGACCAAACACCTTCTTCACTTTTGGGAAATTTGCTAAGTCCTGGATCATGACCTGATACCTTCTTTTCAGCTATACTTTAAAGGCTCTGGTTGATGTAAGACCAAAGTCATCTCAGGCACGAGCATATGAGCGATGTTAGCTTTACTGGGTGGTTTTCTTTGGCTCAGGTTTGTGCTGACACCTTCGGTCTCTGCACATTCTCTGAACTCCTGGGTGACGGTATCTCTCACGGCAGGAGGGGGCAGCTCACAAGGTGTCAGGCCTTCTGTGCAGCTCTTACTCTCGTGCTGTTAGAAATAAAAGTCAGTCTCAGCATGAAAAGTCTTTGCAGGGGCAATCAAGTGTGAAATTTGTCCTGATGTGGGCTATAATGTTTAAGAACAATACAGTAAGAAAAAAACGTTGAAATTCTTTTGGCCCTGGTGTCTTCTTGAGGGTTCATTTGTTGCACATTATATTGAGTGGCAAGTAAATTTGTCTTCATAGAGTAGCAACATGACTCCGGGACAACTTCCTTCACTCTAAAACTCCCTGATAAACAAGAACTGTCACCAGCACAAAGCATCAGAGACAAAAATAGATCAAGCATCATGGAGCTTTAATCACTAAAATGTATCTTAAGTGAACTTTAAATAAAAGAATGATCTTAAGTGCACTTAAAATGGTATTAATAAAAAAAAGCTATATTAAACTGGTGAAAGTGAACAAAGATGTTACCTGACAGTCATCCTGTGTTGTATGTACATATTAACGCATAGTATTTGGTATGCCCTTGCATACTCGAGATGTTTGACCACTCTTAGAAGTCTTCTTAAGCACAGATCTGTATATGTTGTCACTTTTCCCCAGAGGCGTGGAGTAACTTTCCAGCCTGCAGACGTGCATGTCTCCATCTGAAAATAGCCCGAACTACAGCACTTGCTCTGAGAGGGGGCTTGCCTCTCACTTTCTTACATCTTTTGCCTCCAGAAACCAGCTGCAGTCTGGGACTTTAACCCTGAAACGCAGCAGATCCTCTGGGCTAAAGTGAGAAGTGTGGACGTGGAGCCTGCTGTCTGTCAGCTCGGACCCGGCGCCTGCTTTCAGTCCTAATGCCTGGTAAGGATTTCCCTTTCATTTTGTCTGGGATTGTGTATATATTTTATCAAATATATGTATTATTTTTAGTAAGGTGTGGTATACAGGGAAGAAGTCTTTTCCCATAAATATCACATAAACATTTACTTTCAATAATAAAAAAGTCTGTAAATATAATAAAAAGGCTATAAAGTGCAGTGTAGAAAAGAAATACAGCATTTAGCATTAAGCACATATTAAAGAAATAACTGATTCATTATATCACTTGAAAAGAAGGGAATCAGTTATTAGATTTTATAATGCAGTACTAATGATCTTATTGATATTATTATTATTATTATTATTATTATTATTATTATTAGTCTAAAAATGGACCCTAAATCCCTGGTTTGAATGATTGCATTTTCTACCAATAAACACTAAATAAACAGCAAACAACAAATTAAATAGTCAAAGATTGTTAAATGAAAATATAAGTATATAAAAAAAAACTGTCAAAGTGGATTATAAGGTTGCAAGTAACCGTTGCTCAGTGGAGTAGTTAGATAGTCTGGACCAAATGATAAATGATTTGATAAATGTGTATTTCCCATGAATTACAGAAACATATTTATTCTTAACAAGAACTTGAATAACAGGGTTGTGATAAATACGGTCAACATTACAATTTTCTTTTAATGCAAAAATTATGTAAATTAAATTAGATTATGTACTTGCACAGAGCTGTAGAAAGGGCCAAGATAAACTTTATTGTACTTTTTGAGTGTCACAATTCTAAATAATATATATTTTTGTATTTATAGTAATAAAAGATGGTTGAGTGCAAAAATGTGTTAAATATTATTTTGGTATTTAAAATTAATTAATAATAATTATTTTACTACAATAATTTAAATATAAATTCAACAGATTGTCAAAATCATGATGTTGTATGATTTTACTTGTTAGATACTTTGGCGGTCAGACAAGCCCACAAACTACTTTTCATGCTAGATTAATTTTATTTTGGATAATAGTTTATATAACATATGAAATAAATAAAAAATAAAAACACTTAACATCTTTTGAAATGTTTTTAAAAAACAAACAATATTTGTGATATGTGCCAAAATGCCATAGGTAGCAGCAATGTTTAATGCAGTTAACCCAAAACAAAGTGAAAAAAGTTTGTAAAACTAGCATAAAGACTATAGAAAATATCTGAGTGAAAAATATTTTTAAAATATACGCATACCTCTGTCAGTTAGATCTTAGTTTCATAATGTGTGATTTATGTGCACTCTCCCAAAACAGAATAGCCAGCCTTTACTGATTCATTCCGGACAGATGTATCGCATACACGGTTTGAAATAAGACCGCCTTGTCATACTTAAAAAGAGCCTTTGTTACAATCTGCCATCTCTCTGACAACATTTATTAATATCAGCTAAATTGCATTTCTCTCTGTAATGTAAGGCATCCATTGATTAACTGTCCATCATAAAGCCACAATCCTTTCAACGTGACCTTATGTTCTTTTTCTCAGTTTAGTTTGATAAAGCTGCACATGCATGGTACTTCTGTGATTTATGCTAGGGAATGTTTAAGACAAAATTGAAGCAGCTTTGAGAGGTCAAATGTGACATACAGAATAATATATACACACTGGGTGCAATATCAGCACAGGAGCATGAAAAGCTGTCATGAAGATGTCTTACAGGAGGCCGCCTGGCAGACTCTGGGCCTGCTCCTGTTTTTGTTATGGGGGAGGGCTCTTTCGTGACTGTGGTATTTTTAACTTTGTATAATAAAGGAGTGCCCAGTCCCTGTTTCCTGAAACTGAACCCTTGTTATACCACTGTAGGACTGGACAATATAGTAAAAAGATTATATTAAGTTTACATTAATGATTATCACTTTAAACTTTTCACACAATTCAATGTATATTTCTCAAGATTTCTGAATTTTCTCTGATTTTCAGTTCTTTTTAATTAAATGAATCAACCAAACAGCCACTGTAGCCTGTTAAATTCAAAAGTAAAGTCCAATCTACTTTCATTCAAACATTCAAGGCTGGTTTTACTCACTATTCTTCACAAAATTTACACAGAAGAATTACATAGACAAGTGATATTTAATCATTTGCATTCATGCACCAATATATCAACCTACAGAAAGGTATAGAACCAACATTTCTGTATGAATTAAAAAAAAGTGAATAAATTAAGTCTTGAATCGATTCACTTACATTCAATTCAACTCAACATTCAAATGAATAAGTGAAGTTTTGAATCGATTCACTTGAACTGATTCAAGGTAAATAAAATTCTTAAATTCTAAAGTCTTAACAGACTCTCCAGCAAGTCACAGGGAATCAAAAGTAAAAGCCTTTATGATAAATTAAAAGTGCACATCATCCCAATATACACAAGAGGGCTTCATTTTATATTTTCAGCAGATCATATTCAGATTGTTTTGAATGATGTATTGGAGCAACTACACAGAGTGCCAACCGATTGGCTGGCGTACACATGGCGATATCATGTCAGAGGACTAGTAGACTTAGCAGTCTGTCACTTTGGGTGCCCTCCAGAGGTTAAACACCTAATTAGCAGATGGATCTCCAGCCCAAGGGAGTGCTTCTGTCAAAGGAATGGGTCCAACTGGTTTTGTAAATGTCAGCCCATTTAGATATTTGTCAGATTGCGTCTAGGAGAAGGTGCTGGGCATGCTGAGTGCTGCCTGATTATCTTGACTCTCAGGTCGGGTCCCTGTTTCGCTGGCTGTGTGTATACATTATAAGACCCTCTAAAAGCCTTCCTCTCTTTACAAAGCGCAGAACTTCTTACTAAAAGATGAATAAAAAAGACAGGTTTTGCAATGATTTCATCAGGATATTTCTATCTGTAGACATTGTCTAATGTGCACTTTGTCAGACTAAACATTCAGAAGACATGCTGAAGATGCCAAACATGGCAAAACTACCAAAAAAGGAAAGTTGCCAGTGTTTAGGATGTTCTCTGTTTGGCTGGATTTGATAAGAACAAAGTTATGCCAACTTATATCTTTGATTATTATTCATTGTTTACGTTGTAGTGATTATGTGTCTATATAATATCTTCAGCACATTGTTGGTGGTCTTTGGGGCCACGAATAATGAGTTCATGGATTCTGTCTATATGAAAAACATTGCATTTCTGTTTAGTATATATCACACAGGGCTCAAAAAGTAATGCAGGTAAATTAATATAAAGCTGTTGGCACAAAACACTAAACAATATTCCTAAAAGCTATTTTACTCACTGTGAAGGATCTCCTGTACCTTCTATATTGCTGGACATAAAATGAGCTGTATACTTTTATTAAGATTATGTGTGTATTAAGTATTAAGCTCAAGCTTTTGCAGTGTATTATTAAAATAGAATATCAAAATGCTCACAGTTTCAATAGTATAACAATAGGATATAAACAATGTTAACATGATTTTAGTATGAAAAAATCACTTACTAACCTTTCTGAAAAAAAAAGTAAAACAGCAATTCAATGCAATAAACCCCAAAAAACTAAAACAACTGTACAAATGATTATTTACACAGCTTTACAGCTCAAGTAAAACACGTTTTAACAGAAGGTCACATTTCTGCTTTTACAATTGGCCCCATTCACTAACCCTAACTTTTATTGGGGTTTTTTTCCATGAGGAAAATATGTGCATTATGTTACAAATGTTGACAACAACTTGCAGTGAACCCAGTGTCCTTTGAATTGACTATTTTTAGACTCCCTTAAAACTTTTAACAGCAGTCTAAGCTTTATCTTCAAGACATGCTTTGAATTCCATAAAGGAGCAAACTCAGAAAAGAATCTTCCTGGTAACACTTAAACTCTGAAGATTGTTTTGTCGAGGAAACTGTGGCTCTCGATCTCCAGCTGTTTAAATGTTAAGTGTCTGACTGAGATGTTTCTGACCAGTGTGTTGGCCACATGAGCCCTCAGGGACACCTGCAGATTCCACCAGCTGGATCACAGAGACTCTCAAGTTTTGGCAAATGTCTCAATATCCTCCTTTCATCAACTTTCTAGCTAGGGACAATATCTAACCTTTCATACTCACATAGATGCCAGTAAATATTTTATTGGCACAAACATGCTAAATCACAAGGGACTCTTTTAACTCAATCCCTTCTCTTGTGGGAAGATCATGTGCTATGCACTTTGCACAGTCATTTAACCCCAGTGGGGAACATGTAGACTCACAGTCCCCAACCAGGAATGGCCCGTGCCATATTTGGATTGTGAACCACTCAAAGTTGCATGAACCAAAAGTTCTAGCAGCATAAGGCATGAAAATAGCAGTTGTTCGAGTATGTTGTGCACTACTCTGATCCATTACTCAAAACTAAATTTGGAGCAGTTATCAACATGATTTTGATGTTCTGGTCACATGTGTGTTCATTCCATTAAGTTCAATGCAGCTATCTTTATTATATATTGGAGACCAAGGAAAGTTGTTGTACTTTTCAGCACATTTTTAAAAATTAAGATTATGATATCTGAAGGATCATGTGACACTGAAGACTAAAGTAATGATGCTTTAAAAATTCAGCTTTGTCATCAAAATAAAATTAAAAAAACTGTTATTTTAAATTGTATTAGTATTTTACAATATTACTGTTTTTTTAACTGTATTTTTAATCAACTAAATGCAGCAGCCTTGTTGAGCATATATACTTCTCGGAAAAACATTACTGACCCTAAACTTACATTACATATACAGTAGTTGTTATTTCAAAAACTTTAACAGTTACAGTATGTTTATTCCTTCTGATCACTCTTAAATATTAAATTCAAGTACAACACACAGCCATTTTCTATTAGGAGCTATATATAGCAATGAAATTATACTCCTAAAGCACATGGGAGCAATTTAAGCAATTATTTGAGGCTTTAGAAATTATGTGTTGGTCTCGTTACAGAAAGCACAGCAGCAAACATGCACAGTTCCCAACTTAATGTAATTGTGATTCAAAAGTTACCATTTAGGAGAACATAGAGCTTGTTGTGTCCTGACTCAGATGCTCATATAAATAGCCTGTTTGGAAATCCCTAATGAAAAGCAAGAGATTCTTCCTATTTTGGAGAATACAAGCAACATATCCAGCATATTAGTGTCTTACGTAGAGGGTTTGAGAGAGCCCATTACTCGGATGTTATGTTTTTACCGTCAGGAAAGACAGGAGCAGTAATGTAACCATTAAATTGTTCTTCTGAGGACATCTATTTCAAGACATCATAATAGAATCTCCAACAGGTAGGATAAGCATCAGCAAAATCCAAAGCTTTCAAAGGGAATGCAATTACTGTTATCACATTATGCACATAAAAGCATCCAGAACAAAAAGTTCTCTGTTCTGTGGTAGAATGTTCCATTCAGAGTAGTATTTCTGTGTTGTTTTCATGGCATTTTCTGCTTAGGCTTTTAAATTTAAACTTAAACTAACATCACTAAAAGAATTACAAAAACCTATGTTGCTTTTATTATCTATAAAGCCGATCACTTTTAATTTTATACATTTTTTTACCAAGTCTTTCTAAACCGTATGCTTGCAGCATAAGCCTGACCGTGTGGCTTGCATTTATTTTCATAAATATATCTGCAAATCTAAATAATCTTTGCATAAAAAGAGTGCATAAAGCTGCTTTGAAGACAGCAAATTATAACCTCTAAAAACTTGAACCCTTTCGGCCTTTGAATAATTCATAACAGATAAACAGACTAATAAATGTTAAGACTGAATCCATTAATGCCTTCAGTTCTGTCTTAGCTCTTGTCTGCTGGTTTAATTGGCAGCTGTTTTTATTTTTCTCCGTCCCTGGCACTTGAGCACTACTTATGGAGATGAATGGCATGGTTTCATCTCTGACTTCTGGTAAAGGCTTTCAGGCTGAGGTGAAAATGGACTGTGTCCAGTCATCAATCAGAAGTCTGACAAATCTGACTATAAATAAGCCATCAAAACAGAACAACATGATCACCATAGCACCATGCGTGTACAAACAGTACGAGCTTGTTTAAAAACAGCATGAAATCAAAACTGACCCAATTTAATAAACGCCCTTAATCTTAATGTCTATGATTCATCAGCCCATGTACATTATTCTAAAGAAAAAACATTCAGTTGATCCAAAAATGACCAAAACCCTTGTTATTATTATTATTTAAAAAGAACACGAATCATTTAATAAATATTCTTTTTGGACAAAGAATAAATACAATAGTAGTACATTGTGACTCAATTTAATAAAGGCAGCCAAGCGCATCCGAAAAAGGCATGCTTTTCAAGTGCTCTCATCAGTTTTGCTGAAAAATTACTTAATTATTTTAATAATTTTAACAGCAAAACTGTACCAGCTGCCATTAATCTCATATAGGCCATCCAAACACTTAAAATAAAGTCCTGCCTACAGTATTTCCCACTTAGTGTGCTGTCTTCAGACATGTAACACTTCCATGAAGTTAAGTTGCTATGAACGTAAAAGCTGTGAAATGTTGAACTCACATGCTATCAAATTCCCTTGATGTTATGACATTGTTAAGTCATTGTATTATAAAAACATCAGAACTCAAAACTTTGTTGTCAGTCTAAAAACAGCTTATATTGAAGGCAGTTGTTTGAAACAACCACTTGTGGAATGTTCTCTCTATGATGTAATAGTTACATACTGTAGTTATATATCTACTCTATAGATGTAATAGGCATAAGCACCGCCTCAGCAGAAGAAGATTGACATCACTGCCTGTTTAGTCCCGCCCACACATAGTGTTTACAAGAAAGGCGAATGCGCAGGTCTACGTAGAAACCAAACAATAAAGATGGCTCTAAAGACAACAAGATGCTGTGCTGTGCCAAGTTTAGGAATACCAGTCTATGCATTGCCTTCCTTCTGATCCCAGCTTTGGGAAAGAGTGAATTAACTTTATTTTTAATGAAGTCACTAGCCAATCATAGTAGTGAGCGTTTACTTCCAAGTCTACAATGCACCGCGTATATTCAAACAGAGTGTTCTGATGAGGGGGGTTAAAAACAGGACAGAAAATAGCTTATTACTTCTATATTATAATGTTAATAATGTAAAATTCTTGATAACATTATAAGTGGACCTCAGAGAACAGTACAAAATAAAAAAACAAAGGCAGTTAATGACCCCTCTAAATGGACTTTCAGCATAAACTGGTGTTTACCATCCTTTATCTATACATCTTACCATCTCATAGAAATACCAATGGTGAACTATTTATTTGACGACCGCACTGAAATATTGATGTCCATGGAAATGAGTGTGGCCTGTTGGCTTGGCCGTCCCTGGCATTTCCCCAGACAGAATGATTCCTAATGTTCCGATAGATAAATAAATGACTAGTGTGAGCCCTGCTCATGAATATAAATGTGGAGCTGTGTCCATTTCTTAGGCGAGTGTCCAGCTCCCTTCTCCTCCAGCTGCTCTGTCGCCACAAGTCTGCACCCTTGAAATCCAATATCATAATCTTTTCCTCATTTACTGCTGACAGGTCATTACAACCTTTGATTTACCCAAGTCCAGTGGTGTCACAGGCAAAAGTGTCCGCTTTGACTAGATTTATTGGTTGTGGTGTCTGAAGATTTATTTTGAGGATGACCTCTGGGTCTGGTTTTAATGGAACACACCAAAATTCAACCCTAATTTTCTAAAAAATTCATAAAATGAATAATAATAAAATCTTAAATTACACCCAATCACAATACACTGATGATACCATGAAATATACTTTTCATCATTATACTTATTATATTACATAATCATCTAAATAAAAAATAACAACAAAATTTTAATACAAAAATTAACCCAAAATTATTATTCAAACATGAAATTACATTAGCATCTCAATAAATAAAAAATACATGTCTTCCTGTGGACGTTAGAATATTGATACTGAAATTAATTTATTGGTGATCAGGAGCTGTTAAGGTTCAAAAATGGCAATAAATCACTATAAAAGTGTCAAAGTAATATGGTAGCTTGTTAAATTGTTATCAGTGTTGTTAGTGCTAACTAAAACGCAAACTATTAAAATAATTAATGTGATAAAGCTGCAATAAAAATAAAATATTAGATGAAAAACTTCAACTTAAAATAATAATAATAGTAAAAATGAGAACGGTCACCTTAGCAACTAGCAGAAATAAAATGTTTAAGTTGAATTACCAAAATTACATTACTAAATTATAAACTGAAATAGAATAAATTAAAGCTAAATAGAAATATTTACAAATATAAAACTAAAACTGAAAAAGCACATAACAAAATTACTAAAACTAATAACTAAAATAAAAAATGAAAATATAAAATTCAAAAATTCATAAATAGTATAATAGTATAGCACAATTACTATAATAACAAATTAGAAGTGATGAATCCTGCCTTAGCAACAAACTGAAAATAAATTGAACAGCCAAAATAACTAACTGAAATAAAACTAAAACTAAATAGAAACATGTAAAAATAAATAAATAAAAACACCACATAACAAAATTACTAAAACTAAAAAAATGTACATATCGTATACAAATAATACTAAAATAACACTACTTGGAAGTTGTAATTCAATGATAATATTTTCCTCTGCTGTAGCTCTTAAATCTTATTGATGTTTATTTTATATATATATGGTTATATATATATTATATATATATATATATATATATATATATATATATATATATATATATATATATATATATATATATATATAGTGCATCTAATTGTATCAAGTGAGTTTTTGACATTAGCGATGCCAAATGTCATTGATTCTCATGTGACAAACAACCGATTGCAACATCAAATTTGAATATGAGCATATTCTTGGAATATAAGTCTGATTGACTAATATTATGATACTTTGCCATCATTTTTGGTCAGCCTTCCCATTCATTACATGAAAAAAAAAAAAAAAAAACATGTAACCAAACCATTAAAACCTAACCTAAAACAAAGAATTATAACAAAAAAGTTAAAGACCACATAATTAAAATAACCATTTATCCATTTAAATGTAACCAAAGGTTTAGAATAGCAAATCTGAATGCCTCTCTCTTGTCATGACCTATGAACACACAGCATAACACTATCATGACGGTCTCAGGTGAAATGTGTGTGACAACTGCTGTGGCACTCTGAAAGCGAAACATGTGTCTTGCACATGAGCACTTGTTCACAGTGTCTCCTATCAGACATATTTGCAGCGCTTTGCCTCTGCAAATGAGTTAAGTAATGTAATAATGAGATTGAATGACATCCTACCAAACACAAACCATCAAATAAACATCCAGCTCTAAAAAAAACAAGACATATACTTAGCAGAGTAAAATCACATGTTAATCCAACACAAAAAAAAAAAAATAGTAATCTAGGTCAAACCAAACAGGGGTTTAATTAGTTACAATAGCCCCACTATGAGTGTGTGACTGCTGCTCATTGCAGGCAACAAACTCAAAGAGATGTTAATCTCTGACACACCAAAAGTGGTCATGTGTAAGATCTGAGAATGCGTGCGGATATATGTATATGTATGGTGTGTATTTTGATACCGTGCTGCGTGTTTCTGAGCTGAAACGCCAGGCTTGTATCACCTTTCACTCTTGGGCCTCATATCCCAAGAGGGATGTTAACCAGCCACATTAGACACTTGCTAGCATGCTGCCGTGCTGAGGAGAGACGGGACGCCTGTGCCGCGCTACCTGCACTCATACATGCTGTACGCACGGATAAATCAGTGTTTTGCTTTACAAGGAGTACGGGTCGCTGACTCTTAATGATATGTCTTTCAGGACTGTGTGACATCAAGACACCACAAGAAGGAGAGATCTTCAACATGAACACAGGTAAGTTCAAATCAGTGTCAGTTTGCATGGCTTAAATGATTTAAGGCAAATTAAAGAAATGTAAAAATGTGTCATGTTTTTGGACATGGTATTATGATAATAGAGTGTAAACAAGTACCGTTGTAGTATGGTGTTCTTTTACGTACCTTGGAGTAAAATGCAAATGTCAGCGATAGGAATGGAGTAATCATTACCTACCGTAATATACACTACTGTTCAAAGGTTTGATTTTTCAAAAAGTCTCTTACGTTGACTAAGGCTGCATTTATTTAACAGTAAAACAGTAATATTGTCTTCAGTGTCACATGATCCTTCAGGAATCATTTTAATATGCTGATTTGCTGCTCAAGAAACATTTCTCATTATTATCAGTGTAAAAAACTGATGTGCTGCTTAATATTTTTGTGCAAACCATAGTACGCTGTTTTTCAGAATTCGTAGATAAATAGAAAATTCAAAAGAATTGCATTAATTTGAAATGGAAATTTTTGTAACATTATAAATAGCTCTTATTGTCACTTTTGATCAACAAAAAATATTTATTTCTTAAAGAAACAACTTTTGAATGGTAGTGTTTATCCAAACATCATGGTATTTCCACCTGACATCATCAGATCTAAATGATACTGTATAGCACATTACTTTTTTGTAAGGAAATAACTAGATCCTCAGGCAACCCAGATATGTTTCCTTGCAGCTGCGCACATCTGATGTTTCCTCAGGTAAAATGTACTGTATATGCATGCTCCAGACTAAATATATATAGCTAAAAGCTAGAGATTTCTTGAATCACAGCTAAATAAATATGCACCATTTCAACTGGAATCCATCCATATTTCTATTGATTTTTAGTTCTGATAAATTCCCGTGATAATGACTTCAGTATGGAAATTTCAAGTCTATAGCGACACACAGAGAAGCCCAAATGGTGCCAATAATTCTGAGTATAAGTGTTTCTGTTGTTTTGAGAAAACAATAGAAAAATAACAGCAATTTGTGGCCTTTAGATAACTCTGTTATTAATTATATATTTACGTAATTTAGAATCTTTAATCTAATTAAATATAATTTAATTGATTAATATAGTAGGTGGCCGAATGGTCCACGGAGTAGAAGTAGATTTGAGAACAAACATAAGAGGGAATTCACTGCCTATCAGCCACAGCAACATTTACAAACAAGAAACAAAGTATACAATTGAACTAATCAAGTAATGTGAGGCAGAAAGGAGTAGGAATGTGCCTTTCCCTTCATGCTGGCCCAACAGGACTTGTTTTTGTAGAGCAGAGCATGTGATTTTGTATTCATCTCAGGGATTCTGAGAAAAACTATGCAGGGGGTGTTCTTATTTTTTGGCTGACTTTCTCAGAGAACTCCGTCTTTTCAGAGTCTGACAAAGATTCTGGCATTCAAACTGCCTTTTTGACATCCAGAGGTATAGCAGTCAAGGAAAAGGAAAGCCGTCAGACTACATCTGGCAGTGCCAACACCCCACCCTGTCACTCCACAAAATAGTCTCGTAGTGTCCTCACTTTTAGGTTCTGCTTCAGTTGTGGCAACCTTGGATGCCAGGACTTCTTAGAAAACACTTACAGCTAATACACAATAAGATTTCTGCCACATACCAGATGTGATGATATTTCTATTTTGAATAAAATTATTCTGATAATCTGTACTCTACTATATACACTACTGTTCAAGTTTGTGGTCATAAGATTTTTTAATGTTTTTGAAAGAAACCTCTTATGCTCACCAAGGCTGCATTTATGTGATCAAAAATACAGTAAAAACAGTAATATTGTGAGAAATTGTGAGAAAACTGTTTTCTATTTGAATATACTTCAAAATTGTATTCATGTGATGCAAAGCTGAATTTTCAGCATCATAACTCCAGTCTTCAGTGTCACATGATCTTTCAGAAATCATTCTAATCTGCTGATTTGTAGAAACATTTCTCATTATAATCTTGTGCTACTTAATATTTATCTGGAAATATGATACATTTTTCATGATAATTTAATCATTAGGAAGTTCAAAAGAACAGATTTTTTAAATTTGAAATATTATTTTTTATTTTTATGAATATCGCTGTCACTTTTGAGTAATTACAGTAAATGCATCCTTGCTGAATAAAAGTATTCATTTTCAAAAAAAGAAAAAAAAAATCTTACTTGACCCCACACTTTTAAAATGAAAGGTAAAATATCAGTGAATTTTAAAATTGTGGTTTCCAGGTATTAAACATTTTAAAAGTCACGGAAATGTTATGTACATTTCTATAGTCTGTACTGTGTACATTTTTGTGCATGCTTCGGTTTAAACCATTTCATCTGCTAGCAATTGCAATTTGTTAGTGCAGCCTCCAGTAATCACTAATTACTGGAAAACTGAAATGGAAAGACAGACATGAAATTCATAGGTCAAAAGGTGTGGGAACCCTGTACAGAGACTCTAAAATAGCAGTTTAAAAAGTTTAGTGAGTCAGACCACAATACATTCACAATACAATCATAATTTTGTAATGTACATTGATGTATTGCTAAGGACATTTCACATTGCTCTGCTTGCTGAGTCACAGTTATCTTGCCGTGCAGCAATACTCATGCATGTGCATTTGTGTTTGCATGTGCTACTGCGCTTTTCACAGACAGTGGAGGACATGTCCGCAAAAGCGCCACACTTTCACTCACTCTAACCCCCATGAAGAGAATCCAGAGCTCACCGAACCTATACACGCTCACAGGTATCAGGAATCAGATCACACTAAAACTACAATAATGCATGAAACATTTGACAACTAGTGGCTTGAAAATCAACAAATGGTTCATATTCAGATTAGCCTGTTTGTCATAAGCAGCATTATATGTGAGCAGATGAGCATTTACTCTGATCTGACGACATTGCTGCTGGTGTGTTTACTCAGCCTGCACCGCGAGCAGGAATTCCTCTTCACTGCACTCAACGTCACTCATTCCACATCTGTGTTTTGTCTCTCTGCATCTTATGTCCTACCACAGCCTTCCTCCTCACTGTCTTTCTTTCTCTCACTCTCCTACTCTTGCTCGCCATCTCATTCTTGTGCTTGCAGCTCCTTAAGGAATGTTTGAGAGCAGTAGCCCTCCCTTCCTTTGTCTTAAAGGGAAAAAGCAGCTCACAGTGGCCAGATTGTTGCCATAGTTTGTGCACTTCCATGGCAACAATTGTATACTTCAGCCCCCTCCACCATCTCTCTCAGCACAGTTTCCTCTGGGGGTGACCCTTTTTGTTTGAGCAGTCTCATGGACTATAACCTCACACACACATATTCTCCATTGTTTAATTAGTCTGCGGGCGGTCGAGGTGCTGCAGGAGCGAGCTAACCGAACAAACACCACTCATTCAGGACAGAGTTAGACCGCTGTTCCTTTAGCACTGTTTAATGAGCAAGGGTTATTACGTCAATGAAATCGAAAGAACAGGTTTTTTTAGCCTTTACACTTTTATCAAGTGTTTATTTAAGACAAAAGTGTGTGTTTTTTTTAAACAGCCTTTCTGAATTGGTTTTCAGACGTGCCAGACTGTCTCTGTAAAATGTTAACGGGAACCTCCTTTATATATAAACTTTCTCTCTTTACCTATCAGTGTTTCTTCCTGTTGTCATATATTTTTCTGTCTTTCATTCATCTGTTGTTTTAAAATCTGAAGCAGTGGTTTGGAATAAATTAAGGATACAATTTATGCACACACATTCCACTAAAAACATGAATCACTAATGAGTGAATATATTATACCTAATTTGCATTAGGTACTGTGTGAAAAGGAGATCCCTTGTTAGTGTTTAACAGTTTATTCTAATCATTTTAATGATTCATTCAAAACCTTAACAAAAAAATAAATACTCAGGAAAAAAGGTTTAATTTAATTTAATTTAATTTATTTGTTTTATTTTATTTTACTATTTTATATATATATATATATATTTACATATTTTTGCAAAGAAACACATATACTTTGGAAAACAATAAAAAAAATCTGTCATTGACAAATTTTTCAAAACTCCCCCTTCACATTTCACAATAGTCACACTATATTCAAAAATTTTTTGTATAAAATAATAATAAAAAAAACACTTTCATTTCATATATTTTCATGTTTTGTTTGTCTCTTGTCAGATTTTTGGAGGCCCAGCAGCAGCACCAGTGATGGTCTGAGAAATGGTGACTTGTGTTCTTCTTCTCTGGCAGCTAAAGGCTACAGAAGTGTCCGGCCCAACTTTCAGGATAAAAAGTCTCCCACACCAGTACGTTCTGCTGTGTTTACTTCACTCATTTGTTTTTCTCATCCTTACTGTTGCTAGAGGTTATCCTTCCTCAGGAAATGTCTGTGGAAGCCCATTCGACAGGTTTTATTCATGACATTTTTAACTGTACCAGTCACACCCATTTCTAGTGTTTGAAAACTGAGCACAAAGCAAAGCTCTCAACTGTTATTGAAGCACACTCTGTACTGGTTATCATAACAAATCCAGAACACTTCTGTTTCCTATTACACTATTGTGTTTTTAAAAAGCATTAGAGGTACTATACTTTACATACTGTTAGAACTGTGTATGCATTAAACCCTGTTACCCAAGTTATTGTGAGAAATAAAAACACAAGATAAAGTTTGCCAATAAATATTTGGACCCAAACAATTTAGTCCCTAACAATATTTATTTATTTATAAAGTATTTAATTTATTTAATGTTTATTGCAAAAAAAAAAAAAAATCAAATTCAAAATTTTATTAATCAGCTGTTTATCTGTTTAACATCCAGAACTTTTTATTCAATGAGAGAACCACCACAGAGCAACAGTATCTGAGCCGTGCTCTAATATCCCAATGCCCACTCTCCTCAATCAGGCACAAGAGCATAGTGCCCACTCCAACAGACTGCATTCCACAGATGACCAAACCTCATGTTCTTCACAAGCAGAGCAGCCCTTCTTACACCCTTCATCTAGGGAGCTGGAGAGATATGTAGCTTCCGTCTCCATCCACATTAACCCTAGGCCTCAGATATCGGGACGGCACACACAGGCACTGTCTTTGAGACCCCCTACCCCTCCTAAAAGGATGGACCTCCCGGATAGCCACTCACACCCCTGCCCTCCACTGCCATCTTCAGCCCCTCCAGTGGTATATGTCACGGATTTCATAACCATATATGCATTAGCTTAATAACAGCCTCCCCTACATCATGCTTTTCCTTTGCAAACATAACTAATCCTGTTTTTGTTTTTTTAATTTTTCTGATGCACATTCAGGCTCATGTCATTGTAAAATGAGATTGAGATGACACCATTTATTCAGCTAACTCTACAGTATTTGGCTTGTACAAATAAAATATACACTACCATCCAAAAGTTTGGAGTCAGCACTTTTTTTTTTCTTCTATTCTGCATTATGCATTAATTAGATTTAAAGCAAAGACCATAAAGACATTTAAAATGTAACAAAAGATGTTACATTTACCTCATTTTTTTTTTTTCAAATAAATGCTCTTCTTTCATACTTTTTAGTAATCAAAGAATTCTGAAAAAATGCTCTAAAGCAGATTAGAATGATTTCTTAAGGATCACGTGAGACTGAAGACTGGAGTAATGATGCTGAAAATCCAGCATTATGTCACAGGAATAAATTACATGTTAAAATATATTCAAATAGCAAACACTTAATTTTAACTGTAATAATATTTGATAAAATTACAAAAATCTTACTGACCTCAAATTTTTGAATGGTAGTATAAGGTAGTATATACAATATATTATTTATGCATATACAAATTTTCTACTGCATTATGACCTTTATGCAGTTTTTAATGACCTGTTTTATGATTATACTCAAATGGAACACTGGAATAAGATTTTGATCTCATAACTGTAACACCTCCATCCTCTCTAACGCACAGCCGTCAGCAGCATCTCATCACTACTTCTCTCACATGCGCTGTGCCCAACTGCTGAATCTCATCTGTGCCACTCTCCTCTCTGTCATTCAGCCTGAGGTGCCAGCCCTCCTCAAACAAACACTGACTTCACAGTCACCACCTAACCAGCTCAGACTCTCCCTCGATTTCATCAGACCTGACCATCACCCCGAGACCCCTTCTCCAGGTCCTCCTTCTCCCGGCTCGGAGCCTCCACTGGGACAGAGCCGCTGCTCTTCCTGCACTCAGAGCGAAGCATCCACAGCAGTGCTGGAGGAGTTGAGAGAGTGTGGACTAGGCCTAGAGGCTGGCTCTCGTACCCCTTCTCCAACCCTCAGCCCGATCAGTGCGGTCACAGTCAACATGGGGTTACCCTCCCCTCCAGCTAGCACCGCTCATGTAACTATTCACCGGCAGTTCGACACTCTGTCATCTCTGTTACTTACTGCTTCTTTCTTTGTCAGTTTTCATAAGAATTCCTACTGTACCTCTATTTCTAAAGGGGCCATATTCAACTTTTTTGTGTATTGTTTCAAAAGTTTGGGGTCAGGAAGATAATATTTTGTTTTGTTTTTTGAAATAAATCAGTACTTTCATTCAGCAAGTGAAAAAAAAAATTATTTCAAAAATGCTTTTCTTTTAATTATCAAAGAATTCTGAAAAGAAATGACAGTTTTCACATAAAAGTACTAGGTAAAAGTACAAAAGTACTAAGCAGCACAACTGTTTTTAACATTTATAATAAGAAGAAAAGACTGGAGCACTGACTGCTGAAAACTCAGCTTTGCTATATTTGATCAAATAAATGCAGCTTTTATGAGCAAAAGAGACTTATTTTTAAAAACGTAAAAGCTTTACCGCCCCCAAACTGTACCATATCTACAGTATGTCCATTTATGTTTTTAGCACAATTTTTGAATCCTTTTTTCATGATATGTCCCCTTTAATTGCACAGTCTAAATTTTTTATTTTTTCATTTATTATCTCTTCTTTTCTGCTCTCTTATTAATTTCACAACTTATTGTTTATTGTTTCTAATTTGGTTTCATTGTTCTGCATTTCTAGGGGCTGGATTAACAGACACCAATATCACTTGTCTATTGTTCACATTTAACACTTTCACTACTTCTTCTCTGTGTAACATCTGGGATTATACCAATACTAACATATTTTCTAGATTCACATCAAATCAAGGGTCTCGGGGGTCTTCACTAACACCTTTTCCATACAGATAATCTGTATGCTGAAATTCTCAGTCTTTGTCAAAAACTTCATGTGAAAGAGAACACAGTTTTGTTGAGACTTCTTGTATTGTTCCTGTGGTATCTCTTTTGGTATACTAACACTTAATACTAACACTTGTTTATCCTGGAAATCAATAAATCCAAATACTGAAAGCCATTCTACTAAAATACATTGTTGTTTTTATTTTCCCACTGGGTCGGCACTTTATTTTGTATGTTTATTGTACTAGTCTTTTTGGGATTTGTTGTCATTGTTTTTTGTTCCGTTCTTTATCCTCTGTCAACTTTCATTAAGGCTAACAGATGTCATCTGTGACACAAGACAACGATATAAATTAAATCTAAAAATCCTAAATCAGTTAACACAGATAAGAGGATCTTTGTGTTGTGTTACACAGGGCCAGATGACTATGAACGGGGGTCTGAGTGTGCCAGCAAGTCCTCGCAGTCACTTCCAAAGACCCTTCTCTCCCTCAACATACCCCCCTCCTCCTTCACTGAGCCCTAGTATTACAGCCATGCAGCAGGCTAGAAGCACTGGTAAGTACTGATGCTAATCTAACACTTCCACATGCTCTTGTGTCAATGACGTTCACCGTCATTATTGATTTCATCATTGGTAAGAACAAGGAAACTAAATGAGGTAATTGCATCTCAGTTTGTACTGTATCTATTTAACTAATGTATTAGGGCGGTCAAATCCATTAATCGCATCCAAAAAAAAATAAATTTTTTTTTTACAAAATATATATGTGTGAGTACTGTGTATATGTGTGTATATATATATCAAATGATTTATCGCAATTTTTGTTTTTGTGTTTTGAAGTTTTTGTTTACATAATATATGTGTGTGTGTACTGTGTATATTTATTATGTATATATAAAGACACACACATGCAGCATATATTTTGAAAATATTTAAATGTATATACGTGTATATATTCACATAATTATATCGTATATAAATATATTTAATATATTAACGTAACATATTGTCCTTAAATATATACATGCATGTGTTTGTGTATTTATATATATACATAATAAATATACACAGTACACACACATATATTATGTAAACAAAAACTTTTATTTTGGATGCAAGTAATCGCGATTAATCGTTTGACACCAGTAATATATATATATATATATATATATATATATATATATATATAACATATATGTATGTTTTTTTAACATGTATGTGTGTGTATTTATTAATTTATATATACCAATACACAGTACACACACACATATATTATGTAAACCCAAACTTTTCTCTCGAATGGTGAAAAATAAGTAATAGGTCTGGAAAAAAATAGTTATTTTTCCAAATATAAAAATTTTTCTTTAAATAATCCCAAAACTGATTCATAGAATCCCAAAATTTCCGCTGCTGCTCATTGGCAATCGTTTTTAGTGAATCAGAAACATGAATCAGGATCACTGTGTTCTGATTCATGAACAACTGACTCTCTTAAGTTATTTTTTTTAGTGAATCAGAAACATTTGGCATGACCAATACAGCCGGATTCATGAATAAATTACTCTTTTAAGACAGTATTTTTAGTGAATCAAAAGCATACAGCATGATCAGTGTAGTCTAATTCTCAAACTAATGACTCCCATAAACCAGTCCTCTTTACTGAATCAAAAACATTTGGCGTGACCAGTGCAGTCTGATCCATGAATGAATGATTCTCATAAGCCAGTCCTTTTTAGTGTATCAGAAACATACAGTGTGACCAGTGGGGTCTGATTCACAAACGACTCTCAGTAGACGGTCCTTTTTAGTAGACCAAAAACACACTGTGTGAGTCCGGAAACATTTTTTTTTTTTAATTAATAGTTAAATAATTCTCAATTATTAGTTTTAATCAGACTGAAACACTCACATGTGTAGTTTGCAGCATTATCAGAGAAAACATTTCTCTTATATGTTGACAAAATGAACATCTTAACTAATTTGTTTGTAAATCAGAATCAAATCGAATGAGGAAGTCTGCATTGATACCCAGCTATAATAAGTGAACATGGCTTTATAAAATAATCAAAGACATGATATGAAGTAGCAGAACCATAAAAATACATATTCCAGAATGGCTAATTCTAATACTCTCCACATGTCCTGGAAATATCTGTACAGCCAAGTGTATGTCATAAGTGTGGCAGTTCTCCCTGGTCACTGGAGTGATGTGTCAGACTCTAATGAAGTACTAATGCATAAGTAAACATTTTTTACTGCCCCTGTGTCACTAAGCGTATCTCGACTGGTCTGCTCTATGTGTGCGCCCACGATCTCTCTAATCCCAAGTGGCAAATGCCAGGGATTAAGCTCAAATCTGAGCGCTGGAGCGGTTGGGGTGAGGGAGGAGCTGAGAGACTGGGATTAGAGTGTCTGTGTGCGGGAGGCTGCCATTTGTCTCCGAACCAGAGCCCATTTTGCAGTTTTTCCCCAAAAGGCTTCAGTCTGAATGCCCATACATGCCAGACTGTATGTGGAGAGCTGCTTTCTGTGTTTATTATTCTATGCCAGAATCCTGGAACCAACATATTTATGGATTATTTCTCCTGATTTGGAATTACATTCTGCACTGCATCCCTGACCTGGCTGTATTTCTCAGTTACTGACATGGGAATGTTGGTTGGTTCCATGGGAATTACTAAAAACACACACCCCCCAACCTGACCCTGTCTTCCTCCCAACAGCCTCTGAGTCTAGCACTCCCATCTACGCCAACGTGGATCCTCCTGCACGAGCGCCACAGACTGACAGGAAAGAAGCAACAGGGAAAGCTCCGCTCTATACTGGCATCGGTCCTGTGGATGAGTCCAGGATTCCCGTTACCATACGGATGGTGAGTGAATGCTGTTCCAGGATGTTAATCTTTTGTTTCCATATTTATACTGTGCAGCTCAGAATAAATATAATCCTTTAGTATTATTGTTTACATTTTTGTCATGCACTCAAGTCAGAGAAGCAAATTATTAAGCAAATTATAGTTTCTTTAACTGTGTGCATTCATGGTGGAATTTTTTATAAACGTTAAGAACATTTCAAGCACAATGTCTGTTCTTACCACAAATAATATACAGTACTGTGTTTTACAGCATTTTATGAGGAAAATTACAGTTTCATTACAGCATTAAAATAACTACCAGTTTAGCTAGCATTTAGGTAAATACACAAATAAATACACAAATAATTAATATTTTTAAACTTCAAAATTTGACAAAATTACACCTTAATTGGAAATGATGCACAATAAAATATTATGTTCACAAATTATGTTTCTAGATAAATACAAATAATTAAAACAGAAAATATTAAAAAAAAGTTTATGAATAATTTTCTTTTTTTTTTTAGAATTCTTTTAAATGTAAGGATTCAGATATTTTCATAGTTTAATATTGAAAGTCTGGATTTGGGATACGAATAGAACAATACAAATCTATAATCTATAACAATGCATTTGAAAAGTACAAATAAAAATGATGAATGCATGGCAGAAAGTATACAAAACAGTTTTTGTGTGTTATTTTTGTAATGAAAAGGACTTTTAAATCTGTTAGATTTATTATAAATAAACCTCCGGCACATAAAAGTGCCTGAAGTTGAAGAAACACCTACATGTTACTGGAGAACTTCATACTGTAGTTACTACAGGCTTATCAACAACATAAAAATGCAATAAACAAGCTTAGTATTCATTCTGAGAAAGCTCCCTGGCTCTTTATTGGCTCTGGAGACATTGTCGGAAGTGCATACCTATAATTGTTAATTCCTGAATTAATCTTCAGTCGGTCTCTGGTCACATGGGACTAGCTGTTTTGATTTGTGCACTAAATTGCATTTTCCCACACAGAGTTTTATTTAGCCCCAGGGAAACAGGGGCAGCTGTGCTCAGCATCATTGATGGGCCAGCAGACAGACAGTGATGTGTCTCTCAGTTTAACGTGGAGAGGCCAGTTGCATCAGCATTTTTACAAGAGAATTTATCATCCAGAGTTTTGGACTCAAGGTCATGGAGCACATTCGGGTTGCTATTTGTTTTCTAAACTTTGCATCTAGACATTGGAATCTTAATCTGTGAGAGCTTGGAAAGCCTGTAATCTAAAAAATGCTTGCTTTGTGTGTTGTTTTATTAGACTGTTGACAGGCCAAAAGATTGGTACAAGACCATGTTCAAACAGATTCATGTGGTTCCTAAACCAGGTAAGACCGGATTTTTTATATCTACCACCATTACCTTAAAAATGTTTGCTAATGTTAAGAAATCATAAGCCTATTATGTGGTTATTGGAAGGAATTTTCTAGTTAAACACTCACATACCAACGTATTTTTAGTTTAGTTTCTTCTATTCATTTTTATAGCACTTATGCAACACAAAAATGGAGAGAAAACATTTTTGCAAACTATTATAGTTTGTGTTAGTTTGTAATTTATTTGGTTTTATTAATGAAAAGGATATACAGAATCTCATTGGTTTTATGAATGCAAGGAATATACAAAATCTCCCTGTATTTTCTGTGTGATAATGGACCTTGTCTGTTAAGGGGATAGAACAATAAAAAAACAATAACAACCAAAATATGAATGTGACAATAAAAGAGCTTTACTCAGCAGGTTGTGGATTACAAGTGCGTTCATTACTGGTATTGCATTGTCAGGGGGTTTGCCTGAGAGATTACAGAGGTCACAGGATCAAACCCTTCATTTTGCATCTCATTATGTCTTTTTAATTGTCTTACTCCCACATCCTGCTTACAAATGAGTTTGTTTACATTATTAGGTTTAAAGCACTCTGTATGCAGTTCCTGTTTGTGATATATGTAATCCATATTAATCATGTTTGCTTGTTTGTTTTCACAGAGAACGAATGGTCTGGGTCCCATACTGCCACAGATCCTGTTACAAGTACTGGTACAACTATTTCCAAACAAGGTCTCTCTTTGATTCAATATTACTCTATTACTCTAGCAAATAAATGCATTCTTGGTAAGTGTAAGAGAGCATTTAAAATATTGTGTAATATTGTAAACTATTATTACAATTTAAAATAACAATTTTGATAAACAATTTGAAAATAGTTTCAAACCTAAAATTTCAAACCTTAATTTCAAACATCAATACTCCACACCACAACTCCAATATTAACCTTAAACAAAATATTACCCTCCAGAAATCATTCTAATATGTGACTCTGGAGCACGAAACCAATCATAAGTAGCACAGGTATATTTGTAGCAATAGCCAACAATACATTGAATGGGTGAAAATTATCGATTTTTCTTTTATGCCAAAAACCATTAGGATATTAAATAAAGATCATGTTCCATGAAGATATTTTGTAAATTTCCTACCATAAATACATCAAAACTTAATTTTTGATTCGTAATATGCATAGCTAAGAACTTCATTTGGACAACTTTAAAGGCGATTTTCTCAATATTTAGATTTCTTCCAGATTTTCAAATAGTTGTATCTCAGCCAAATACATCAGTGGATAGCTTATTTATTCAGCTTTCAGATTGAAAAAATTTAACCAAAAAATTGACCCATATGACCCTGGGTTTTGTGGTCCAGGGTCACATATGTCTAAAAAAAACCAAAACAAAACTGTAAACACTGTAAAAATTGGTTACAGTGTACTGTATTAATTTGGAGGAATTATTTAGTATCACTCATTATTATATATTAAATTATTTATTACATTTAGTATTATATATTTGTTACAGTAAATCATGTATTTCATTTCTTTCAGATAAGCATGCTGCACCTAATGCTGTTCAGGCCCACCCTGCACCTAAAACCAGCACCTACCGACCCATCACCAAGAGTGTCTCTGATAACGGCGTATACAGTTTCAGCGTGCCTGCCTCCTCTTCTGTCCCTACCCCTCTGCCCACATCAGCATCCACACAGCAGAGATCCAGTGAAAGGGAGCACACTGACATGTGAGAATCACCCATCCATGCTTATACTATGACAACAGCACTTCTCAGGCAAACTTAATTCAAAGGATTTTCGGATGTGAAAACAGCTACTAAGTCCCAATTTTCAGGCAGTGTTTGTTTTTCTTTGCATGTCTCTCAGGAATAATCCTGACAGAAACCTGACAAAAAACTGAAAAAAAGAAAATACACAACAAATACCATAAACAACTATCACTAAAAGCCATCTAATTCATAAAAATAGAGAAAGAAAGAAAGGTATGTATTCAGTGACTTTTAAAGTTTAATACAGTATGTTAGAATTTTTGTGTGAGCTTTTAAAATTGCAATGAATGGAATTAAATGAGCCTAGTTTTTAAAGTAACTTAATTTTTTGTGGTTGGTTTAAAGTTGGTTACACAAAGCACATTAAATTTATGAGGCATTTTTACAATTTGAGTTTAGTATTTGAAGGCACAAACATATCGATCTTAAAACCAAATCCCAATAACTAAATACTAACAGACAGATCGACTATCAATCGGCGAGTTCCAGTGTCAGCAGCACAACATGACATGAAACAACAAAATACGATAAAACAAATAAAATTACACTATTATATTAATATAAATGTAAAAACAACATACACAAACATCAACAGTTTAAGTTACATGATGGGCTTTCTGTATTTGTTAAAAGAACCTCCACAAACATTTGCCCTAATCAGGCAGAAGTGCTTCAGCAAGCCTGTGTACAGTCACTCAGTAGAGCAGATAAATTGCGGGTCCATTAGAGCGTAATGTGGTCAAGGTCACTAATAAGGTTAGAGAAACCAATTTGCTCCTGCTAGAGCAGTTTGTTCTTGTGCACTGAGCGTTTGTTATGTGCCGCTGCCCTCTGCTGGATAGGCGCGGATAATAAAAAACAGCCTTTCCTCTTTTGCTATTTTCAACAAAGAAATAATCTTTTTGCCCTCTGCTGAACTTCACAAATCAACGATGTTCCCTTATTTCTTGCCATTTCTCATTTTACATCTGTATCTGACTGTCACATTCACATGATTACCTCGTTTCATCCCTTCCTTTCGTCTTCTCCCCCCACTTGCTTTCATTACCAACACCAGACAAGTAAATTAAGACCAGAGGACATAGATTTAGAGAATGAGCCGTGGTATAAGTTCTTTGCTGAACTGGAGTTTGGCCGGCCGGTAAGTGTGGCTTTGGCTTGGTGATGCTAGCATGCCACTTGTGATTGGTGTGGGGTTGGAAAGGTCAAATACGTGCTGCACATGCTGTCAGCCTGTGGTGGACATGTCTGAAATGACTGGTTGGAATGAGTAGACAATTCTGGACACTGTAACACATGTGCTGGAGTGTGATGAATAACCATTATCAGGTTCTGTGTAAATGAGCCTTGCTTCCTCCCAATAGAATTTGTGTTTTTGCATTTCCTGCACTGACTTGCACACATTCAACTACTGTTGTGGATTAATTTGACCATATTTGCATGACTATACAAATGAGATTTCACTCTTTGTGCAAGGTGTGTGTAGTTTAGTAGTCTTTGGCTTGGCATGCTATACGTTGTGTTTATATAAAAGGAGCTGTACTGCAGTTTGTAGTGTTCTTGTTGCATATGTGCAACTTTAGTTTGTGGTTGTCACATAGTCATGTGACTTTACTTTCTCCCTTGTTATGTCACCATTTCTCTGCTATTCCCACCTCTGTCCCACATCTGGGTGAAGCCTCCAAAAAAACATCTCGATTACAATCCAGAGAGCTCGCCTCGATTCCGAGCGGAGGTAAAGAATGACAGAATGAGTGATTGACTGAGTGATTAACTGCTTCACTGACCAACTAGGAGAACAAAAGAGAGAAATTAGCAGAAAGAAGCTAGTGCCTGCATTCTCAACCCATCCTCATTTAACATCACATAACTTCAATTCTAATGCAAAGTCCATTGTTTTGAGTAAAGCAATGCACTCTTGAGATATGCCACAAATTGAACTACAGAACTGAGAAAATAAAAGTTTATGCAAAGAAGGATTACTTAGAAATAGTCTGTTAAACATGTTAAGAAGTATTGATTTACATATAGTGCAGCCTCTTGCTTCTTCTCAGAAGTTTTTTTTCCTTTACCATAGCTCTAAACACTCTTATACATGTAAATGCAAAAAATCATAAAAAAGTAAAAATTTTCATCAAAAACATAAATAAAAAATAAATGATTAAATATATACAAAAAAACTAAAGTAATTCAAAAAAAATTTGATTAAATAGATGAATAAACAATTCTAATTAAGCATCTTTCATTATAAAAATTATTAAAATGTAAACACTATAAAGATACAAATTTAATAATATTATTAAAGTGTAAGTGCTATAAAGTTACAAAGGTAATTGCAGGTGATAGTGTGGGACATGTTTTGTCCCATGTCTTAAGAATGCATGCGCACCTGCATTTGCTTCTCTTATCATAATAACATTTCTTTCTAGCATTACATCATTTATTTCTGGTGAGACAGGAGCACTTCCTCCTGGCTGTCATCTGCCGATTCTGTCCATGTGTTTGTAGTAGGTGAAGGATCTATGGACATGCCATCTACAGTATCACATTACATCTCCTCTTTCACTCACAGACTTTTTTTTAGACAATATAAATTGCTGTCTCTCAAAGTCAAATAGAATAATTAATTAAGAATAAATTAACAGTGTCGCTTTCCTGCACACACTAAGTTGTTTTCACACGCTATTCAGATTTATGCAAATCAAGGGACATATGTTTTGTAATCATGGTACGTCTATAATGATCTATGTTTATAATATTTACACAGAAAGGAGGCATGACTGAGAGAGTACATATTTCAGTGCATTTTGCACATAGATAAACTGAATTTGTTAGTGATCAAGACATATGCACAGGCATATAACTACCACATGAAAGTGGTGCAGCTTTTTAGTGAATTTTTCTTAAAAATGCTAATGTTATTTTTTTTTGACCACTTGTGCCCTGTGAATTGCTACTGACCACTGTAAGGAACTTAGAGGCCAGTGTAGTAACAGTTATTGTTTGAGGAATGCTGTAAATCCAAAAAAGAATTGCTAAAAATTGTCACAGAGGCTTTGCAACCCAATTTTGAGCCTGCTAGTGTGGTATCTGCACTCAGAGCTGTATTTATGTTGACTAGATGTAAATGTGCCGCAATGAGGAGACATTCCTGGTACTGCATGCTTGGGCTACTTTTAAAGAGGGTTAAAAAAAAACACAAGGGGCATCTGCTGCTGATCTGGAGAGCTGTTCCAGATAACACTGCTCAGAGCTTCAGCAAACAGAAAGATGATTATCTACTCCAGCCATGCATACAAGGAATTCCCTGCTTTGTTCGACATAGAAACCCTCGTAAGTGATCTAACTCGTCTAGCTGCCCTGGGAATGGCTGGGTTTTCAAGGGACAGCTGGCCCACGTCACTTTGTCCAGAAATGGGAGTTTCGCTGTTTTAACCATTGTTGGATTTGTGAAGGAGAGCGCTGGGTATCAAGGAAGTAAGTTTGGATAATAAGCAAAGAATTCACCCTGCTTTTTCTCCTTCATCTGTTGCAGACCTCCCTTTATCAGCCATCTATAGACAGGAGCCTTGAAAGGCTCTCAAGGTAGGTTAACTGTAAATGCATTGAAATGATTTGAAGTCAAACAAATATATAGTTTTATTTATATAAAGTATTTATCTATGATTTTAAAATATCAAACAAAGCGACACTGGAAACAGATCTTTTCTCAAAAAAATTTTGCAATGACTTTTAACCAACTGGTCCCAAGGTCAGTCTTAAGGGATGCATACAGTAGTGCAGGTCATGACATTACATAACTTGTGACTACTTTTTGTCTTATTTTTAATATGACTACTTTTTGTCTTATTTTTAATATTCTTTTGTATCAATCACTAAAATATTTAATAATGTATAATACTATCAAATCTAAAAGACTTCTTCTAGTGAAAAATTTTGCAAAAATTGCCACTTGGTTTGATTTTTGTTTTCCAATATATTTTAAGGTCACTATAGGTGACAAACCATGGCATTATTTTCAGATGGAGATTAGGATTGCATTTCATGCTAAACCTAGGACTCCCTTTTTTTACATTGTTTATCACAATTTACATTTTTATTGGTTACTATAAATCTTCAACCATGTTGATTCTGCAGCTCTGCCAGTGATAACAAGAGACGTAAATCTGAACCTGTAGCCACTCAGCCCAGGGCTCAGAGCAGTGTGGGCACAACACAAACGTCTGTCAGACCACTAGAGCTACCCAGGAGCAGCAGCACCCAGAGGAATCCCCTCACCAGCCCCAACTCCCCCACCACCACCAGGACTAAAGGTAGATGTCAGACGAGCAGCCACAATTGTGCACATTATTGAAAAAATAAACAACACGAGAAGGTTCACAGACAATGTTCATTTTGCTCCTCGCAGTGCAAGCAGAATTTTAAACGACTTTCCCTTTGCATGAATAAAATTCAATGAATTATTTAGTGTTTACAATCTTGCCTCAGTGTAGTGTAGCATATCAATTGCTTTTTTATTCGGCGAGGGCTTGTTGATCAAGATGTCTGATTTCTTTCCAGTTTTTCTCCAGGTTGTAGTATAAACATCCTTACTTCTCTCTCCTGTGGGTCAATTACCTTTTAATGTCTTCTCATGTCTCTTTTTTACCATGCTGCTTGTGGTGGATATCTAGGTGGGGATGTGAGCAATATGCACACAGCACATTTAAATTGTCAAAGTCCAATCCATGCTACCTCAGAATCCACATATCAAAAGAAAGGGCAAAATGAGGACAGTTTCATGGCTGTCTCAGAAGGCTTCTCCAGCCTCCCTGAAGGCTGGAAAACAGCCCAAGAGCACCCAGAAGACTGGATGATCTCAGAGGACACCACATCTAAGCTCAAATCCTGGAGTTGTGATGACCTTCTCTCTGAGGGGAGAGGAAAAGAAGTGCAGACCCGTTCGGAAAGCACAGGCTTTTTGTTGCACAATGGGGAACTAGAGGCATCACAATGCATTGGCACCCAAGAGTCTATGGATCCTAGGCAGAGGACAAGGCACCGCTCAGCCCACGATGCACCAGGCTTCCTCAAACTCTACAAAAAGATGCATCACATCAACCGACAAGAGCTGATAAACTCTACGGTGATATGCTCCGTCAAAGCCAGGATCCATAAATATGAGAGTGAACAGCGGAAGGACAGACACACTGACAACAAGGACTGTAACGAAGAGGTGCCTCGGGACATGGTGCACAATAGGATTTCTGAATTTGAAAGTCTAATCCAGAAGTCCAAATCCATGCCAAATCTTGGGGATGAGTGCCTGATCAGGGGTTCTTGGAGGAGGGCCAGCGGCCCCAAGCGTAGCCTTTCTATTGAGTCATTACTGGATGAAGAACCACCAGCCAGAAATCCACCTGAAGGACGGCCTCAATACCCCAAGATAAACACCCATGTGCCAATCCACATTCAAGTCACCAGTGACCAATTACAAAACTCTACCATGCAACACGACTACTCAGACAGCGAACATGATGCTGTAGTGTCCGACCTCAGCGACTTCATCCAGATTGAGGGATCATCCTTCTGTAGCGAAAGGGAGTTTGACGTGTGTTCATTTGCCTCCTCCGAAAGCTTCTGTGGATCCGGGCACCACCATCATCACAGGCAGCTTGTGAGCTCCTGTAAGGGCCGCTGCCCGGCTTCCTACACGCGCTTCACCACTATGATCAAGCACGAGAGGGCCAAGCAGGACCGGAGGCAACATTTGCGTGTAGAAGAATCTGAGTTCGGCCTCAGCAAACTCGCCTTCCTGGTAAGCCCAGTGCCTTTCCGCCGAAAGAACCTGTCACCTTTGAGTTGTTCCCGAGTGCCAAACTCCAAGAGCTGTATGTATGAGGCCCTAGATTCGGCCCTGAAAGACATCTACGACCACATCCACACTGAGAAGCACAGGGGAAACCTGCCGGACAACAGCATCCTTCATAGGTTGCTGGTGGAGTTGCTTCCCGACATTCCTGAGAGGAATTCATCTCTACACGCACTGGAGAGAAACAGCCCAACAATTCAGCCTCGCTCTTACCACCCACAGCCTGACGGCATGCCCAGCCAGGACACTCACCGATCTGAGTACTCACGCCTGTCCCATAGTGCCTCTCACAACCATATAGACAGCAACAACAACCAGAGGAAACACAACTTTGAATACTGCTATCAAGGTGGACTCTACTCATCCATCTCTGGTTTCCCAAATCCCCTTCTGTCCCCCGTGTTTGAGCTCAGCTCCTCCACCATTGCTATGTTCCATTTGTGTTTGTGAATGTGCTTGCTTAGAGCAAGGGTGTTAAAAACTGCTCCTGGAAGGCCAACATCCTTTAGCACAGTAGTCCTCAACTTCGGTTTTGGATACCCACCGCTCTGTACATTTTGTATTTCTGTCTTATCTGACATACTCAGTTCACGCTGCCTTCACGTGCTATCCTAAATTCCTTAATTTCGGTCAAATAAATGCTATTTTCCCTGTGTTCAATGCACAAAATATACATTAAATGGTTATTTATATACATAACTATTAGTGCTGTCAAGTGATTAATCGCGATTAATCGCATCCAAAAAAAAGTATTTATTTACATAGTATATATCTATGTACTGTGTATATTTATTATGTATATATATAAATACACATGCATACATATTTTTACATGTATATATTTATATACATATAATTTATATTATGTATAAATATATTTCATATACAGACACGTACGTTTGTATATGAAATATATTTATACATAATATAAATTATATGTACTTAATAAATATGCACAGTACACACACATATATTATGTAAACAAAAACTTTTATTTTGAATGCGATTAATCGCGATTAATCGTTTGACAGCACTAGTAAATATACATGACTGTAATGGCAGGAGAAAGCAGTGTAGATGTTGTGAGAAAAACGAATAAAACGTTACAGTTTTACTTTACACCTCTTAACGAGCTGATGATCTGAATCAGGTGCGTTAAATAAGGAAGACATACAAAATGTGCAGACCACTGATTCCCCAGGACTGGCTCAGAGAACCAGTGCTTCAGAGTTTGGCTCCAACTTGCTTGACAACTAAAGATGTTGATTAATTGCTTCAAGTGTGTTTCATTGGGGTTGGAGCTAAACTCTGCAGGACAGTAGCCCTCCAGGAGCAGGACTGGACACACCTGGTTTAGAGGAAGGAATATTTGTGTTGCAGGGAACGTCAGAGAGCATGACTCATACCCACATCCTCCGCCTTGTCTAGTTTTATTTTTGATTTTGCCCCTATGTCTTTCATTTTCTCATATCACATTGTATTTTGTTTGCTTCTCTTTGATCAAACATTTATTTAAAGTTATTTTCCTTCTCCATTAATAATACATTGCTGTATTTGGCAGACCCTTGAAGGTATACATATAACAATGTACATACGAAGAATGAAATTTAAATCACTAGAGGAACACTAGGTAGTGTGTGGGCTTGCCACAAAAGAAATATAACTTTGTGAAGTTTCACTCTATATAAATAGCATTGGACAGATGACTTGAGCAGCTGAAGCATGCAATCTAAAAACAGATTTGAGATTTTATTGGCTTGAGAAGAAACATACTCTCTTATGAGTCTTAACACAGTTCACTCTGTCAAACCTGACATAGACGATGAGATTAGATGAGATCAAGTTTTAGTCAGGTGTTTTGGCATAAGTTCAATGTTTTATGATGGTTTTTTTTGTTGTTGTTGTTTTTTTTAAATCATTAAGAAATGTGACACTGTATACGTTTGCATAGTGCACAATGTTTATAAATGAAGTCTGTTCAGGGCAAGGGGGCTTGCCCACAGTTGGCACAGATGCCAGCTAACCATTTGCGGTTCTAGTATAAATACACACGATCTATACTGAGGATATGAGTCTAGACTCTAGAGGATGGGTGTAACAACTTCTGAGATGATTCATGGTAGCTTACTTCATTATTATGGACAAACAAAATATGTATATATTTTTATTTACATTATTTACTTTTCATTGGTCAATAAAATATATATTTGTATTTACTTTTGCATGTCTCCCATCAATCCCCAAATCATTTCTCTCATCAACCACCAAATCATCCCACCCATTTCTATAACATTTTCCCATGCATGTAATAGTGTTGAGTTTTTGTGAGGCTTGTCTTTAAATCGTTTTATCTCTCTGTTCTTTCTAGATCAGGACACATCCAGAGAATACTCTTACCCTGATGTGGGCCGCCGCACACCACAGAGCAGGAGACAAACCCCTGATGTCAAAGAGGCAGGGAATATGCATAACTCTGTAATATGTTCCTGCAAAATTTTAGCAGTATCATTAATATTTTATCTGAGCTTTGATCAAACTGCAAATAAACCCACCTCATGACAGCATAAGTTTGATTTCTCTGATTCGTTCACTTGACAGAAACTGCCAGCCAGAGCAATATATGACTTCAAAGCACAGACAGCAAAGTAAAAACAACTTGCAAACCACGTCACAGTGTTACTGTTTTTACTGCATTTGATGTGCTACAATCAGTACATTTTCATGTATTATTTATGTCTTTCCTTTGCATAATTCCTTTGCATGTGGAATATTGTTAACTTGATTTTTATTTCCTTCCAGAGAGCTGACTTTTAAGAAAGGAGAGACGGTATACATCACTCGGCAGATAGATAATAACTGGTATGAAGGAGAACACTGCGGACACGTAGGCATCTTCCCCATCTCATATGTGGAGGTGTGTACTTTAATGATGATATATAGAACATCATTATGATTATTAACTATCTGAAGTAGCCTCTTTTAACTTCTGTCTCTTCACAGAAAATCCCTCCTTCAGAGAGACATCAGCCAGCGAGACCTCCACCTCCAGCCCAAAGCAAAGAAATTGGGGAAGCAATTGCCCGCTACAACTTTAATGCTGATACTAATGTGGAACTTTCATTAAGAAAAGTAAACATTTTCTCAGTACTGACGTCATAAATATCTTTTAGTTTCAGCAAGTGCTCATTAATCCACTTCTTAATGTCTTTTGCTAAATAATTCTCACTTTTTACTGAATGCTAATGTTCTAATGAACTATCCTCACCCAAATATAATTTTTTTTATTATCAAAAAAATTATATTAGGGAAAGCAAAAATATAACTAAAAAAACACGTTAATTATAATTTTCTTATTTTGCTCTCAAACATTGCCATCGATCCATTGGTTATGATTTTGTCATTTTGCACTGAAATCTTGCCTTCGATCCATCAAATATATGTATCTTGTGTTGGTGTCTTCCAGGGCGAGCGTGTTGTTCTGTTGCGGCAGGTGGATAAGAACTGGTTTGAGGGCAAAATCCCAGGTACAAACAAACAAGGGATTTTTCCTGTGTCGTATGTGGACATGGTTAAGAAGACTTCAGTACAAAGTACCGGTCAACCTCCTGGGCCCAGTATACCCACCAGCTACTCCAGTGACAGACTCAACAGTAGGGTACGTTTTCATCTGCAATTCCACTTAAAATTGTACCTAAACTGTCTAAAACACATATCATGTTACAGTCTCATGAGGTTTAAATTATGGTTACTACAGATATCTGAATTTCAGGTAACTTGCATCCACAAAATGATCCAGTTAAGTGACTATATAATCTTATCTGGATAAATACTGACTTACACTTTAAATACATGATCCGTGCCGACAAACGGTGGCGTCAGAGGCAGTAAAGCCTCTCATTCATCTCATGTTACTCATATTGCCATAGGTCATGTACAGTACTATCAGTGCCAACAAGGTGGCAAGTATAAAATTAATCCTTTCTCAGATGGCAGCTGTCCCGGTGCCAGAATAGATCACCTCTGTCATCTTTAGATTACCTTTGGCTTGTTGTGTAAGATAAGCCTGAATTCAGATTAAATGCCCCTGAGTTGTAATTTCATCTAAAGAACAAAGAAGTAAAGGCTTATTACTCCTATCACACCACACAAACCCAACAAAAATAAAACAAAATAATCACACGAACCACAAGTACCCACAATATCCAATAAAAACAAATAAAAAACCTGACATTACCATCAGTGATTTACATGTGCTGCTCGGCTCCTGCTGTTACTGAAAGAAAAGTTTCTGTGAAGGGGAACTAATATGACTTGACTGGACTAGTATCTTTTCTTATTATAGCAAACATTGTAGCAAACACATTTTAACGTTGTACTACAGTACATACACTGTATTCACACACTTAAGCTACTCTTAAAAAGATAGATATTTTGCATTAGATAACAAAATATCAAACCAATGTCATTAATTTAAAAAACAGTACAAGTGTACTTTTAAACAAGTTTTTTGAGCTTTTAAATGATAAATCAACAGATCTGGAGCTAGTGAGATTTTTTAGGTTGGTAATGTTTTTGAAAGAAGTCTCTTATGATCACTAAGGTGCTCAAGAAACTTTTCTTTTTATCTTCAATGTTGAAAACAGTTGTGCTTCTTAACATTTTTTTGCGGAATCCATGATGCATTTTTTTTCTAATATGAATCTTTTGAAACAATATGAAAGTCATTTGATTAAATATGCACTGACCACAAACTTGAACTGTAGTGTAGTATTAAAATTACAATGTATTTAACACCTACAAGACAAAACATATATTAAGATATATAAACTTTCTTTTGGAGACAATCTAAATTCACAATACACATGCAGTGGTCCAGAAAGTGTCCTGCAAGATTAGGACCTACAAGATACAACATTTCTTTTCATTTCAGCTTTCATAAGAAAAGAAAGTTCTTGAAAAGCACCCTGGGTATATGTGGAAGGCTTGTATTGTGAGGACAGGATACTCCTATTGCTGGTTTATAGGTGACCTTGTTGTTGTTTCCACCTCACAAATTAATACAGACAGCAAGTGTGCTCTAAAAATGATTTATTATGGCATATTCTTCCTTGTAGCTCATGCCTTTTGTCTTAGGCCTGTTTCCCACATACAGAGTTTTTACAATATTTGAGTGTGAGCCTGGAACAAGCTTTCACATTGGCAGCATTTCTGTAGCAGAGCTATGACTCTATACAGAAAATTAAGCAATTTCTAGGATGCTATATAGAGAATTTCCCTTGATGATGGCCATAAATTATGTGAAATCCAATTTACTTGATGGGTGGGATTCTATTTACATCCAAATAGTAATTAATCTACACATAGCAGAATCCAAACCCCACACTGTAGCTATAAACTGCTTAAATCATCTGGAATTAGTCAGATTTACTGAATATTAAAGTGCTGTTTTTGTACCATGGTTTTCTAGGTGGCATTTTTTCTCTTTCATCTGTCCTGACCTGACCTGTCACTTTTATTATCTTTTCTATCAGTTCTCTTATTTTCCAGCGTGCATCATCACTATCACTTCCCCCATCCCACAGATATCCCCACATCTTCAGTCTTTCTCTTGCCATCATCTGCACGTACCCTCTACAACTCTCCATCCCCATCTGTCCGTCCACTCTCCTCATCCTCTCCCAGTCCACAGAGAGCCGCACATCTTCAGGCTATCACCAGCGATTGGTTGGCCCTCACTCTGGGTCTGTCTCCTTCAGGAACCCCTGCCCCCACACCTCCTCCATTCCCTTCCAATTTCCAGCCATACTATGAAGTATTGGATTCTGCCATCTCCCCTTCTCCTGCCTCCTCCATGCTGGGCCGCTCTCCAGCCTTCACTCCCCGCACCTCCACTCCTGCGCTCAAAGAGGGTCACTTCATTCCCATCACCTCCCCAAAGTCCTATATGTCCCCCGATCCCAGCCCATCACCTCAACCTTACCTCACCTCCGCCTCCTTCACTCCTTCACCCACCTCACCCATATTTGACTCCAGCCCCAGGTCTAGCAGTGCTATAGAGATCCTCTCCAGCCAAAAAGCAGATTTAGCTGAGAAAGAACTGCAGTTGTTCTCAGATCGCAAAGACCTCCATAAACCAGGCGAGACAGACCCCACTAAACTGCCCAGCCCCATTGACTTGATTGCTTTAGAGGCACACAAATCCCCATTGGACATTCTTCCACCCAAAGACCCCGATGATGATCTGTGTGAGGAGTTAGTGTCAATTATTAAGTCCAGCCAATCAAATGGCATCTTCAAAGAAGAGGAGGGATTTTATCGCCAGGAACCAAATATAACAGAAAAGCTTCCCAGACTGTATATAGAGGAGGAGACAAATGAAGACAACAGCTTCTTAAATGAACCCCTGCCATCAAATACATTTACTCCAGTCCAACCTGTCCATAGTGAGGTGTCAGATATTGAGGTAGTGCTTGCTGTATGGTTACACCGCCCAAAATAGATTTCCTTATAGGAGAAGTGTGTAACGTTTAGATGACTAAATTTCAAGTTTTTGGATCATATTTTTTTTTTCTTTTTCTCATCTTTCACTAATTTTTCACATTCACTGATGCATCAAAATTACTTATTCATCAAAAAACAAACAAAACCAAAAAAAAAACAAATTTTAGACAAAAAGCAAAATAAAAAGAAAAGCAAAATTGAAAGTAAAGTTTTTGAAAAAATTTTTTAAAATTTATTTAACCATCAACATTCAAAAATCTGAGTAGTTTATAAACATTTAAATTGCATATTAACCAATAATATAATAACGTTTCTACTCCAATTTGTTGTTGAAATATAAACATTTAAATGGTGGCTGTGATAAAAAACTTGATTTATTCAAACATACATTAAATAATAAAAACAACAGGTTAAGAAAAAATGTATTTAATATATAATACGGTGTATATATTTAGCAAAATGCTCCTCTCTGGAGTTATTTTTCTGGCTGACTAACAAGCTATGGACATTGAATGGCTTTCCTGAGGTACAGTAAATACAGTATAATGTAACATTGTTTGCAAGCAAATAATGTTTACTTAATTCCATTCAAACCAAAGACAAAAAGAAAATAGCATAGACTAAAAAGATCTTGGCTCATCAAGTTCTGTTTATACATCTAAAAAAAAAAAAAACAACATACAAAAAAAAACTTTGCTCAATCAGTTGCCAAGAAAATAAAGATAGATTAATATTATAAATCCAACAATATCATCTACCTCAGCTGAAAATAAATTTTCATTTTGACTGAAACAAATGAAGGGTGATGCTGCATTATGACTGTGAATATTTTCAGTTTCCAAAATTTCCAATGCATCACTAATTTTTGCAATTCTGTTTGGTGAAATTAACAGCACAAAAAATTACACACTTCACCTTTAAATCCTGAAGCATCTGTAGAGGGTGATGAACGTATGTCTGTGGCATGTATAACTGTTTTCATCTCCACACCAGCAGGGTGAAGTTTCCCAGAATGCCTCTCCACGTCTCTCTCCCCTGTCCTCACAGATGTCATTACCGTTCACACCGCCCTCATCAGCTAAATACTCCCCCCCTTCCCCGCGCTCCACCCCTCCACTGCCCGGGGTTTCACAGTCGCCCCCTCCCTCTGCAAAACCATTCTCTCGACAGGACCTCCGCTCCCCAAAGGTCAAGGTAAAGACAAGGTGCTTGTTAGTGACTGTACTAGCGCTCATCCTCCTCCACCCTTCCCCCTAGTCTTACCACTCCATAATACAGACACTAACATTCCCTATTAAAGTGATCTATATAACTTAAAGTACATCATTTCTGCAGTATGCATTTCCATGAGAGATTTATTGCACCACAGTGTGCGCGCTTCATAAATGAAACACAGAACCATGTAGTTCATATGTCTGACATACACTACAGTAAATTATTACAGTTATACTGGGAGCTAGAGTCATTAACCCAACCTCCACAAACCAACATTTTTAAATCCGCTACCCACAATCCTAGGATCCTTTAAATAAGCTAACAAACAAACAAATATCATATCAATTCTGTCCACTGGCATGGGAACAAACAAACAAAGAGCACTCATAACGGATGCTTGGGTAACGGAATAAATAATGAGACATTTAGACCAAAAAGAATTCTGTCCATGAGTAAATTGCACGAAGAATATTCACTCACTCATGTTAACCCATTTTTGTATAAATATATTATGCTACCATTCAAAAATCAGGTTTGGTAAGATTTGTATGTTCACCAATGCTATATTTATTTTCTCAGAAAGAGTAAGAACAGTAATATTGTTAAATATTATTTATATATTTTAAAATGTTATTCATTCCTGTGATTGCAAAGCTGAATTTTCAGCATCTTTACTACAGTCTTCAGTGTCACATGATCCTTCAAAAATCATTCTGATTTGCTGCTCAAGAAACAATGTCAAAAACAGTTTTTACATATTGATACATTTCTCTCAAGATTATTTGGTGAATAGAAAGTTTAAAAAAACAAAAATAACAGCATAAATCTAAACCTTAACTTTCAATCAATATAAATCAAACTTGCTGAATAAAAGCATAAAAAAATAATTAACAAACACATACTGACCCCGAACTTTAGATCAGTAATGTATATTTTTGTAAATTGTGTTTATATATGACTGCACATAACATTCATGCCATCTTCTCTCGGCTCTGGTTCTTTCAGCCTGTGTTAAGGCCTGATGTTGTGGTTGTTGGTAAGCCCCCTCGTAGCCCTGTGATGTCTAGGAGGTCCTGCGGATCGCCTGTTAGAGGTCAAAACTTTTCACCATCTCATAGGGTAGGGAGTATGTGCACCTTGTGTGGAAACAGCACAGCTGACTCAAGGGAAATTCAGTTTTCTCTCTTTTCAAAGTATCCCTGCACAACCCATAATGTCATTCACTGAATTTGACCTGGGCATTAATTCACTGTTTTGAGTGCAGTTCTTTCCATTTTTGCTGCTACAGCTGGATATAATGATATTAGGAATGATAGAATATATACTGGCATATATTTGTGTCAGCGAATGGCCACATGATGCTTCCGTACGCAGTATCATTCCATCAGTACAGTGTGGATGAATGCTGAGTCAGTGACTAAGGGATACTCTTAACACCATGGCCTTGTCTGTCTGTGTGCATAAGTGCATTTTGTGCTCGAGAAAATAACATTTAATTCCTAACATTGTTGTAGAGTGATAACATTTTGTTCGGTCTGCATGCTGCAAGTGTCTCTGGAAATGGTTTTCCTGCATGTTCATGACTTCTGGGATCAGAAATAGTGGATTTCTGCAGTCTTTTTGTTTTTTGGTTCAAAGCTGCTGAGAAGATTGGCTTGTTCATGCAGTATTGGTTTAAGCCATGTATAGAGAGTGTTTGGAGTGTCTGGATTACTCGTGGGACTGTCCCAATGATCTTTCCTGTGTACACAGCTTAAACAAGGTGTACTCCCCAGGGCCAGGCAAGCGGCCTATTCCCCACATTTCCTTCCAAACAAGGGGAGTACAGTCCTCGTTTTCAGGATTCAAGGCATTTCCCGACTGTTTCTAAGTCCACCAATCAGACATATTTTAGAAAATATGTTGTTTGATGGCTTAGAAACCCGTAACTTGAGCTCCGGTGGTCTTGGATCTCACACGTATTTGAAAAAAAGTGCAATTCCTTTTTTCTTTTTTTCTTCTTTTTTTTAATTTGTATTTAAACCGAGTTTAAGCATTTAAATGATTCAGATACACAGCTGATCCAGGTCTGGCCTCAGGCTTTGCATCAACGGTTCTCCACGAGCACAGTGGAACTCTCAGTATCAGATGGACATACAGCAGAAAGAGAGATGGAAACATTTAAATAGCCTTTCCTGTTTTCTCTCTTTCCATTTTCTCTCTTTCCAGCCACAAAGACAAGCAAATTATCATGATCAACTTCAATATTCAAAGTAACCTTCAGTATCACAAATCTCATTCATTTAAAACAAATGCATGCATTTAAAGTAGATTGTTGTTTTATGCTAACATTATTCCATTGTGGGATTTGGTAAATAAAACAAACACAAAACAAAAAAAACATACAAATGTGGGAAACACACTTAAATAGCCTTCCCTCTCGCAGATTTCAAGCCCTCTATAACTACATGCCACGAAATGAAGATGAGCTGGAACTGAAGGAGGGAGATGTAGTTGACGTCATGGAGAAGTGTGATGATGGATGGTTTGTGGGTAAGACTGTAAACTCCATTTTCATTAGTTTGCTGGTTACTGAGTGTTTTAGTGAGGTTCATTTATTAGCCACTAGCTGGTGCTATTGTCCAACCAAAAAAATACTGTCAACACTGTCATGGTCCAAACAGAAAAATATATATCAATACACACACTCACCTTTACATTTTTTATCATATAGATAGATACATACAGTATTTATGCTGGCCTCATTCTATATTTAATATTTTAGGAACGTAAAGTCCAGGACAAACAATATATCTAAAACCTTACCAACGAACAAACCAAATCTTCTATAAACTTACCTTTCAAACACATGAATCTACTATGTAAATATACACAACCACAACACACATCTCTGATGGTCCTACATCTACTGAGGAGAGATGGACAATGTCACCTACAGCTACCAATTCTGGAATTAGCATGACATGTTCCAGTCATCAACCTGTGGAAAGTGATGAAACTGATGAAAAGCCAATGGCCTTCGATGGGTTATTGCACCATTTGTCATTTGGTTCAAATATGTTGATAATTACACTCTGAAAGCATTACATTAATTAGGAATTTCAGTAAAAGCTTTAAAACATTTGGTTGCCTACATTTTTCCTCATAGTTGAAAATAATCAGCTCGCTTGCCTTCTCGTTAAGCTGATGAATTTTAACATAATGAGTAATCAAGTGCCCTATTTATTTGTAATTTATTAAGAGGCACTTTTTCTCTCATTGGAAGGATGAAGTACAGTAGGTGAGGAATGATCTACTGACGGTGCCCCTTGTACACTGGACCTGATGTCTGATCTGATCTAGATTGTATAGACTAAACAGTATTGCAGTGTCATGTTTGTGTCAGGCAGTGGATATTACAGATGACCATTCCTGCCAACATGTATCTTTTCCGTATGTTATTAACTTTCTGATTCAGAAGAATGACCTCCGGTTTTCTAGGGCTCTACGTTCTTCCTCCAGACATTCCTTTGTGCATTTGAAGGATTTTACAGATAAGAGAAACATATTTTTGATATTTTTCCATCTAAAGAGAGAAAGTTTTTTGAGAATGCAAAAAGCATTTTGGCAAAATGGGCATGTTAACCATAGTAAAATGACTCATTAATGTCTCTACTGCCTATAATATTTCTGTGTTGGGTGACCTTGCACATCACTTTTGGTTTACACACTATTTATGGCCAATAAGAGGAGCACATGATGTCATAATTACTAAATTGCAATTGGCAGCCATGTATTTTGTATATGCTGCCTTCCAATTGGTTCAATTTGAGTGAGGAAATGTACGTAAAAATCTATTTTTGTTTATTTGATCATTCAAGCAAACGTTTTTCATTATGATATACTTAATATATTGTTAATTGTTCACTTTCTATGTCTGATCTGTTCAGCACAGTGATTACACTCTCATATTCAAATGTTCAATTTAAAATATGCAGCGTTTCATTCTTCCAGTGAGATTGTATGACTAACAGTTTTATTCCAGTCAGTAAAGCACGAAATGTAAATGTGTCAGTCAATAGAAACATGAAACAATAATATGTCATTTAGGCAATATTATACCTCATGGAATTATGCAGTCTCTGTGTCTGTCAATGTGCTTAATGTACCAGTAACATCCTGCGCATGCTGTTTCATAAAGAATTGCTCATCAGTGCAAACGTATTATTGTAACAGTATGAGAATACATGTGGATCTGTGAACCATCAAGGCTACCAGAGATCTGTGGCAGACTGTCTTCCGTTCTTAAGCACTAGCTGATCAGAAGTGAAGTAAACTGTGCTGTTCCTGGTGCATAACTTTACCACATGTAATTTATGTAACGACATGGATATTTGTAATATTTAATAATGCACGATTCAGGAACAAATGTTTATAAAGTACAGAACACTGTGATATGTTCAGTAAATTAAACCTATCTGCCACGTTGACTGAACATTACGTTTGGTGCCAGAGTGTGTAATGGACTCTGATTGGATAAAAACTGACAATTGCTCTAATAACATTGGTTAAAAACAGAAGAAAATATAACATCACTTAATTATATAAAGGAATGACATGCAGAGTCCTCAACCGCAACCACTGATTAATAAACAAAAAGTGTCTGATTAGATTTTCCAAAAAAAGTAAAAGCAATCATTGATTTTGAAGCCTTTGTCTTTTTTTCTCTCTCTCTATGGAATAGTGAATAAATAAATTCTATCAGTTTTCATCAGATTATGTTTTCAGTGGGTCTCCGTAAGCGCATAGGACAATCGTGCCATCCTGGACGTCAGCCTTCTGCTAGCAATCTAGTCCCTGCAGACCGTCCAGTCTATAAACAGCTACATCGTGTCCTGGAGTTGTCCCTCCTGCTACCAATCAAACACACTAAACAAAAGAAAAAACCAAAGCCATCCAAAATTCTTGCCTCGCATAAAAAACAAAACCCATCCAACATCACAACAAGAGGCAGGGGATTCTGTCTAGACTGTGATTTTCCCGCATTTGTTTTTAATGGAGCAAATTCTCACACGCTCTTTAAAGCACTTGATAAAAATATCTGGGAACAGAGCACAAACCCCAGTCAACATCCAATGCCAATCTGCTCAGTTAAAGGCACAGTTTCACCCAAAATCATCATGTACTCAACTCTCATGTTGTTCCAACGCCCTTGAATTTTGGAACAAGATGAGGGTGAACAAAGGACAGAATTTTCATTTTTGGACAACACGTCCCTTCCTTTACTAGAGGGGGCACATGATGTGACAGCCTGGGTTAGAGAAGGATTTCCTGGTGTTAGGGTTTCCTCGGTTTGATGCAGCTCAGGCAGTGACAAACAGCTCGTCCCTGGCACACCAAACAAGGAGCTGTTCAAGCCTACAATACAAGTGCTCTTAAGCTAGAATTTGGCCTTCATATAAAGAGCACAGTGCTCCAGTGCCATGCAGTGCAGTACAGTATGCTCCTCTCTGTGTAGGTAATGAAACTACTTTGGAAACAAGTATCACATGCATGAATGACTGTATTTCATACATATAGCTAATAAACAGGATGATAGACAGAAGCATCACTACACCCTACTCACTCGGTACAAATGACAACTGTGAAACTGTTAGCATTTGATGATTTATATCCATATATCCAAAACTGTATCAAAAAGAGAGTTTTAAAATGTCCCAGGTGTACAGAGGAAAAGCTAGAAATGCTCCTGATGGCAGCACTGAAATAAAGAATGGCATCCAAAGTATTGACTAGTGTACTCTGTTACATCAAGTTGTAAATTAAGTTGTAAGTATATTTCACAAGTATATTCTTCTGCTTCATATGAACAAGAAAACCTGAACACTATCTCAAATTGCAAAAATATATCAGCCTTTTTAACTAAAAAAATTAAAAAATCACTGTTACTTTCCGTTTGTATGTAATTAGTGAAATTTACTAGCAGTTTCTGATTGAATTTCTGATAAGTATATATACTGTATATATATATATATATATATATATATATATATATATATATATATATATATATAGTGGTATATTTGGTTACAACGAAAAAGAATTATCACTCTCATCACAAATATATAACAAAATGTATCTACTGTATATTAAACTACCTGCAATAAGCACGTTTAAGCAAAACAAAAAAAGCAAAATTTAACGGGACGTTCAGAACGCGCTCTCGATGTGTTTTTACAGTATGAAGTTGAAGATTAGCTTGATTGCTCTGCGCTCCTGCGCGCGATTCTAAAAATATAAAAACAATAAAAAGGAGCGCAGTGGAATGGACACAGTGCAGGATCTCGAGATGTTTACATCTGAGACGACATCTTAAAAATGTGGCGTGCATTCGCTAGACGCCGAAATCGTACGGGCTTGTGTAGTAGAAAAACGATTGAAAAGAAGCACAGTGGAACGCGAGAAGGCGTTTTGTGTGAACCATCTCTAACAGACGTTTGTTTTGTCAGATGCCATTAGATAGTTATTGTGATGCACTGCACCTGTGCTAGTCTGTTAGGACACCTGTGTGAACTTTGTACATGCGCTAAAAATATCACTTGAGGTCACTGCAACAGTTGCAAATATATGGCTCATAAAAGTTACGTTAGTTCGGAGAAAAGGTTAGTTTGATGTTTTAAACCAACTAATGGAATGATATTCATACATTTTTAAGCATGATTTATGTGTCCAAAACTGTTTTTGGAGCCACTTCATGTGTATGACATCAAGACACTAGGCTAGATATCTTAACTTTTTTTTTTTTTTTTTTTTTTTTTTTTTAAGCTGATAAGTTAATAATGTTTATAAATGAAATCCAAGCAGTTTTCAGTGTTCCCTTAAGAGGCTGTGTTATTGAAATTGTTTACATTCCCGAGAGGAGATGTTTAAAAGAGCAACACATGCTGTGTTGATATGAAAATATGACATATCGTTTTGTTATTGTGCTCTGTAAATATTCTCAAAACCGATCAAAAGCAACAAAACAACTCACATAACCAACATCATTAATTACAAGACAAAGTAACCCATATATACTCCTCTCAGTCAGGCACAGGTGTCTGGCCTGCGGTAAGGAAAGAAAAGTCTAGACAGCAGACAGGGTGATGACACAGCAAAGAGAGTCACTGATGGATGATTTTAGTTATCAAACTGCTAAGATTTATGGGAAAAGAGGATTAATCATAAAGGGTGCAAGGTTTGGATCTGAAAGAGTTGGGGAGAGAGTTAGAACCCTCAGTTTCTCATTATACACTGTGACCTCACGAGAGGTGTGGCATCCTGGCATCATCTTTCTTTCATTCACTCACTCTCCTAACCCCACATGCATGCTTAAAAGGGACTCAGAGACAAGCACTGGCTTCCAATCGTGGTTGGGTGAGCCAGTCGTCCAGGGTAGGAGAGACAGAGCTGATTATTCTTTTCTTACTCCAGATCTCTAACCAAAAAAGAGGAGACTGCACTGAGGAAGCAAGTTCAACTTTGAGAAACAAAACAAGACAGATATGCCACAGAACGTGGTGCTGGACGGGCCAGCCCCTTGGGGATTTCGGCTTTCAGGAGGCAAAGATTTTAACCAGCCGCTGACCATAACTCGGGTAAGCGAAAGCCTTTGGCTAAAGTCTGCTGCTTCACACATTCCACTCAGAGATAAAGATGTTTTTGATGTGCTGGGTAACACTGCCGTGGGCATGAGAAACCAGTGGGGTGGATCATAAAAACAACATTCCCAGGACCTCACTTTAGACGTAACTGAGGAGTACAGTGAGAAAGATTTCAGAGAAATATTTTTAGAGCCACAAGTTCAAACTGACATTTTTAGAAACATCTGTGGTTGTCATGGAATCATTTCCCAATTGAGACTTTCTATGTTAGTTATAATTACCCAGTTTTTATCTTCATGCCACTGTGATTTACTCTAATATTGCATTTTAAGAAATTAATACTTGTATTCATCAATTATGCATAACAAAAATAAAATAAAATAAAAATAAAAATTTACCTTTTTTATTATTAAAAAAACTTTATTTTGAACTTTCAGTATTGATAATAATAATAAATATTTTTGAGCATCAAATCAGCCTACAGGAATTTCTCCTCATTTGACACTGAAGACTGGAGTAATGATGCTGAAAATTCAGATTTACCATTACAGGAATACACTGCTTTTTTAAAATGTACTGAAATAGACAACAGAAAACGGTTTCAAATTGTATAAAATTATATTTCAGAATATTACAGCTTTTATTGTATTTTTGATCAAGCAAATGTAGCCTTGGTGAGCATAAGAGACTTCTTTCAAAACAAATCTTACCGTATTACAGCTGTACCTAAAAGTGTATATTACATGAACTGTTAGGCATTTTCTCTTCCAGTAACTAACATGTTAAGAAAACAGAGACTAGTCTAATGCCTGGCTCCGGAGAGGATCTCTACACCTGTTGTCCGAATGAATCACAAAGCTCTTAGCCCAACAGTATTTTAAACAGCCGATGAAGTCTGAACATTTGTGGTAACACAAGAGGTCAAAGGTTAACTGAGCACTCAGTGACATGTGTGAGATGAACTGGACAATCTCTTTAATTTAAGCAATTATTCCAGCACAATCTTAGGCCTCATATCCACTCATATTGTCTCATAAATGTCTAAAACAGTCTAATCCTTACTTATAGATCACCTGAAGGTGGTGAAAGTGCCCCATTTCATAGATAAAGTTATTTTGAACTGAATAAACTGAGCTTTTCACAGGAAGCGTTGCATTCTGATGTGTGGAATGTAGCAGTATGATTAGTAGCTCAGTCCATTCAAAAGCAGCTCTTTGATCGTGACATTCAAGTACATTCTTAGTGAAAAGCCAGTTCTGACATTCGTCATAAATTGTGGAAAAAACCCAGCAGAGAACGGACAGGTCATCGTAAAAATGATACTTCCCATGCACCCTGATTGGAACCAGAACAGCGGGTCTCACGCAAAATGAATTGCCCTAAGAGAAAAAATTGTGGTGCTACCATAGTAAAGTGATTTATACCATGGTACTCCAATTTACTTCAAAGAATATCATGGTATTGCCAATAAACATGTCTGAAAAGTATATATATATTTTTTTGGTGCAGCACTGTATTTGGTCACAAAAGGGAAATAGAAACTTCCAGGTGGACTAGACGTGAAGTCTCAGTGAGCAGAATGTCATTTGTAAAATAAACCAAACAGGTTTATTTAACATTCCTAGCTAATGACTTCCCTGCAGAATCCAAGTAAAATGACACTGGATTTGATTTCAAACAAAAACAATAAAACCCACTCAAACATAAATTAAATGGATTAGAATGAGCATGTTTCTTATTTTGGTGTATGCCAATGCCAGATCCTGAAAGCTAAATATATTGCATCTTTAAGCAGAGAAATACTGATGACTAATGAAGAATGTGTGTGGTTTCTTTGTAAAACCAGCTGTCTGTAATCATACACATAGTGATGCCAGCAAGGTGGCTCTTTTCTTATACTATGAGCCCTGATGTTATTATTCCAGTAACATTAGCCTCCACTGATGTGGGCATGCCAGCACAGATCATCTAAATTATACTGTTGAATTTAAAATGTAAATGACCGTTATATTTCTAAATCCAGTCATTGAGCAGAAAGCTTTAACAAATCATTTATTACAGGGACGGTCCTTCTCGATTTAGCCCAGTTTAGTGCTGTTTGCTCAAAGGCATGATAGGGATAGTTCATGGTTGAGCATCAGGTTTTAGCCACTTCACCCAAAAATGACAATTCTATCATCATTAACTCACCCTTATGTCGGTTTTCGTGTAGGTGCACTTGCCCTACATACCTAACAATTCACATTTACTCACCCTCATGTTGTTCCAAACCTGTATGATTTTCTTTCTTGTGTGGAACACAAAAGAAAGTACATTAAAAATAAAGGTTCAAAAAGGAACAAATGTTTTGCAGCAATGTCATGGAAAAACAATTTTTGGTTCTCCACAATGCCTTTCAGTTTACAGTTCTTTCTCTTTTTTTTTCTTAGTGTGAAGAACTATTTTAGTAATCTAAAAAAACTTTTTCCACTATGAAAAAGAATGTGTTGTGCATTGAAAGGTTCCATGGATGTCAAAGGTTTTATCATGGAACCACAGATGCCAATAAAGAATCTTTATTTTTAAGAGTGTGTATTAAAAGCCAGTGAGGTCTGATGTTGTTTTGGACCCCATTGACTTTCAATGTATGGACAAAACTGTTAAAACATTCTTCAGAATATATTTTTTCCCCTTCCACAGAAGATACCATACAGGTTTGGAATGACACAAGGGTGGATGAATTTTAACTTGGGTGAACTATCCTTTCATTTATTCTGCCTGATGTTGCTCCAAACATAATGTCTAATGTTCCGCGTGCCCTTACATGCTTCTCCTGTGGGTTTGTGGGTCACCTTGGGGATTTTTCTGCAAAGCTTACAAAAACCGAATTGTTATATTCATGTGTCTGTTTATACTAGTCACTCTTAGTTCATAGCTCCCTTTGTTTCCATCATTAAACAGAGCATCTTTGTTGTTGAGCCAAACACATCTCTCATTTGCTTGAGTAGTTATTATATTGTCCATTCTGAGACATTCGGATGCTTCTTTCTTCGCAATAACCCTTGTTTTTTGCAGACATCTCCATTATGTATGTCTACAATGCAATTTTTTTGTTTGTTGCCTTAAATATGGACAAGGATCAACCAATAAGATGTATTTTGTGATATAATTTCCCTAGATGATATGGGAGGACAAAGGTAATTGTTTTGTCATGTACACAAAGCGAAAAAGGCAACAGGAAATGAGATATTACAGCGGGACTGTTATTTGACAGGAAACAGAGCTGCTAGCTTCATCAGTCAATAAATTATGCGTTAGGAATAAAACATCACCAATCTTAATGACATTAAACACTGACGATGGAAAACTAAAACCCTCTGGTCTTAAATAGCTGTTGAGACTTGACCTGGTATAAATCTTCCCTTCTCGAGAGGCAGACTTAACTAAGAAGGTCAGCAATGTTGGGATATACAGTAATAGAGCAGCTGAGTCAGAACACAGGTAGAACGAGGCCTGCACACAGGATGAGGTGATGAGATAAATGACCAGGGGGACGAGGAGAATACCTAAGAAAATGAGCCTGGCACTGATGAGAGGAATAAGAGGTGATGTCAGACTCCATTAATGAAAGAGAGGTTGATGGGGAGAGAAACACCGGCCGGCAGGGTGGATGCCAGAGCAGTCAGATCATCAACCGCCAATAGGCTTGACTGTGCTCCCCTGGAGGGCGATACCCTGCCTTGACTGACACATCCACATCTCGCTATTTTTAGTCCACCTCTAAACCACAGTGGGTCAACAGACTGTTTCTACCCCTGTCACTTTCCGTTTATGTCTAAACTGCTCCATAGTTTGCTGCAAACATGTATTGACTTTAAAAGAAGGCTCCTAAGAAACCAATTCTTTTCATTCAAAACTTTGTTAGAAGCTGAAGCACATTTAGCAATTACCTATTCAGCACTTTTATCCAAAGTGACTTAGATCACACTTAGAACAACTCTTAACATGAGTGCTGTGGTTTTGTAAAGCAGCGCTTATGAACGATAATCTGAAAAAGTCTGTCTAGTGCATATTCATGTAGAAAAACAATGGAAAAGCAGCACCGTAAAATTCAATAAATGGTTTCTGTTTGAACAGTCTTTAAGTGTCATTTTCTTTAAACTACTTTAAATGGTCCAAGAAAGGTTTTCTTTGTATTTATGTTGGGTTCTTATGGTTTTGAAAATGTTTATGCTACTTTTAAGAAAAGGTTCAAGACTCTAAAACATCATGTAGTAAAACCATCAATTAAAAAAAGAGAAAGAAATATACTTACAGCTTAAATACATGTGAATGTACAAAAAAGTATTTAACTTAAAATTATTTTTTATTATTATTCATATACTATTATAGTAGTAAATCTTTTAAATTAGCTTTTATTTTATATTCTCAGTTGTCATTTTTATTTTAGCTTTATTAATTGTTACGCGCTTTTGTCATTTCTATTTACTGTTAATGAATCTTTATTCATTTAGTTTTAGTAATTTTAGTACTTCAGCTTAAACTTATTTCAGTTAGTTGCCATTTTGTTTAGATTTTTTTCATTTGATAGGCTATTTATATTGTATTTCACATTTATTTCAATTATACAGAAAAAAATCCAACATGCTCATTATAGAAGATAGAAGAGATGTATTCAAGTCACTGTGTATGCATGCCATATGCATTTATGAAGAAATTAATAGATGTGACAAAAAAAGCATCAAGTCTGGTTCTTGTTTTCAGGTGACACCAGGCAGCAAGGCATCTCGGGTCAACCTGTGCCCAGGAGACATCATCCTGGCCATCCAGGGAGCGTCCACTGATGGTATGACTCACGCTGAAGCTCAGAACAAGATCAAAGACTCCACCAATCAGCTTTTCCTCAAGATAGAGAGGTACCATGAGCTTTTCTCATTAAAGGATAGTGTTACAAACAGTGTTAAACATCTTTCAACAACTTTATATCACATTCTCTCACCTCCTTTTAAAGTTGCAGCCAGAGGCAGGACCGTAAGCAATTTGTCTTTACCGCTTGTTATGAAAGTGTCCATCAGTACCCACAGAGCCTTATTTACAACAACAATGAATGTGTCTTTCCTCTGTGATTAATACCCTCCCATAAACCATCTGGCTTGTACATGCCAGTCTGTTGACGTTACTTTACTATCTAGAAGCGGTCATGGCCCTGGTGCAAAGTAATGACCCCCTAGTGCTCTTTGATCTTTTTTATGATTTCACAGGAGGCGAGTACATGCTGTCTAACTGTGTGCATTAAATGTGTTGCAGGCCAGAAACAAAAATGTGGTCACCTCAGGTTATAGAAGAGGGGAAAGTGAACCCATTCAAAATCAATTTGGAGGCAGAGAAGCAAGTAAGTGTAACGGAAAAGAAAAACAAATGCACCGTTCTTTATTTTTATCTGCTTATAATATGCAGCAAGATTTTTTAAGAAACCCTAGAGTGCATGAGGCATGTTAAAGGGATATTCCACCCATAAATAAAAATCCTCTCATCATTTACTCATCCTCATGGAATACAAACAGATATTTTTATAAAAATACTCCAAAAAAAAAAAAAAAAAAACCCAAAAAAACACACCCAAAAAAAAAAGTAGTTCTATAGTATGAGAAAAATATGAATGTGAAACTCTTACATCAATTCTAATATACTTTAATACAGCCATACATCAATAATAGAATATTGATACTAATACTGATGTAAGTGCATTGTGAAACTCGTGCGAGAAGTGACGGTCCTTCCGTATCACTTCTCATAGGTTTCACAATGCATTTACATCACGCTTCACAACAAGCTGATGTCTGTGCCATGCTTGAACTCGTCAACCTGTGCATGACAGCTGGCTGGAAGGAATGGTTTATATCTTACAAAATTTTAAATATTGGTATTTTTCTCACCTTCCATATAACTTCATAAAATATTAATTCATCGTATGGATTACCGTTGTGTTCATTTTGAATGCTTTTTAAAGCGTCATCCCATCCGCCAGCATTATATAGTTGGGACTCACAGAGATGGATTATTTTTCAAAAAAATGGAGTTAGTGTTCCACAGAAGAAAGTAAGTCATATACATCTGGGACCACGCGAGGGTGAATAAATGATGAGAGGATTTTCATTTTCGGGTATCCCTTCACAAACTGTGCTAAGCTGCTATTTTTTGTTTGATTTGTCCTTGCACAAGAAAAGTTCACCTAGAAATGGAAATTTGCTAAATCCACCGGACCCTCTGCAGTGAATGGGTGCCGTCAGAATGAGAGTTCAAACAGCTGATAAAAAATAAATAAATAAAAAATACATAATTCACAAGTAATCAACTTGACACCAGTGCCTGTTTGTAACAAATATTAGAGAAACACATATTTCTCTCCTGATTCAGAAATTTTTTTCGCACTGGAACCAATATTATGCAAAGAGGACTTGTATTTTAGCTTGAAAGAAATGGTTTGAAGTCATGTGGATTAGTACTTGTGCTGTTTAAACTCCCATTCTGACGGCACCCATGGGACAGTTTGAAAAACAATATGATAGTTTAGAAAAGTTTAAATGAGTTAAAGTGTATGTATATGATAGTTTAGAAAAGTTTAAATGAGTTAAAGTGTATGTAGTATCTTCAGGTAACAAAAGGACATATCTGCAGAATGTGGTATGCAAATGTGGTGCTTATGTGGGGCTTTGAGTATGTAGTGTGTCCATCTGTCCTACACACGCAGGAGTGTAAACCTATTGGCACAGGTCATAACAGAAGAGCGCAGCCCTTTGTGGCTGCCGCCAGTCTGGATGACAAAACGCAGGTGGTGAGCTCCACCTACAACACTCCCATAGGCCTCTACTCTCAAGATAACATCCAGGACGCCCTGCAAGGACAGATCCGGGGTCTGGTGCATGAAAAGCCTGAGGGGTGAGTGCCAACATGGATCACCCCAACCATATGGACTAAGATACCCCTCTCCTCACTCTATACACCGTCCCCACACACAACAAAAACACACACACCCACCATAAATAAACACAAACAACTTCCCCAACACCCAAAACAATCATATAGAAAAATAATAAAGAAAGAAGTTAATTGGGTTCTGTTAGAAATAAGAAAGGGCAACCCCTTATCTAATACTTTTGTACTAGTATATTATAGCAGAACACATATTCACATTTGAACCTGCAGAGTTGGATCTTGGAGGACTTCTGCTCCTTTACCTTTCACCTCTAACTGTCTATTCACATCTTCGCTCTTATGTCTTACAGGACATTGATTACTTCGAACACAAGTTTAATGTCAGACCAAAGCCCTTCACATCTGCAAGCCAAACGAGGTCATTAGACAAAAGCACCCTACATGTAGTCAAATATGGTCACTTGATAACAGTAGAATTTGTACGTTTTTACATTAATGCATTCATTCAGCTATAAAGCTGCAGCACAGTATATATACTGAAGCTCTATGTACATCTCTAACTCCTCCTTCCATTCTTTTCTGTCTTATTTGTCCCTTCTGTGTCCTCTGAGTGGCCCTACTTATTTGATTGCTTCCTGGTTTGGTCCACCTGGTTATTATACACTGACCTTACACAACTCCAGTGACATCACATCCCAGACGCTGATCGGAAATGTAGCTCAAATGTCTGGCACCCCGTCGGATGGGTCCAGGGCAGCTCTTTCTGCACAGTATAACTCCCCAATTGCATTATACTCAGCAGACAATGTCTCAAATACACTGCAGCAGGCTCAGATGTCAACTGTAGTCAGGCAGGCATTGCCCAGGTATCCAAAAGCTTTGTTTCCATCACACTGGCTTTACACCACAAACCTACTAGTTTGTCCTAATACAGTAAGCATAGCTGAACAAAGACCTGATAGATTAAAGAAACAGGGTTCCTATAGATGGAAAACCTCAAAATACTTTAAATATTGCAAATGTGCACTTTTAATAATAAAGGTTCTTCAATGGCTTTGCTGGTTCCAGATCCAGACATCCATGGAAACTTTCCATTGGACAGAAGGTTCTTTAGTTTTTTAAAATGTTCTTCATACGAAGAAAAAAAAAAGGATCTTTTACAAACTGAAAAACCCAAAATAGTTCTTTCAGTGGCATCACTGTAAAAAAATCCCATTTTTGGAACCTTTCTTTTCAAGACTGCAGGTCTGGAAAAACCATTGAAATCAAAGTACAGTAATTAAATATAAGTAATGGAAACTTATACATAGGGAATATAGGTTTCTGGTCAATATGCTATGAAACAGAAGTTTTAAGTTTGTACTTTATTTACGATGAAAGGCTATGGGGCAAGGCGCAAATGTAACAACGTTTAATGTAAAAAAAAAAAAAAAGGTGGTAATAATGTAAAAATAAATAAATGCACACAAGACAAACAACCTTTTATAACAAAGTAAATCCAAAAAACACAAAAAAAATAAAAAAAAACCAAAAAACACAAAAAAAATAGAAATTCTTTGACTTAGTAGCTCCACTGCTAAAATTATGATCTAGACAGTTCAAACAACTCAAACTGTGGTAATCGACAGCATGCCATTTATAAATTATTATGAATCCAGGACATTATTATTATTTCTTTTTAATACCAGTGAAAATTTAAATCTAAACAGTTAACTTAGACAGCATCTAATATTCATAAAGTGTCCTCCTGAGCACTGCCAAACTTTTATATAACAAAAAATTATGTTTTTTCTTAATGGACAAACATTCAGGGCTTCTGCCTTTATCTGTTTTCAGCCCTACACCCCTGACGTCTATTGAAGACTCTCATGTGTACCGTATGCTCCAGGACAACCAAGAGCAGTCACATGAACCACGTCAGTCTGGATCATTCAAGGCCCTGCAAGACTATGTGGAGAGCGATGGTGAGCTGCCTTTATCTGCTATTTGGGGCAATTCTGATTTCACAATATAAAAAACAAAACATGCACTTGAAGAGTAATAGTTTTGCGGGCTCAATTCAACCAAAGCCCGCTTCACTATTAACAACAATCATTCAAAATGAGGGAGAATTTCACATTGCCCAAATTGACAAAACACCAATCATCCACATGAGGGAGAATTTCACATTGCCGAAGTGGATCTGAGACTCTTTATTCCTCTGACAGGCACAAGGCCCATGGTGACTAGAAGTGTAAAAGCCCCAGTGACAAAGCCCCAAGCCGCCACATCCTCACTCCAGAAGCTGCCTCTCTGTGATAAATGTGGCACTGGCATTGTGTGAGTACGGCGTTCAGCAAGAGACCATACAGATGGTGTCTTCTTTGAGAATATAGTACCAATTTTCATGAAAATTGTTCTTCACTGGATAGTATTCATGCATTTTAACAACTTCATTAAATCAAAGTTTTTCTACTATTGGCTCGCAGTGGACCGGTGGTGAAAGCTCGGGACAAGTACCGCCATCCAGCCTGTTTCGTGTGCTCAGACTGCGGCTTGAACTTGAAGCAGAAAGGCTACTTTTTTGTGGAGGGACAGATGTACTGTGAAGCCCATGCTCGAATGCGAATGACCCCACCTAAGGGACATGATCTAGTCACTGTATATCCTACTGCTTAGAGGGACGGACAGTTGAAATTAGACAACTTCTATTGTTTGCGATTATTGCTTCTTGATATTCCGTTGTTCATTTCTTCATTTAAGTTTATAAAGGGAAATACAAGGCCAATTTAAAGCCATATACACAAAGTATTAAGATGTTTTTAGTGATCGAATCATTACTACATTACTGTTTACACCTGGTATTAACATGCATTAGCCATTGCTTCACTTTGATTCAGGATGGATTGATTTAAATGCAATGTGGTCACGTGTTTCTGACTACCCCTGTACGGTTCACTGATACAATTTCAAAACATTTTAGAACCCACAAAGCACTCTGAGCACTGAAAACTTGTGATCTGATAACAGTTAATGCTAGGTGTAAATGGGATCTATACTCTCAAAACTCTTTCTTAAGGCCTTAATCTAGTTCTCGTTGAAAAGCTACTACTTAGTCAACTCTGTCATTTCTCACTTATTAGCCTTCTGTGCAGAGCAAATCCTAAATTTAGACACAAACTAATCCCTTTAGGTTTCAGTTATTCTCAAAATATGAAAGAAGGGGAATTTTACTTTTAATACAGGTTCAATATGCCATCATCTATGTACAAAGTATTTGGAAATACACACAAATCGTCAATTGGGGGGTCGTCACACTTGCACAGTAAAAAAAAAAAAAAATGCAATCTGTTTCCCAATACAATTTTTGTTTTTCTGTTTGTTTATATAATTTCTATGAATATTATTTGTGCTGCATTGTTTTTTTTTTTAATTCTCATGTTTGAACTTAAAGTCATAGTTCACACAAAATAGAAAACTCTGTTGTCATATGCTCAGCTACAGTATCCCTTTAGGGCCACCTTTACACATAAGATGAAAGGTTTTAACCATAATCACTACGTTGTACTGTAAGAATTTGTGAACTTTAAGAGCTTGCTGAATTGGCCAACACAATGACAAATGCTGTAAGAATTTGTGAACTTTAAGAGCTTGCTGAATTGGCCAACACCTTGCTAGTTAAATACACTCAGTGTACTACTGACAAAATGCTACACAGTGGTTAAACATGACTTGTACAATTTTTTACTTTTCTGGTGGTTAGTGACTTGTACAATTAAACATCTCTATCCTAAAAACAGTTCATCTTTATCAATTAAGAGCATAAGCTATTTCATTCATTTATTCACCTGAAGACATCACACGTTCTTAATACGACACAAAAAATCAACAGAATACAACACAAATACCAAAATATGACATCAATTCACCCAAATAAATAAAAAACACTTCCATAACACTCCATAACATATGGAATTCACAGCTCTGTAAAATAAATAAAATCACATTAAAATAAACCAAACATACACTACCCCTATCCTTCAGTGTCTTTCCCTGTGGAACTTATTCAGCAGCTGACATTACTGATAATTGTGCAAAGCATTAAGCACTGTTTGGAGTGTAATATGATTGTCTTGGTGCTAGTTCCTGGAGCCCAGCTTACTTATTGACATTGAGACTGATGATGCTCTTGACAGGTGTGCTCTTTGGACCAGGGGAGGGGTGAAATATTTTTACTTCCTTATTCATCATTGCTGATTTGGTCTTTTTGGTACCATAGGGTTCTGCAGAGTAGGTGGGGTAAGAATGAAACGTTCCTGCTTTCATACCTCCAGTCTGCAAAAAATAAATACACCACCAAAATAATCCACCACAAAATGTTCCAAGATGGCAAACTCTTTCCATACGCATTTCTTGAACATTTTTACACTGTGTTTGATCTCCTTTACTTACCTTTTTACTTGGTGAACTTGGTTTGAAGGGCACCATTGTGTGCTTTTTCTCCTCTGTCTTCTTCGGAGGTTGTAGAGGTTTGTCAAATTTGTAAGGATTGCTTTCAAAGCATTCAACTGCATGAAGGTTCAAACGAAACGCTCCCCCTTTTAGCATAGATTTGTGTGCCATGATCTCACGATGCTAAACAAATTATTTCTCTCATTAGAGAAAGAGAACACAGTCATCTGCTTGCATAGAATTATACTGTCAGGTACTCAGAGGACTGCCTTATCTTAATTAAAACAAGGACCCGTGAGTCTGATTAAAAATCTCATTTAGGTAGACCTAAAAATACCTTTAGCATTTCCTTGGCTCTGTCATAGGGGTCTGAGGAATGGGACACCGTCTTGGAGAGGGTGACGTCAGGATAGTTATTAGAGTGCAAGAACAAATCAATACGTCTGACAGCAAAACCACAGAAACTTGCACATTAGAGGATAATGTTATTTGCTTACCCGTAACCACTTCCCTTCTTGGGTGGATTGGTGTAGAAGTTTTTTCCAGGTGATTTGTTTGGTTTCCTTGGATTCTGTAGGGCACTCATTGCTTGAACAGGGCCTCCAAATGTCCCATAATAGCTTCCCACTCCACATCTACAAATCAGAGAAAACCATTAACCAACTGTAAGAACGGTTTGAGGAATAACTGGAAAAACTAAGCTGCATGGCAGTTTTTTCTGGTATAAATAGGGAAAAGAAGAAAAAAAAATCAACAACAAAAATACAGACATCTACTTAGTTCTGTGACTAGCAGCCTTAACTTCTAACTAAAGCAACTTGGTGAAACAGATGCACATGAAAAACAGACTGTTTGCATTTGATGTTTTGAACTACTGCAACATGGTTAAATCCTTTTCTTCGAAAAATTAAGGGCTAAATCTTGTTTTCAGGTCAACAAACATCATTAAAGCACAAAGCATGTTTCTTTCTCGACAAAATCTTGTTTCTGGAGTCTTTTTATGTCTTCAGATTTTAATAGATTGTGGCAACCAATGCCTGCCTCTCACACTAATGAAATATCACTGAACCAAATACATCTCAGGTGCATCTTTGTTCTCCTTGGTGTATAAACTGAATATAGCTCTCTGGATAAAATCTGCACCAGTACACCAGCCAATAAAGCTATTAAAAATTAAAGGGATAGTTCACCCAAAAATGAAAATTCTGTCATTTTCTTACTCATTTACTCACCCTTACGTCGTTCAAACCTGCATGATTTTTTTTTTCTTTTTTCATTTTGTTGAATATAAAGATATTTTCAGAAATATCTCCATACAACAGGAGTCAATGGTTGACAAAATTGTTTGGTTACCAACATTCTTCAAAATTTCTTCCTTTTGCTCCGTAGAAGAAAGTGACACAGGTTTAAAAATAAAATGAAAGTGTGTAAATAATAGAAGATTTTCATTTTTGGGTGGACTATCCCTTTAAGATTTTGTGATGACCACAATAATATTACGACGACTACTATTATTTTCGTCTTATATTTTCACAATTATTTATTACATAAAACAACTTTGAAAAAAATGAAAATACATACATAAATACAAATTTGCAGTGTGCCACAGAAAAAAGGGACTCACGTTTTTTTCTCTCCGTTACTGGGAAGAAAGGCTTTGCCTATGTTCTTTTTGGTCTGTTGTATCCTGTACTGTCTTTCTATTTTGACAGGGTCTGTGAGCGCCTCTCTCTCAAAGATCCTCTTAAACTGCGTGTCGAAGTATCCCGCCGGGAGCGCGCTCTTTGATTTAGCTCCTCCTGACAGCATCTGTTTGTTCTTGTATGCGGAGTCATTAAATTGGCCTTTTAATGACAAACAAAGTGCATGAGACAGACATTAAATATTTAGCAAAATTATTAACTTTTTTTAATTATCTATGTTACGCAGGGGGCGGGGCTAGTTAGTCAAATTAAGCCATGTGAATGTTGTAGGCTACTGAACATGTTTATCTAGTTACACAAAAGCTTATTGTCTCTAGCTGAGTTATAGTAGCCTAATGTATGTGGGTTGCAAACATTACATTTATGTAATGGTTGTTAGGTAAACAATATACAGTAATTACACTGATACATTCTAACACTACGTAATGGTTTTAACTCGGCTGAACGGTGTTCTCTTAAGATTTACGTTCAGGACAAGTTATTAAAGCCAAGACTTTTAGTGCCTTTAAACTGACTTCAGAAATATTCGCTGGTGTAAAAATGTGACAAGTAGCAACAAGCCTTCACTATGAATAACAAGCCTTCAAAAACTGGCAAAGTGAAACTATTGCTTTTGGGCGCCAAATCCATTAGTTAAAAACATAAAAAATAGAAAAAAACCTTAAATACTGTGAAGGATGCACTATTTTATATAAATACCGTGTTTGTGTTTTTTCTATAATGAAAATTGTATTTTGACATTACCGTGGTATAATTTGTTGACGCACTCAAACTCAGCACTGCACCAGCTACTGTAGTTCATGCTATTAAAGTTTAATGTTGGTTACACTTACGGTATAATAAAGGTGTATATTTGTCCCCTATTGAGATGTATCCCATCTCTTTAAAGATGCCAATCCGCTCCATGTCAGATTTCCCTTCTGGAGGCATTTTCTAAAGTTTTACATACACAGAACTTTTGGTGAACAAAAAAGCCATAAGAAAGACAGAGATGTGAATGTGGAAATATTAATGGACCTATACAGATCATCAAGCGATAGCTCCTTTAAGCACCTCAGTACACAAGCCTATGCATTATGTTTTCTTGCGCTAATAAATACAGGTCCATACATACCTCGAATTATGGAACGCCTTGTGTTAAACAGTCAGTATTGGAATAACTCCACTGCTGTGGTGTTCGTGTAGGTTGTGTACGTTGTCATGGAGTCCAGCAGGTCAGTTACTCAGTAAGCTGGACTGTCAGAGTCGTTCATGAGGGTAACACATTTAACAAATCACACTGAAAACCAATCGTTTTAGATAAATACTATCTTATGTATTTTTCCACCTGCACATCAAAACCTGAGACGCAAACAAGGAGGAATTCTGGGTATTGCAGTAAAATGAAAACTCCACACACAACAGTAATTAACACGTTTAGGAAAAACTTGCGTTACAAAATCCTATCTATGGAAACCGAATAACTTTATATGAATACATGTACTTTAAATGATCACAATTTGCATTTCTATGAACATATACAAACGTACTGTACAAAACCATTTAGACTGCAACTGCAGTTTATCTCAATCAAGAAAACTCCATCCTTTTCAAGTCGTCCATAGTGATGGCAACAACCTGCAACAAATGTTAAGCAGCTGTAATTACACGTTTGACTGTATATATTTATAAGAACCAACACGAACTTAAGTGTATATCTCACATTTTCGTGACAGGGGTCTTCATAATCACAGATGTCGTTTGGAAAGGCTGCTCGGACCATCTCTTTGAGCTCAGCTGGGTACACATAAGTGCATTTGTCACGCGTGCTACAGCCGATCCTGTTCCGCTGTCAACATTTGCGTTAAGATCACCCAAAATAAAGTAAAAAATTATAATAATATTAAAAAGTGATGCTCACTAACTGACGCTGGATTAAACGATACACTTTTCTTCGTTTGATCCGGTCTGTCTTCTTCAGCCTGGAGGCCGCGTGGAGCAACGGCCCCACCCAGAGGGGCACGCTACACATGAAGACCTAGTGTTAGTCATCACGACTACGAACAATTTTAATGTTAGGTATATAATACCTGCAAATATAATATCTAAATCAGACAAACAAAACATCAACACTATAAATACACAAAAAGCAAAAAAATTCAATTTCATGTACGCGTTATGTGATTCAAACACTGCATTCTAACTATTTATTTAGAGACATCGCAGTATATTACCCGAATGACTGACAGAGATCAATGTAAGTGTCCATTAATTACCACCATATCAACATTTCGCTTGAAAGTGTTGCTGCATTAGGGTGAAAGCTGATGCGCATGTGCAATTAAAAGAGGAAACAATCGCATCGGAAACAATGTAACTGAATCATCGGTTGTTAGATCTGAACCGAATCATACCATTTGTCATACATTTAAAGATTCAAGGACAACATTTATGTGTTTAATCATCAGACTTTATTAAAATACATGCACAAATATTATGATTAGCATTAAGTTAGCATATAAGTGAAAAAGGTCCCTGGTTTAAGATTGAATCTTCAGAGTTTCAGGAGTTCTGAGGAATTGTCACTTGCCTCCTTTCTCTGACCATTCCCTGTAGCCCCCAGCATAATTACGGGCACTGAAGAGAGAGAAGGAATTATAGTTACAGCTACAGCAAAACTGTGATTGATTAAGCATTCATGATACCAAGTTTCTTACTTCTTGAAGCCCAGGCCTCTGGCTTTCTCTGTGGCAACAGCTCCGCGTCTTCCCACCTGACAGTGGAAAACCAGTTCAGAGCTGTCCAGAGACGGCTTAACTACGCCAAACTTAGACTGGAATTCAGATGTGTCCAATGACATGTCACTTTCTACATTTTCCACTAAAAAAAAAAAAAAAAAAGAAGCAGCAAGCTCTTTTTTTAGTACACATGGCCAATACAAATGTAAACAGGAAAAATAAATTGGCACACCTAGACCCAAATATGTTTCATTATCAATATTTTTGTCAAGCACCCCGTTTGAGAGTTTTTTGGGGGGTTTTTTCAGTGATGTGCATGCTTTTGTTTTGATTTTGTTTTTCATTTTAGGTCACCTACAAATGTGCACATCCACAAAAACCACTCAACCCATCCACAAAACAATCTCTCTTACCTGGGATATGGATGGAGCCAGGAATACGCCCTCTATCTACCTCCTCTTTACTGCGGACATCCACAACAAGCCCTGAACCCTTCGCCAAAAGATCTTTGAGATCACTGTAGGAAATCTCCTTATCTATAGCAGAAAGGAATGTGTACAATCAAGCAGTTACGCCTACAGTCCTGTCACGAAATGAACGCTGTTGACTGAGCTCAGTAATCAACAAACATAAAACAATACTATAACAAAATTCAAGTTTGTTTATATATATATATATATATATATATATATATATATATATATATATATATATATATATATATATATATATATATATTACCCAAAAGATACTGTTTACTCGAGATTTTATTTATTTGTAAATTGTTTGGTTACTAGTTCTGTTTTATGATTTACATTTTTTGATGTATGGATGTCCCATATCTGTTTATATGGAAATAATGATTTAATCATAATAAAAAAAACCTAAAGAATGTGTTGTATTCCATACACATAAAGCATTTCAATTACTGCAAGTCATCCTTACGTAACAAGGTTCTTAGCTCTTTAAAGCGAATAAGTAATGAAAATAACGACCAGGACAGCAAACATACATTATTAGAAAATGCATGAAATGGAATTGAGAGAACGGGCACCGCAGGATACTAGCAAGTTACACTGTAAGTAATAAAGTGTAGATAATGGAAGTGTTTATCACAGGTGCACCTGGGCACTGTCACCCTGACTACAACAGACAACGAAAACAACAGCTGCTCAAAGCCAACATACGTTTCCAGCACTCAGAAACAGTGAACAAATATGTAGTTTCACACGTCGCTTTATTTAACTCTCTTAAAGTATGTTTCTTATTTTTAGACGAGCACAAACTTACCGCTGCTTGCCATGTTGACGTTAAGACAAAGACAGTTCACCCGGTGGTTGCACCTTTACTTCCTTGTCATTCAAATTTTTAAAAGCAATCTCATATTGGCTCTAGCCTACTGTAAGCATAGGCGTGGTCTTGTAATAGGCACCGCCTTAAAAGCGCCCCTCCTTGAGCTAACTTCCTAATAAAAGGCCCGTAGCTTCAAAATAAAAGACTGCTTACATTGCAAGTTGAATAATAATATTAATAATAATAATAATAAATTGTTGTTGTTATTATTATGAACAACAGAAAGTGTGCTAGTAACCGTTTATTATTATTATTATTAGTAGTAGTAGTAGTAGTAGTAGTATTAACTAGGGTTTATCATCATCACTTGGAATTCTTGATTGTGTAACAAAGCAATTTACCATAGTATACAGCAGGGATCTCCAACCCTGCTCCAACACGCCTGTCTGTAATTATCTAGTAGCCCTGAACACCTTGATTAGCTGCATCAGGTGTGTTTGATTGGGGTTGGAGCTGAAATCTGCAGGACAGTAGCTCTCCAGGTGCAGGGTTGGAGACCCCTGGTATACAGATTTCACCAAAACACCTTTTACGGGCTATCAGATTATTGTTACTGCTGCAAACCATAATAAAGTCAGATGGAATATTCTACAAACATTGTATGGGAGTGAATCATATGGCAAATACCTCTTTACAAAGTACTCTAATATTTAGGTACTTAGAGAAGATTGAGATTTTTTATTTAAAAATCAGAAGTGCAAGATATAATGTAAGAATTATGATATATAAACTCGCACTTGCAAGAAAAAAGCCTGAATTATGAGAGAAAATGTTGCTATTACCTTATTTGTGACCATGGACCACAAATCTAGTAATAAGGGTCAATTTTTTTAAATTGAGATGCATACATCATATGAAAACTGAATAAATAAGCTCTCCACAGATATATGGTTTATTATGATAGGAAAATACAGGTGCTGGTCATAGAATTAGAATATCATCAAAAAGTTGATTTATTTCACTAATTCCATTCAAAAAGTGAAACTTGTATATTATATTCATTCATTACACACAGACTGATATATTTCAAATGTTTATTTCTTTTAATTTGATGATTATAACTGACAACTAAGGAAAATCCCAAATTCATTATCTCAGAAAAATAGAATATTACTTAAGACCAATACAAAGAAGGATTTTTAGAAATCTTGGCCAACTGAAAAGTATGAACATGAAAAGTATGAGCATGTACAGCACTCAATACTTAGTTGGGGCTCCTTTTGCCTGAATTACTGCAGAAATGCGGTGTGGCATGGAGTCGATCAGTCTGTGGCACTGCTCAGGTGTTATGAGAGCCCAGGTTGCTCTGATAGTGGCCTTCAGCTCTTCTGCAGTCTTGGGTCTGGCATATCGCATCTTCCTCTTCACAATACCCCATATATTTTCTATGGGGTTAAGGTCAGGCAAGTTTGCTGGCCAATTAAGAATAGGGATACCATGGTCCTTAAACCAGGTACTGGTAGCTTTGGCACTGTGTGCAGGTGCCAAGTCCTGTTGGAAAATGAAATCTGCATCTCCATAAAGTTGGTCAGAAGCAGGAAGCATGAAGTGCTCTAAAACTTCCTGGTATACGGCTGCGTTGACCTTGGACCTCAGAAAACACAGTGGACCAACACCAGCAGATGACATGGCACCAAAAAACCATCACTGACTGTGGAAACTTTACACTGGACCTTAAACAATGTGGATTGTGTGCCTCTCCTCTCTTCCTCCAGACTCTGGGAACCTGATTTCCAAAGGAAATGCAAAATGTACTTTTATCAGAGAACATAACTTTGGACCACTCAGCAGCAGTCCAGTCCTTTTTGAAGCGAGACGCTTCTGACACTGTCTATTGTTCAAGAGTGGCTTGACACAAGGAGTGTGACAGCTGAAAACCATGTCTTGCATACGTCTGTGCGTAGTGGTTCCTGAAGCACTGACTCCAGCTGCAGTCCACTCTTTGTAAATCTCCCCCACATTTTTGAATGGGTTTTGTTTCACAATCCTCTCTAGGGTGCGGTTATACCTATTGCTTGTACACTTTTTTCTACCACATCTTTTCCTTCACTTCGCCTCTCTATTAATATGCTTGGACACAGAGCTCTGTCTGTGTGTAATGAATGAATATAATATACAGGTTTCACTTTTTGAATGGAATTAGTGAAATAAATCAACTTTTTGATGATATTCTAATTGTATGACCAGCACCTGTATTTGGCCGAGATACAACTATTTGAAAATCTGTAATCTGAGTTGCAAAAAAACAAAAACAAAAACAAAAAAAAATACTAAAAAATTGCACTATTGTTATTGCACACTCTCTACCCCATGTGATGTGGAGAAATGGCATAATACAACAGCAATACAGATGTGAAGACATTTACAAATACATGAGACTAGCCGAACTCACATGAATTCAACTATTTATTGGTAAGGTCTCAGAAGAGTCTCACTTGAGTAAGAATCATCCCTCAATACTGATTTGGTACATCATGACATCCATAATGAGTCTCTTCACAGTGGAAAGAATCCATTTCTATAGTTTGGGTTCTAGTACAGCAACTTTTCTGCATAAAAACAAAACTAAACAAACAGAACATCAAACGGGGTATCAATATTATTCAATATCTGTGATATCCGAGTGTCACAAAATTCTAGTGTTTTAATACCAGCTGTTGATTTGCACATAACAAGCCACCTTCTGTTAGAAATATAAAAGTTGATATTATGAACAATATTCTACTGTGCTGCATAAAGGTAAATCTATACACTGTACATACAGATATATTTTGAAAAACAAGCTTCACAGTTTTAAACTTTATTTAAAAAACAAACCACATAAAAAAACTCTACATAAAACAATAATTTGCATTAAAACAAATTGCTAAAAATAAAAAAAAAAAATTGTTTTAAATTAATACAAAAATGAAATATTACATATCGTACAAAGGAAAAATTACTCGACCATCAATGTTTATCTTTGTAGCTAAAAGCAGTGACTCCTTTATGATTGTCATAGAGTACTATGCATGATACAAATTAAAACAAACTAAGTAAAAATAAATAGTTTCTGAAACTAGTAACCTTTCAATCTGAAGACTGTAAGTGTTTTTTTTCTTCTTTTCTTTTTTTTTCTGATATCTCTATACAGAAGTGCTCTGGTGAAGGTCTCGTTACTCTAATGCGACTGGGACGTACAAAACTATCGCATCTAAAGCACACTCAGAACTTCACTGTTATCAGATACAGATATGCAAGTATTGTACTTTTCTATCAGTAATGAAACAAACTATGCCAGACTTGGATGTTCTCATCACTTTTACTCCGCTGGAATTGTCTTGAAGAAACAGTCTGTAGATGATGGGACTTGCTGCAGAGGCAATTGACAGTTTAGCTGTGAAGAATGTGAGGCCTGAGACTGACATTTCTCTTGACGGATGTTACTCCTCAGTTCTGACATCGAGACTGGGCCTCTCCAATGGCGCATGAGACTCGCAGCACCTCTCCGGTCCAGATCATCTGGCACCGACATCCTCTCGGTAACCCAAAAAATATGGGTCAAAATATCTATTCTTTTTTAAAAAGGGGATTTTCTTCATATTTCAGCAACAGTAGCTCTGTTTTGTTTTTCAGTTTCTCAGTGCTTTTTGACGTCCATTGTTGAAAAACAAAGACGAGGTCTTTCAAATTGTTCTTTTTTTGCCAGAGGCAGTATTAACAAAGTTTTTGAATGTTCTTCTTTTAAAAGTCCCTGCAGCGTTCAGTGAGTTTCCCCATTAGTTCAATTATTCTCCATGGGTTCAGGAGATAACGGAAAACAAAGCAAGGAAAAAAGAGAAAGACGGAGCAAAGAGAGAGAAAGAGATCGAGAAAAGAACTGAAAACTCTAAAGGTATAAGACAAAAGATAAGACAAATACCTCTTCCCCATCTCATTCTGTCTCATTTGGACTGTTACCTCTTCCCCATCTCATTCTGTCTCAGGAACTGGATGTTGAAACTGCTGTCCGCTAGTTCAGGATACTGTTCCACGGGTAAAATGTAGTACCCGTCGTACCCCTGCACTTTCCCTGTTGAGAGGAGCTGCTGTCTCTCTCCTTCAGTCCACAAGCGGCTTCCCTCTTTATTATCCTGTGCCCGTTGCTGCTCTCGCAGCCAGGCTCCCGATAGTGCCCGCTGCCGCGCCAACTCCAATAGCCGAGCTCTCTCCTCATCCAGGACGTCTGACGCCAACCCATAGCGCACGCTCAGAGAAAGCGCCGGAACCCGGAACTCAACGGTGACCCCTCTTCGTGAGCGACCGCTTACCGTCACATTGATCCCACTTTCCAGAGCCTTGCGTCCATTGGTAAGTCCCAAAGCTAGGAGGTCACTGTCAGCTGAGCCTATCTTCACGAAGAAATGACAGTCATGGCCATCCTGAGTGTAGTGCGTCCCGTCTAAGTAGATGGCGTTATTGAGCACTAGAGCCACCTTCCTGCTATCATCGCTGGCCATGCTGGAGACCCCTGTGACCACGCGGCCTTCTTTCACTGCCAGCATCACTCCTCGTCCAATGATGGGTGTACTCGTGCCAAACCAGTGGCCTGGCTTCTCATGTTTGGTCTTGCGCTCTTTGTCAAGAAGCCGTCCCTCCAGAGCCATGAATGCTTGGTTGTGCCGTTCGGCTTCCTGCTGAACTCCAGGTTATCAGCTGCAAGAAGACAATTAAAGGCATTGGTAAATGCAAGCTAGATCACCTAGTCCAAGATTCAGTTATTTGCTACCATTGGAAATACAAAAGTAATTCCCCTGAGGATTTACTATGGTATTAATGTGGTGACTCACCTGCCCGTTTTCACTTTCTTGACTGGCGAGGAGCTCATACGGCGGATCCACGAAATAGTGTATGTGTCTGGGAAAGCCTGGAATAATGTTGCTAAGCTGGAAGCCAAACATCACCAGCCAACTCTTCACATCTGCAATGAAAAATACATGGAAAAGGAGTTTAAGCTTAAGCTTTTGGGGTTTACAATAAAATAGGCAATAAATAGGGCCATCTGAATGAAATAATAATAAAAAAATAAAATGAAGTACATCATATGGCAAAAATGATAAATATTTGCTGAGAAAACAGACAAAATTAAGACATTTTATGGCAGAGAAAGACAAATCTGGCTTTAGAAAATAAATAATAATAAAAATGATAAAAATAAAAAATAAAAACAATAATATTGTGAAATATCACAATTAGCTGAAGATGGTTGTGATATATATTTTTTACTTGTATATAAGTAAATATATATTTTATATATATTTTGCTTAATATATTTTGTACTTCAGGATTCTCTAATAAAAAGAATGTTTATATATATATATATGAGATATTTTAAATAGAAATCTTTAATATAACTTCATGTCCTTAATGTCCCTTTTGATCAATTTAATGTGTCTTTGCTGAATAAAAGTAATAATTTCTTTCAAATAAATAAATAAAAAACTTACTGACCCCATACTACTGAATGGTAGTGTATATACATACAACATTATATATTTCATATTATCATATTTATATCATATTTAAGAGTGAACCATCTCTGCCTTATACAGTTTCTGAATATTGTTGATTTCAATGACTGAACATTCGCAAAAAAAAAAAAAAAAATTATCACATTATTTTATAAACCAATACTAGCGTTAAATTAATATGTAAAATTGACCTAATGAACTAACTGGCTAAACTGCAATGGCACCCAGTTATAAGTTCTCACCTGTGACATAATTCTTGACATCCAGCATGTCACTGAGGGGGTTGTTATTCTTGAACATGTATAGGTTAAAGGGTGCCAGATCTTTTCCGATCTTCTGCCACATGGTGTAATCAGGCGATGTCCATCTGGCTGCTAAAACATCATAGTCTCTCTGTGTGAAATGCACCAGCTTGGTTAGTGTGTCATAAAGCCCACCGTGAAAGCCAATGACAAGCTGGAACTCAGGGTTGGAGTCGTGGTACACCTCCCCATAAGCGGTGTATTGCACCTGTTTGATCATCTGCCCGTTGCTGCTGAAGACAGCCAGTGGTGTACCGGTGTTGTCAGAGGCGATGTAGTACTCCTCCCCACTGCTCACCTCCATCGCAAACAGATGGCCCTGCAGGTCATAGTACAAAGAGCTGATTTCCGAGCTGGAGTGGTTGAACACATGCGTGACCCGAGTCGGGTTGTTCAGGTCAGCATAAAAGAACTGGAGGTGCTGACCCAGACTGTTCTTAGTAGACACCCTGCGTCCGAGTCCATCATAACGGTACTGGACGCTCCATCCTCCAGCTGCACGGCTATAGGCACGCACCAGCTGGCCTTTAGAGTTGTAGTCAAACACGTCGCCGCCCCTCTGACTGAGGTAACCGTCCTCGTCCAGACGGTACTGCACATCACCGAGCCTTGTGATGCGGTCTCGTAGGTCATAGCGGAGCGGCATGAGTCGGGCGCTGTTGCCTGGGTTGAGCAGGTGTAGATTGCCATTTAAGTCATAGCTGTAGCGCCAAGTGGACCAATCGTTCACCTTGACACCACTGAGCTGTCCGTCACCATCGTATTCATAGCGGTACTGAGTGGTGTTGGCGTACGGGCCGATCTTTAGCTCTCGCTTGATTACTCTGCCCATGTTGTCGTACTGCACCGTCATCCAGTACATAAGAGAGCGGAAGATCTCATACTGAACCTCTTTGATTCGCCCATGCGCATCGAAATGCTTGCTGAGGGTCATGACGGCAGTGGTGATTATCTGATTGATGTCGTAGTAGATGACTCCAAACTTTCCAAAATGCTCCACTTTTCCGGAGATCTCATCGTAGCGGTATAGATCCACAGGAAGTGGCGTCTCGCTGATTACTGGCTTCATGCTTGCGATTCTGAAACTGTTGTCATGGTAGGTGTAGTCGAAGCGTGCGTTCACCATACCTTCCTCCGAGAAGCGATAGATCTGCTTGTCAATCAGGGGACCCATTTTACGATAGCGAATCGTGCACGAAAAGCCACCGCTTTGCAAGTTGACCATTTTTAGCACTCCGGCTGTCTCATCATAGCCAAAGGTGATGGCTGTGCTGTCATACAAGATCTCGGAGAGCTTGGCCAGCTTGCCATATTTGTAGAGGACGCGACGGCCGGTACCCAGGAAGTAGGCGGCCTGGGGGCGCCCATCCTCGCTGAAGTCATAGATGATGGACGCATTGCTCTCTGGCGGGTTGTAGGTGTTGCGGATGTAGCCGATGGAGACGTGAGTGAACATGGTGTGACGGGCAACGCTAGGCATGGTGACAGCCGTGATGCGGTTGGATGCATCAAATTCAAAGATGTATTGTCTCTGACTCTGCAGGAGCAGCACCATGGACTGTAGAGAGAAATATTTTCAGAACATCATCACATTGATATTAATTAGCAACAACATCTTTTAACAATCTGTCATAATTCAAAATGAATCATGCATCAGAGTTTCTGCACTAAATGTCGGTATTTTTTGGTGTAGATTAGAATGAATTTTTTTACAAGTGTAGATTAGAATGTGTGTATATATATATATATATATATATATATATATATATATATATATATATATATATATATATATAAATATAGTTGTAATATTTTGGTTGTGCATCTCATTTTTTTTAAAATACTTTTTTAAAATATATAATTCTAGATTTCTACATTTTGCTTTTTAAGTTTTTAATCTAATATTTATATTTTATTTTGCCTTTAGTTCAATAAGCATACATAATTTCTAAGTTTTAGTTAACAATAACAACCTGGACTATAATTAAACAACATTTTGTTTTATTAACAATTATTAATATAATTAGCATAATTATTAACATAATTATTAATTTAATAATCATTATTAACAATTTAATTATTATTATTAACACACCCCCAAAAAAAAAATAAAAAATCACCAATTAAAATGAAAAAATTATATAAATACAAATTCATGGTATATTATCTGACAAAATAATCTTAAATAAATTACATAATAAATATATAACCAACTTAAAAAAAAACAAAAAACAAAATTAAAGCAAAACAAAAAAAAAAAAATACATCCAAAAAAAACAAAAAAATACATCTTAAACAAACTTTTTAACAACAAATTCCAAAAAAGTACATTTGTTTAAAAAATCTTTTACAAAATTTCTAAATTCTGAAAACAATAATACTAATAACCTAATTTCACTTTAATCAATAATTTCACCTTGTCCAGGTAACTGTAGCTCCAGACCTTTCCATCCACAAAAGAGCGCGAGAGGATTCGGCCCTGTGGGTCAAACTCCGTTCTCTCACTCATACTCCCTCGGTGCAGCCCCACTAGCTGGCCTGTGCTGGAGTAAGACACATTCACCACTGCAAGGCTGCTGCTCGGCTGCCATATCGCTGGCCTACCCTGGGCATCATAAGTGATCCTCAGAGTGAACTTCCTGTGGTCGTCATAGATCTTCTCAGTCCGTGTGTTCCTATCAAAATCTATTGACAGGAGGTTGCGCCCATGTGCCTGCAATTTACACAAATATTTGATATAAAAACCTTTCAGTTTGGTGAAATGATTTTGTTACCTATTAGATAATCAAGCAGAATTCTTTGCTTGCACTGTGCACTGATATGTAAAAATAATATATTACAATAATTAAATTAAAATCTTAGAGCGAGTGCCCACCCGAAGTTTCCTGCCAAACACAGTGACCTTGCCCTTGGACAGTTCTTTGCGCAGCCTCCACTCAATAGAGTTCAGACCGTTATCAGTGGGAAGGGTGATGTTCCTGCGGCCGATGGTGGGACTCACTGATCCTGCCAGGATATGGGGCTCGGTGTGGTAGCTGATGCCCATCCCATTGGCATACATTACTCTCAGAGTGCCATTGTTACACAGTTGGTAGCTGTTCCGTACTTGATCTGCAGGGGGCAATAGAGTGACATCAAATTACCATTAAATTAAGAACAAAAAATATTTCATAACAAATTTTCAACATGACAAGAGTCACAATGACAACTACAAAAAAAAAAAGCCTTGATTTATTCTGAACTCATGAAAGGGCTGCGGGGCATTCATCAGATCAAGAACAGTCTGGCTGTCTTTCTTAAGATCATAAAAGATAACAAAGAGCAGTGCTTTGTTTATAACAAATGACGCGAAGCCTCAAATCCCTTCGTTTCAGAGTGCCACAAACATTTAACATGCTTCAGAACATCCACTATAAATAAATTACAAACCATGAAACTAATTTATGAGCAAAGGTAAGTTACGAAATAATTTGATATAATATAGTTTATAATTAATATGGAACCTTTTAGAGGTGTTTAGTCAATTTATTATTCGCCCCATGAGCGTGTCAAGGTTAGATTCAAAAGCATGATCTAAGGAACGTTCTCCATGGACTAAATCCTCAGTAATCCAATCAAAAGGCTCCTCCCTCATCCTTTGTTATATCTGGTTGTACTAAAGTTTCACTTTTTGTTTTAGTCTGCCATGGGAAGGAAGTAAAAAATTTTTGCTCTCTCCCTCTGTCTTTCAGTCCTTTCATCTTAACAGCTGAAATAAGTTTTGGGACAGTGGGGTTTGTGGTCAGGGCAGATGGAAGACTATCTGAGAAGAATATTTCCTTGGGATAAGGTAATGAATTTGTCTCGAATCATATGCATCACAGCAAAACACAACTGGAGCGCTAGGCATGGGAGAGAAAACAAATGCTGTCTCTGCACTGAATCTTACACTACTTTGGCTTCCAGCCTCCCACATGGATGTCAGGGGTATCTGTATCTTGTAAGTTTGTATGCACTGATATATAAAACAATTTAGCTCAAAATGAAATGAAATATGAAACCAACCAACCAAACCGAGCACAGAATCTTTTACCAAATGATTTCTGAAACCCAAAATATAAATTAAAAAATGACTACTGAACAGACATACCTTGCACAACAGTGTAAGAGGCTTCTACTGACGAAAGATTCGTGATGACAGTGATGTCATCATCTCTGTTGGAGCTCTCAATGTCAATGTTGATGGATTTTTCGATCTCCCTATGCAGACTTGTAACCATCCCCGTGGGGTACGTCACATTGGTTAGCCTTCCTTCACTGTCATACCTGAAAATACACTAAATGTTAGCAAAATGCATTTTCAAATTCATTTTTGTAAAGCACTGGAGACAATCATAACTATACCCAATCTTTGACCATCTCAAAAAATAAACTGTGTCATCTAGACAATCAACCCATAGAGGTTCAGTGCTATCTCTGCCTGTTTCTCTTTTTCTCTTTCTCTGTGTAACATTACATTAGGGAGCAGATCTGGATTCTGCCACAGATCTGTCACAGTCTGGCTGATGTCTGTGCCAGTGCAGTGGCGTGTGGGGAATTCTGCATTCTCAGGAGCAAGCTTGTGCTCTCCTGTTCCTGGAGATTTACTTTCCTGCGGAGTGTTCCAACTCTAATCAAACACACCTGAAAAAGTTAATCAAGATCTTCAGGTTCCCTTGAAAATTACAGGCAGGCGTGTTGCAGGGTTGCAACAGAACTCTGTAGGAAAGGGAGGAATTTATCCAGCGCTCTTTTCAAAGTCAAACAGATATTCCTCCTGGATATCTCTAGCTTTCAACCACAGTGTGTTCCATGACAAGCTTGGGGTTGGTGATATTATTTTACTGTTTCTGAAGAAGTCTTTTAAGCTCAGGAAAACTAATATTAATGCTGATTTTTTTTTTTTTTTTTTTTTTTTTTTTTTTTTTTAATGTTTTGTTTGTGGCAAAGCTCATGATATGCTTTTTTAATGATTCTGTAAGTGAACAAAAAAACATACTGATATGATATGTAACATTATAATATTCATGTACTGTCATCTCTGTAAACAATTTAATTTTATCAAAAAAATCATCTTTGCTTTTCTCCACAAACAAATAAAAATCATAAATTTGCTTTTCTCCTTGGGCTGATTGTAATGTGGAAACAATGCTATATTAAACTTCTGTAAAGTGTTTCATGCATATACAAAGAATTAAATGTGCATGCTACATAAACAGACACACGGCAACTTACTCATAAAAGGTTGTCCAGCCAGTCTCATCAGCCTTGGTAGCCAACAAACCAGTGTTTCCATTGTATCCCAGCAGAACGATCTCCTGGCTGAGAGCAGAGATGGAGCGCAAGCTTCCTGCAGGATCCAGTCCCAGTGTAACCACCTGATTCTCAGGCTGCAGGATGAGCCTGAGCAGTCCCACACCACCCTGCCCTGCCCCATCCCTCCGCACTTTCACCGTATTATTGCAGTTATCCACCACTGTGGCCAGCTCTCCATCAGAACCATAGCTGAAATTGTAGAGAGGCAGACCCGTCACAAGACTGATGGTCTGTAGGTGGAGACCCTCCTCATTAAACACATACAGCTCTTGTTCCTGAGGGGACGCAACCTCATACTGGCCTAACGCTGAAGGCCCTGGTCGGTTAGTACGCACAGCCCGGATTCGAATGTTATTAAGGTCTGCAATATAGAGCGTGCCATCCGGTGAGACAGCCAGAGACATGGGGGAGTTGAGGCTGGCATCTGTAGCGTATCCATCGTCTCCTGCAAAGCAGTTACAGTTGACGTCGTTCTTGCAGTCGCACTCCGACGCAGCACCAGCCAGAAGTGACATTTCTCCGTTGGTGCTAACCTGCCGAACACGGTTGATCTTCTTCTCGTCTGTCTCGGCGATATAGAGCACACCCGTATGGGAGATGGCGATAGCCGTGGCGCTCTCCAGGGCGGAGTGGATGGCCAGTTTGCTAAGGGAATAGTCAATGCCAGGCACCTGGCAGTGCATGGGACGCCCCGCGATGATACTCACTTGGTGGTTTTCAGTGATGCGTAGGATAACGTTGTTCTCTAGCACATAGAGAGAGTTATCCATGGGGTTTACTGCCAAGTCGGTGGGCCACTCCAAGCGTACCTGGATAAAATATTATTTAAAGTTTTCCAAAAAATAAACTATTTAGATTAACCATGCACTTTTCTTATATCGTTTTCTGGGTTTCGGATTAAGTTTTTGCAAGCCTGCTAGACATGATTAATACTTGCATACAGTATCTGTGCTTTCAGCTCAGAGGGTCTGTTTTGAAGATTTAGGATTTAAAGGAGTAGATTTTATGATCAAATGAATCATCCAATTTCCTTTTTCTGCCTGTTAATAATTTATAATGTGTGCTGTCGGCTTGCTGACCTGACTGACATCCATGCTGGAATCGCAGCTCAGTGGGCGCACAGCAGTGAGGTCATTGGCGCCCAGGAGAGTAGAGATGATGCCGTTTTGATCCACCTTCCTAATCATGGTGGCGTCCACAAAGTACATAATCCCTTTTCAAAAAACATCAACACCTTAAAATACAAAAACAAACAGGTTAAAGAGTCAACAAGGAAGTTCAAGGGTGACACAGACTCTCAAACCCTTGTTTATTTTTGTCTTCTGCTTTTCTTAATGATCAGAGCAAGTGAATCTTTGATCTGGTTTCAACCTGTCCTAAGTTTATCTTCAGGCTCTGCTCAATTCGTCTTTCCCTCCCAAGCCCCTGTCCTATATAAGCTAGCAAATAATACACGTCCATCAGGCGTCACTCCTGTGTCAACCCATCAATTCCCCTTATCAGACACCGAAGGCAGAGCAGATGAGACTATCTTCAAAGTGCTGACAAGAAGATGCTTATAGAATGGACCTGTGTAGGTGTATGATGCAGAGGGGTTTGAACAAAAAGACGGGGAGACAAAGAGCATGAAGGGAGAGACTGAGTGCACTTGACTGAGCCTTTTCACTGTGAAGTCATTTGGGAATCAGTAATGAGGCCTGTGTAGTCTGTCACCTCTCTACTCTCTCCCTCCAGAAGCTCAAATTCAACGTCACATACAGAAAATGTGACAATGTGACATCCTTGACAGTTTGGTGTCAGACTGGCTATTTTTTCCTTACACCAAACCTGGATTTCACTTTTAAAACCTGCTCCAACTTACCATTGTACCTTTATCTTTTCCTTTTTTACTGCTATATTTGTTTTTGCTTGGATACGTTGTGTTTCAATTCCAGTTTGAACCAAATTCAATTTGATCGTAACTTTGATTTTGTGACCCATTATGTGTATGCGAAATTCATAAAAGTTGTTTAGATATTTTTGAATGTTTATTTTATTTATTATCATTTATTTATTATCATTTTCAATTCCCCAAAAAAAAAAGTACACAAAAATAAACACAAAAAATAAACTCAATAAAAAAACCTAAAAAAAATCAAATAAAAAATAATGCTCTCAAACAGTACACCTATACACATCACAAGAAAAAAAATATTCTCTAAAAAATGTTTCCTCAAAGTATCAACTTTGTCTCAGATGATACTCCACTTTATGAGGAAAAAATAGATACAAATGAGACAACTGACATACAGTAATAAAACATAAAGACATTGCTGACATCTCATCTTAAGACTTCTCCAGTCATTTAGTCCACCCCTTTTAAACAAAAATTTGCATTTAGTCTATTGTACAATAAGTACACATTCTTACATTGCTCAAATCTGCATCTCCAGACTTCTCAAGTAAATGTCCATCCATTTCATCGTGACATCATAAATAATATGGAAGTTAAGATCTATCATACTATCTATCCATTTCATCGTGACTTTATTCAGAACTCTTCCTCCTAATCTCACCGAAAATGTCTGAAACAATCACCAAAAATATTTAATAGAACTCATTGTGATTTTTCCTTCTGTGTGATCTACCTAAACACCAACACTGTATAATACAGAAATATGCTCGCTTACAGCTCTGAACTGTAACATGAGAGTTAAAAGAGCCACCACATTAAGTAACATTATCTTTGAGAAACAGACTGAGAGAGAGAGAGAATACCAAGAGACTCCGATAATCGAAGCCGGAGACTCACACTCCCCATAGCACATTCAGAAATTAATTAATAGCTTAAGGTTGGATGTTCTCTGTGATTGTGGAAGCAGCTGGAGGATAAGGCTCTTTTTATCCATGTTAGGTGTCACTGCTACAAAGGAAGCAGATGTAAAGACAGCCTGCAGAAACATTTCTTCACCTCAGACAGAGATATTAGTGTGATTTCATCTGATGTGAAAGGGATAACCCATGCAATAAGCAATAAGATCTAGCTTTTGTTTTGGTTTCCTTCAATGCTTAAACCTCACCTTTGGGGCTCATGAGAGTGGCTTCTACGGCTTTGCCCCCATCCCCGCACCTCTCGTCGAAGGGCAGGCACTGTTCTCCTGTGCCCGCCACCACTTCGGCATTGTCGGCCAGCAGTCTTCCCCCTGTGAGCGATCGCACCTTGTAGATTCGCCGAGAATTTGTGTCAGAGATGAACAGAGCCCCAGAGACTGGGTCCACAGCCAGGAAGTACTTATGAGTCGGGTTGTTACTACGAAAAACAAGGTAATTACGGAGTCAGTGCTGCAATTAGGCATAATGCTTTGCTTTATCGCTATATTTATATTCAGTGAATAATCCAATTTAAGTTAAAAAGAAAGAAATCAAATTAAAGGCTCACCTGTGTCGAAAATCCTTATTTCTGTAAATGAAGAAAAGAACAAGAATCACAGTTATGATTCCAATGTAATATGACAAAATATATATATTGTATATTTTATTTAAGAGTAAATTGCTAAAAAAAAAAAAGAACAATAAAGTGCCCCTATTATGGATTTTTTAAAATGACCTTTCATGTAGGTGAAAGCTTTCAGTGTGTAACACAACTCTTTAGTGAATGAAAACATCCTGCAAAGTTTCAAATCTGAAAGTAACTATATTAGCATCTACAATCTGAACATTGAAACAAATAGTTTTTAAAACAATAACCGTTTCATGTTGACGTCAACATTAAAAGCGTGAAAAATAGCGGTTTCCCCGGTAACGTTTTGTGCGCTCACAAACGCTGCTTTATTAGGCATTACAGGCAAGATGAAATGAAAATGCTCAAGGGACCAATTACGCAAGCTTCACGCAAAGATGAAAAATTTCTAATTGGGAGTCATTGAGCAAATGTTTTTGCATATCATAAGACAACGAAATTGTTTTTTTGACCTTGCTGCATGTCAAAAATGACCAAGTATGAACCTTTCATTACCCAAATAGGGGCACTGTTTATGAGCCCCACACTAAGGACCATAACTTATTGAAAAACTATATTAGTTTACACTGCTGCACTGCATTTTCTTTATAAGCATTGCAGAATGCCAGTTTAAAAAAGGATTTCTTTTAAATTTTATCATTCCTAACAACAAAAGTCTCCTCTGCTCCTTTCTCATTACCTGAGCTCCAGTATGCGTGTGGTATTGAGTTCTGAAAAAACTATATCCTCTGGTGCTTTCTCAGTACCTGAGCTCCAGTATGCGTGTGGTATTGAGGTTGGGATAAACTCTGCGTACGAAATTCAAGTCTCCGACGTAGAGGCTGCCATCAATGCCTGCTGACAGGGCTACAGGTGCCAACAGCTTATTTCCATCAGCCAGGCCATTACAGCTCGGGCAAGAGATGCTTCGTCGACGCCCATTACCCATGATGCTTGTGATGATGGGTGGCTGCTGGGACACAAAGACGTTCTCACCGCTGCCCTTATGAAGGATGCCTGGTGTCAGATGAATAAAGAAACAATAACCATTTAAATGGAAAAAGAAAGTGCCATATTCAAAAGACCATTTTTACTAAAAGCTGTTTACCTGAGCCATTACAACCACATTTTCAGAGCATTACATTAAATTATTGATCAAAATGACAGGCTCTTCCACTGAAAGCAGCCAGGCATCACAACACATACACCCCCTGTGTCACAAAAAGGAATGACCCTTCAACAACTCACAAACAAGATACTAATACAAATTAACCATAAACAATCAAGACAATAAATATAAGAAATTAAAATTAATAAAATTACTTACTTACAAAGAGTTCATCATACCCTAACCAAGCATGTAATTTAAGTTCACATATTTATCAAATTATTTCATTATGGGATCAAGTGCTGCCAGTAATGCCCCATCTAAATAAATATTTCTAATACATTTTATTTATATATTGTTCTCCTTTGTGTTTGTCTTATTTCATTATCGGATCAAGTGCTGCCAGTAATGCCCCATCTAAATAAATAAATAAATACAGACAAAACAGGTGCATTTTGCCCCTCTACAAGAACATGAGGCTCATACCACTGCGCAGGTTGAGATATATGGTGTTTGTCCAGAGACCAGCCGCCCAGATTGGAAGGTTCCAGCTCATAGCCTTGAAGCATAGCAATCCTCTTCTCCCACAGCACCAGACTAGGACATGATTCATATTCATACCCCACAGAGACTGGGGACAAAGACAGAGAGAGGGAAAGAGAGAGAGGGAAAAAAAGAGAGTACACAAAATGTATCAAAACAGCATTTAATTAACTACATGACAGGCCAATATTAGAGATGATTAATTTACATACAATGCAAGCAGATTGGATGGGGAGTCTAGCTGGGAAACAGTGAGGAAAAATATAAATATTTATTTGAAAACCACATGCTAAATTAAAAGCCAGAACATTTAGAGCAACAATGAAAATTCAGCACTTGGAGACGCACACGGGAGGCAACTGCAAGCTATAAATGACCCTACAACAATCATCACAACATTTCTCTTTCCAGCTTTGTGGACTGCTGGGCAGAAGTAGGTTTTGGGCAAGCCTTCACAAATCACCGCAGCTTGGGTGCTTTCACAACCACAAAGCACCTCGGTAAAGTGTGAACGTGATTTGTTCAGACACCCTGTGGCTGGACATGACTTCAGCTTTCACTTCTCCAAGAGGACCGTGTGATCTGTGCTGCTGCCACAGGGTCATTGCAAGATATGTGTTTCCACAAAAAACTTTCCTTCCATGTCTTGAAAAGTGGAGCACAACTCCATGAATCCATTAGCATAAATACATATGGAGATATACCGACGAGGCAGGTGAGAATTTATAGCTGTGTAGACGCAAGTGGGACTGTGGGTACCTTAAAATATAAATGAAAAAGATGTAGAGAGCTGGAAGGTAGACAGGCTGAGAAAGCAGCGGAAAGACAAAGAGAGATTAGTGGGTGTTATAAGGAGGTCACACCAGACAGAGTGCTGTTCTCAGCGTTTCCCTCGGCTCACTGCGGCTGCTCTCTGAACCTGTGGTGTTTCTCTGACAGGGACGGTCAGGCTGAATGATCTCTACGTCCACACGCACAAACACAAAACCACAAATACTTTCCAATTTCTCAAATTCTCACTGTGTTCAGTCAGCAGAGTGACCAATTACCCCTGGCTGTTTAACTGCCATGTGTCCTGAACGCTCACTACAGTTGGCCAGGGTCCCAAATAAACACCCATCAAGCACCAAACGTAAATAAATTTTATAATTGACAGATGAATTTCACTGTGTCACAAGCCAATCTGGAGGATGACAATTTTATTTATTTTTTTAGAATGGATTAGTTGGATTTTGTGTGTTGTGATATGAAGAACATCTGTTATTAACGTTACTTAAAGTAGTGAAAAGAATGTTTGTATGATAAGACGAATTTGAAAAATGGTGAAAGCACACAAACCAAGCTTTTCAAAGCATGAGAGCACTTTACATTAACCATTTCAAAAGAGGCTCATAAGAGGAGAGTTTAATGTGGGCTGGGTAACATGTACAGAGCTCACATTCCATTTAATCCGCATAATCCACTTCATAAATTACAAATGCATTTTGCCATTAACTTACATTTTAAAATTCCTTATATTAAAATTCTCTAAACTTAAATAAACTCAAATTCATGACTACTCCATGCACCAAGACGCCAAATTTTGTATTTACAGTAGTGATGGACCAAAATTACGTTTTTAACTGAATCAACAAAACCAAAAATTAAAGTTTCAATTTAGCAGAAAACCGAAACTAGAAATAAAGTTTAATGAACATTACTCAATATATACAATAATCAACACTCAAAAACTGAGCTGTATATAACATTTAAACTGCACATAAGGCTTACTATCGAGCTACTGAAACTGAATGGGTTTCCTGAGGTAAATGCAACATTACTTGACATTTCTTACAAACTGTTTTATTGATGTCTTTCTATGTTTAAAACACTAACTGAAGATTAAATTAGACTTAATATTTCAGTAACTGTTTCTTTCAACAAACCTTCTGATCATTCATGTTTACTTTTTGTTATAACTAGTAATAAAGAAGAAGAAAATCAGTTCATGTGCTGCTGGAACTGAGGAGGCTACAGTGATGTCACATTTAAGAGCTTTAAAATATTTGTTTATTTACATTTCATTATAAAATTTCAAACCAAAATTAACTAAGCAAAAAGCGGTTCAACCGACTCATGACAACGATTTTCCTTTGCGTTTTTAAAAAGTTTCATATACAGATGACAACACTATCAAAACGGTTCCCATTCACATGGATCCACAAAAACGAATAAAACGCTGTATTATGCATGCTAGGCCAGTAATTAATTAATCCACTTTCAAAAAAACAAAGATCGATTAAAAACTAGAAATTGATAGCCCTAGTGTCCACACACCTGACATTTTTACCTGTTGTAGATTATTCACATTGTGAGCACAAAATCTCTTTACCAGCTGACATTTTTTACCTGTTGTAGATTATTCACATTGTGAGCACAAAATAGACACTGACACGGTCAAAACGCAACATCTCGAAGTACTAACTACCAAATATGAATGTTTTTCAGTAAGCATGTGCTCATAGACATACTTTTCTAAGAACAGTAAATGTAATGGGATAATACCATTGTAGCACGTTTGCTAATAACTAAGCCATCAATCCATTCTAAATTAATTATGTATGCTTACCCACTGCATCAGAGAGGCCATAGACACGCTGACCATATGCATCGGTCTTGTCCCAGATAAAGGTGTATGCGAGGTTGGGTGAAGCGTGGAACCACTTCTGGAAGAGATGGCCCTCCACGGCAACCATCAGATGGACTTTGACCAGGCTGAGAGGCACCACGGCTTGAGTCATGGTGATCTTGAGTAAAGAGCGGTAACCTGAGGTCCGTGAACTCAGATGACAGAGCTTCAGACTGGTACCAGGAATCTCTAGCTGCTCATGCAGAACCTGGCAGACAGATGGAAAAATTACTTTCACGTCACAGGAAAAGGGTATTTTAAAACAAGAAAAGGACATGATTAGGGAGGTCAGGGGGTAGAAGAAAGACTAAAAAGATGAAAGGAAGGGGAAATGCAAAAAAAGAATATAATTAGAGTGAAAATGGTTGAAGAGGGATGACCTGAGAGCTTCGTCAGGTTAACAACCTGTCAACTAATTTAATGACCAGAGAGAGTGGTGAAGGAACATGAATAAAGTGAAAAAAGAGCGATACTTGGGAAGGGAGCAAAATTGAAGGGTGAAGTCTAATTGAAGAATCCCATCATTACAAAACCCATTAATCTGCTAATTACAGTAATGAAGGCTTCAAGGAAGTGAGAATCTCATCACACCTGTGTCTCTGGAATGATGGACCTCTCTCCTGGCCTGGAACTGAAGAAAGAAGAAAGGGGGGAGGCCACCACCACAGGATCAGGCCTCGCAAAACCGCTGAGGTCACAGCTAGGGATGGTGTTCTCCTCAGTCTTCAACATCAGAGTGTCCATGGCATAGAAAATGTTCCACGGGAGCCACACTGTGCGCTCTTGACTCAAAAATGGAGCCCGCTCGAATCGGAGGGTGAGAGAGGCTCCACCATTGGCAATGAGGTCAAATCTAATGACACAGAGCGAAAGGAAGTGGGAAAGGCAAACAGAGGGCAAAAAAACAACAACCCAAAAACAAATATGTACTTGTGTTATTCTCAGTTATTGATAGCACCATTACGTTCTGAATGCTTTTACCATTAAAAATGCCATTTCGCTGGGAGGGATAATTCATTGTTTTGATAGATTGCAGTCATTTCGATGGAAAGACTGAGTTTACTCGGCTCTAAATGAATCTAATAAAGATTTGCTCAGTTAGCATGTAGCTCTCTAAATCACTACAAGCTTATGTAAACAAGTAAGTCACAAAATAAGGCTCGGCGGCAGAAATAATCAAAGTGTTTCAGAGGGGAAAGGGTTGTTTGTTCCTTGAATGATCGGCTTGGATGTGTAGGTAGTTAAAAATTACATTTAAATTCCAAGTAAAACTCAAGCATTAAATAACAACAAGACACAATAAACCCATTAAACCATTTTCCAAATAAAAAATACAACAACAAAAAAATTTAAAATTCCCAGTTTTAAACACTTAAATTGCCATCTGCTGTCGTGTGAGGGTGTAAACTCACACCAGCTACTTTACAAACGACACAACAACCCCAACCATTATCATTCAAGCAGCCATAACCACCTTACTTGACAAATGACACATTAACTCCCACCAGCGGGGTTCCATCTGTTGTCACCACCTGACCTCTGATCAGTGATGCCAGACTGGAGTACATAGAACAAACAAAAAAACATCAGCTGCTCGATAACCAATAAATCCAAAGCAATACCATCAAGCCAACAACTGCTGTCAAAAAAAATTCCCATTAGCCAACACTTCTGTCAGTTATTCCAAGAAATACAGTAGAAAGAGACAGAAAGATGTTGTAGCACCACTGACAACAATCGATACAGATCCTCAAAAATAGCTCTGGGGTTACGAAAACACACAGAACTGACAAAAACTATCCCAGCACTCTTTTCTCTCAACAGATATAGCATAAGTTGTGTGCACTTCAGTGGATATTTCATTTTTCTTCTACCCTAAAATGCAAGAGACTTGACATTTACCAACCCAGCAGGTAGGAAGTTGTTGTTCGGAGTAAAGTAAGTTACCTTGCGTTAAAGGGATTGTCTGCAGGGATTATATGAGTGCTGTCCCGGCCTACTAGCATCTTGACACGGTCATAGAAGGAACGGACTTTCTGCTCAGTGTGCTGGCCTTGCTGTATGACCTGTAAGGGATCCCTGGACCCTTTACAAAGCGGACTGTTCTGGCAGGGACTTTGGATACAGCAGTCTGGATCCATACAGTCAGTCAGACCATCTAGAAGAAAGAAAACAGCGGTGTGATGAGTAATGCCATATTATCATGGTGCACAATCAATCAGAGCTGCCTAAGGCTGCAAAAGATTTCTCTCTTCATCTGCTTCTCTGTCAAAAAAAAAAGAAAAAAAGAACATTCTTCATCTGTTGAACAAGAGGCCGTTTCATCAAAGTGTTCTTGTACATTTTGAACACAAAGTTGTTGGATTTGAATTTCATCTCTGTGCCAGTATTCATTTAGATCGAAAAGTGCTTTCTTCTTTCCCTCACCTTTAGGCTTTGAATTAAATCACTTACTACAGAACATCAGAAATCAAACATTCAAGTACATCATTACAAATAAAAGCCAACAAAACTTATCACATTAAATTAATGAAATAAAATTAACAAATTCACATAAAAATACACACAAAAAGATAAAAAAAAAAAGTGTATAAATAATTCAATTTTAAAAAACTTTCCATTATGCTAACTTAATTTACTACAAGTAACCACAAACGACGGAGTGTACATTAAAGCTGCAGTCACTCTTTATCCAATTAGAGCATGAATTATGCTAAAAAAATTACTACAAGTAAAAAAAAAGAAGAATTCCCCTAAACGCTTAACCACTTGCTGTTATCAAACTATTGTAAGACATTCATGTGTGATGGTATCAAACTTTGTCTGACATACATATCAATTTCTTGCTCAAATAATGGTTTGTTTGTAAGAACAAATAGCAAACTTTCAAATAATGGTTTGTTTGTAAGAACAAATAGCAAACTTTTTTTTACATAATTCCGTTATTACGTAAAATAAAACAGAAAAATTACACACAGCAGCTGTTCCTGTGCACATGTGGCTGTTCAAATCACACACAATCTTTGTCACAAAGTTCCCACAGAGTCAACAAAAGATCTCTCACCTCCTTCATTGTCTTTGTTGTCTGCACATGAAGTCTCCATGGCGACATTGCAGCCGGTGCCTCTCCATCCAGTCTTGCATTCGCAGTGCCAGCTGTTTTGACCCTGCAGACACTGTCCATTTCCATTACATCGGTTCGGACAGCCATCTGCAACAGACAGAAAGAGAAGGAAGATGGATTTAGAGAGGCTGAAATCAAACACACCAGTCATCAGAGCACTGATATATCAATCATTGTGACCAAAAGTTTGAAAACAAGCTAGAAATAGTTTAGAGTTCAAAGTTCAACTGAACTAAATGGAACTGAATGATTTAAAAAAAAAATAATAATTTGGCTTTTGGTGTCACTTTCAAGTTATTGGGGTATATATATGTACATTTTCAGTTAATCAGTTGTCAGCTACTTTTTAATTTATTCTTAAAATTAGAAGGTAAGAAAAAAATTGTTTGTATCATCCAAACAAACTAAAATAAAAAAACACAAAAAACAAAAAAAAACAAAATATAATGCTGCAGACATTATCCAGACAATCAAAAATGGACTGCCACAAATGAACACGAAATGCAAATTAGAACCATCCTTTATGTAAATACGTATCTAGATTTTCAAACTTTTGGCTGTGACACTACAGGCAGACATGCATCAGTGCTTACACACAAACATATCTGCCTCCAATGCACTCAATGCCATCTAAGGGGATGAAGTATATGAAAAGCATTACTATTCACACCTCAAATCAGTTCAAACTCTGAGAGCAATTAAATTATCTTCGGTAGTCTGATAGCCGCTGTTGGTAGCAAATGAATTTATCAGAACTCATCCATTCAGGAGGGGATATTTGTAAAGAGCACATACACTCTCTGACTGTTCATTTACAGTGGCTGATTTGATTTGTCTGGATAGAGAGCAATGCTCTCATGTAAGAATGTCATGTAAGAATGACACAAATACAGACCGAAGTACGAGCCTGTGTGTGTGAGAGAAATCAAAGACTTTTAAATAAGAACAATGTGAAAAAGTCCGATTTTCATGATATTACCAAGAAGTAAGGTACCGAATGTGAAAAAGTCCCACTGATTTTCATGATGTGTCACCTTGTAAAGGATGGGTTTTTCAAGTAAGAGAAAAACTTGTGCTTTGATAAATTATATCACAAAAGGTGGAAATCAATCTTGTCACAACAGTTTTTTGAAGAAAACGTGTTTAATGTATGCAGTTACAGGATAAACAAAAAGACAAAAGGCGGAAATCAATCTTGTCACAACAGTTTTAAGAAGAGTGTGGATTGATGTGAATGTTTTAAGGAAGCTCTCTCTGAGAGAGGCAGAGACTGAGATAACTCTCTCTGGGAGAGACCGAGACTTCGTGTAAATAAAACATGCAGTCTAAAAATCTCAGCACTGCCGTGGGCATCGTCTCTTGCCTCGCTGTAAAAGGAAAACCACGCTGCGACCTCACACTGTGTCATCAGAAACCATTGCAGGTGCCCCAGAGTTCAATCTCTAACAGTTAACACTTCTGTTAGTGTGTCACAGCCTCCGCTTATGGTTACCCTGGAAACACAGCCTTTTGGAAGGAGCCAGTTTCCTTCATCACAAGGCTATACAGCATTATTGGCAGCTGACCCAGCGCAGGTGACACTTCAAACGATTTGTGATGAGTGAAATGAAATGGCCTCGACCAGAGGAGTGTGAAAACCCAGCATGCACTGGGACACATTCAGACATTGTGACTCAAATCAAATGTTGCTTTAATTAATGTAATTTTCAATGTCTGGGGTCCTTGGGATGCCACATTAACAGGCTGCTATGCATCGATTGTCACGCAATATTGAGCTGAGAGGAAAGTCACTTAGCAATGATTGCCTTTTAAATGAAGCTGCCATTTTAAGCAGCCAAATACTTATGAAACACCAGGACAGCAAAATCTATGGTAATCATTGATCTTCCTCATTGGACAGCACTGAGCAGGGCCCCTCTTTCATGCCAAAGGCCAGTCGATTCTCAGAACACTAACTAGAATAAAGTGGGATTTCACAAACTATTAAGCCACCTGGCTAAAGTAATGCGGGTTGACTCTATTGTAATCTACTTAAAAAGGAGCTGAGATTGCCTTGAGTTATGGGTCAGCGCACACGGTATGAGAGAGGTATGCAAAGGTGAGATGGGGAAAGAAGCATGCTGCATAGCAACAGTCAGTGGTTGATGGATGGAAAGATGGATAGAAAGAGACAGATGGATTGGTGGAAAGGGGAAAAAACAGAAAAAGAAAAAAACAGCAGGGTTGCAGGACTGCATGAATTGCAGGCAAAGAAAGAAAGAAAGAAAGAAAGAAAGAAAGAAAGAAATGTCTTAAAGGATGGGAGGAATACTACAGAGAAGAAAGAACATGTGGAAGAGAAATCCAGTCCTCCACCTAACTATCCCATCCACTGGCCTGCAGCCCTCTCGCCTTTAAAGGTCATAAAATAAAGGTTAGATTCATAAATCCTCCAAATTCGCTTTAGGAAGAGACAGATAAAGACCCACAGGGAGTGAGCACCTACTGCGTAAAATGCCCTCTGTTTGGATTTTCCTTACCTACAGTGTTCCATGTAGTACTACAAAGTCAAATATCCTAAACTTCAGCATGAGAATAGTGAAAGTTGAACATTTTCACTCAAATGGTTTCTGAACTACAGCAGAAATGGGGCAATGTCCTGTGCACACTGAACAAGTTCTCTCAGAAGCCTAGTGTGTTTGGGAAACCTGTTTGGAAACAGTCAAACTTTTTTTCCCTGTAATTTCTGTTTTGTTTAACAGTACAGATATGTGCACTGCAACTTTAACAGTTGCCACTCCCTAAAATGACATTCAGATGTGCAGTTAAACCTGGGATAGGTTTTTTTTATGGTGGGCGTGGTTTCCATTCATGATCCAATCAAGTGAAACTCATATCCACTCTACCCTAGCATACAAAATCCATGCCTCCAGCGGCCATTCACCTGCAGTCATTTTGGCCAATTAAAGATGCGAATTTAAATCAAGTAACAATTATCGCTAGCTCTTGTGCCAGACTTGCTTCCGTCCACCGATGTATGAGCATTCAGGTGATCACTGTGGGCCCTGCAGTTAAACTCCTCATTATCCTGCTCTCCCTGCAAACATACCGCACTCCCCTTCTCAGAAAAGCACACACACTTCTGCCTCTCCATTAGTATTCATAATATGAGTTGGAACTCAGGAATGCACTGAGACAATGTCATTACCATGCCGCCTGTGGTCCTGCACCCTGTGTTCCGAAATATGCACAGTAAAAACTCTGCTTACTGCTCCTGACCAAAAGCTCATGAAATTTCACATTTATCTTAGGATCCACTCTCTCCAGATCCCTTTACTTGCAGTAGTGATATCCTTCAGGTATAGCAAATTCTATGTGATCTTTGTCTCTACTCTGCAGTGTCCTCTGTCATTTAGCTCTTTTGTCTGAAGCAGACTTGATGGAAGTATAGGATGACTTGCCTCCTGCGTCACTGTTCTGTGCAAACATAAAGGCAGACTCAAACAGACTGCTAGGAGCTGGTGTGTCCTGATGAGTGCTGCTCTGCTTCTAGTAGAAACTGCAGTCTACTTAAATGCAATCATTACCATTATGCTTAGAGTCATGTAGTTGACCCAGTCTTTAACTCTGCTCCTACAAAAGTTGGAGGGAATGGGGGTGGTGTACTGTAGTGTTTCCAGTTCAAGTATATTAACTTGAAGTTCATCGGTTCCAACCACATCAAGAAGCATTTGCTATTTTGCTCTTGAGCAAGGCTCTTAAACTCATGTTGCTCCAGAGAGACTGGTCCTTTAATAAGTATATGGTGCCATTCTATGGCATAATTCATTCAAAGATGCAGAAATAAATCCTACCTATAAAAGAATGGAATAACAAAAAACAAAAACACAACCAAACAAATAAAGTTAAATACTCTGCTGGAAGATAGCTAAAAAGCAAAATATCATAACAAAAAACATAATCCTAAAGATTCTTTTCAAACTCTTGCTCTTGACTGGCAGACCTCAAAGACGCTATCGTTGCTCTTTGGAACACAAATTAAGATTCTTTTGAAACTCTTGCTCTTGACCCTGCAGACCTCAATGGAACCATGTAAAGGACCCATTGTGAAAAACATGGCACATCACTTTCTCAAATCTTTTTTTATGAAGCTACAAGATATTTTGTATGCAACTAAAAACAAAAAGAAATCCATTCAAGCTTTCTTCTGACCCTGCCATTCATGACAGACAGACACAGGTATGTGAATTCGCTTGTACCATGCATTTACGTCAGAAGGCCGGGGAGCGTTGTGCAGCATCATCACATGCATCACTGAGTAGTACACATGGACTATTTTGACAAGGATAAGATAAATTGTTGAAAAGTATTCTCAGTTTTCATTCTCTGGTTGAACCATGGTAGTCACATGCACTATTTTTCTGTCCTTTCTGGGCCTTGAACAGGTAGTTGCATTGCATCTTAATTTGTTGGATCTCATCAAAGAAAAAAAATCTTAATTTGTGTTCCGAAGATGAACAAAGTTCTTACAGGTTTAGGACAACATGTGGATGAGTAAATAATGAAAGAATTTTAATTTGAGTGTGAACTTTCCCTAGGAAGCGATACAGTTAACTTGAAATGTCATTAAACCAAATGTGATTTTTCAGTTAGCTTGTTAGAAACACATTATATTATCTAACTGGTTTTGCAAAATTATTTTTAAACTGTTGCTCCACCTTAATTGACAGACCCGAAAGACTTGTTGGTTTTGACAACATGGCAATTACTTGACTCATGAATCTTGCAAGATAACCATCCAACCACCATCCAAGTTAACATTCATGAGCCAAGACTTTGCCAAGGATTCATAAAGCCCTAAGTACAGTAGACATACTGAAATGTACAGTACCATGATAATTTGGGCCATCTAGGGGGAGTTGTACAGGTAAATCTCACTCCCCTTGCCTTCTAGAGGCACTAGTAACTGACACTAAAGAATTCAGTCTTCAGCCTTCAGCGTCCCTGTTAGCGTGCCTGCCTCCCAGTGCTGGCTGCTGCCAGTTTGAGCCTTGCTTGGAATGGGCAGAGTGGAATTGCATTGGTATTGAGATTTATTATTATATGTTATGAATTGCGCTTTGACTCAATCAACAACTTAAGCAAGACATATATCCTCAGGTCACTCCATTGAGACTGTCTTTGTAATAACTTGTTGTAGACATTTTTTTGATGTCTGCTTACTATCTATTAAATTATATGTGGAACATGGCTACTCTAATGTGTAGTATTACCCCATACTCTGAAGGACTGAAAAGTCATTGTTTTAAGTGGCTCAGGCAGATTGGAAACTTTTGTAGCTCAGTTAATGCTGTAGGAGAGGGACATTTAAAAAGCAACAAGGTGCAAAACAGATGATTACAGCTATACTATCATCATCTGACAACAAGAATATAAACACACACGCTGAAGAACACAGACTAGCACTATGAACCTACTCGACACAACATTCTACTCCACAACGGCTACTCTACAAACAGAAGCACACAGTTGTTATGCAGCCAAGCTATCAGAGGCGGGGGGGTTGCTCACAACCAGACTAAAGTGCAGCTAGCACTAGTCACAGTACGACGAGGTACAATACCTTCAATACTCCCATCCCAAAAGTCTGCATCAGAGAGGACATTCAGAAGAAACAAAAATGCGTCATAACAAGAAGACAAATGAATACATGTGTTGCATTTGAATCAGTTAGAAACAGAAGAATTCTGAGAAATAAAAATGGAAACTGAAGATGGAAGCCATTTACAAGGCTTTTTTAGCCTACAGAAAGAGTTTGATGACAATAAGCTGGCAGACTTCCTGTTGTGGCGTATAATGGGGAGAAGGATTAAAGGCAAAGCACTTTCAGTCTTTGTCGTTCATGTCATCTTCGGAGTGACAGACAAACATGCACACACATATCCACAGATGATAAGAGAAAGGAAAACTCTGGCTTTTGAGTCTATTTTTGAGAGAAAGAAGTCAAGACAAAAAGAGGTGTGACTTATCAAGGTGAAGACGCCTCTACCTTTCATCAGTTGCTGCTACTCCACAAGGACTGTTCATTACCCAGCAGCCCACACATCTGCATCCGCTGTCTGAGGCATGATCAAACTCAACTAAGTCTGTTCTCAGTCCAACACAAGACAGAGAAACAGTCTAATTCTCCTCAATAATCCCCCCACCACACACTCTTGCACCTCAGCGCCTCATTCATCTCTCCTATACCTACTGACCCAGTGGCTACTAATTTCACCTTGGTCTGTCTTATGCCCTATTTACAACTTGTATAAGCTTATGGGAACATGCTTCCAAACTGATTTAAAGTCAAGCTTTTAGTTTGCTATTCTCTACCTTCAAATGATTTAAACTTCTCTTTCAGAGATTTGGGTCAAATGATGCACTTGATTTGTACTTGCAGTCATGCAATGGCTGTCACTTGAATGTTTCTGTCATTTTCACAAGAACGTAGGGAAGGGGTGTTCAATCCTGCTCCTAAAGGATCATTTTCCGGCACAGTTTAGCTGCAACACACATGTTTAGATGTTTCTAGTGACCCTGAGGAGACTGATTGGCTGGTTCAGGTGTGGTCATAGGGTATCCCATTTTTTCATCATTTAGATGAGTGCTCATGAGAGTCTCCTTTGTTGCTGCTACAGTATGTATCCATGCACACTTTTGTGGACTCTACAGCAGACTGCAATCCCTCTGGATTTATATTACCAAAATGTGGACCATAGGAGTTTTGGGCAGCTTTTGGAGCATGGCCTTAATATTAATCGTTTTAGAGTCATGTACTATATATCCCATCCTGATAGATCAGTCAAGAAAAAAATCCCTGGCATAAACTTTTGCTGGTTTTCTCCTAAATCCCTGAGCTGCATGCAAGTAGGTCATGTTCCTGGATCAACATCCTTTGCTGGTCCTTAAGAAACCATTGCCCAAACCAGGGGTGTCTAATCCTGCTTCAGGATGGCCACTGCCCTCTAGAGTTTAGCTCCAACCCCAATAAAACACACCTGAACCAGCTAATCAAGGTCTTAGTAGGCATACTACAAACTTCCAGGCAAGTGAGTTGGAGCCGAACTCTGCAGGATAGTGGCCCTACAGGTGCGAGTTTGGACACCCCTGACCTAAACCATAATTTAGGCAAAAAATAAGAGCACTAATAAGCACTGTTTTAGACCCTAGCCCCAGCTCTAACACTTTCCCTAAAATCTGACTGGTTGATAATATTGTTGCCCTGGAACCAACAAGGATGATCCAAAAACGGGTCCCTCTCACGTTAAGCTTAGAGGAGGGATTCTATATAATGCTCAAGAGAGCAGTAGAGGCAGAGCAGAGACAGTGATTTGGCATCTGTTGTAATAGTTAGCATAGGGAGCAGGAAAAGATCAGTTCCTGGGTCAGGGCTGGGGGTATGCCTACCGATGGTGCAGTGTTCTCCATTCCAGCCCTGTTCACACTCGCACTTCCCATCTTTACAGGTGCCGTGCTTCACGCAGAGTGGGTTACACACACGCTGGTCACATGCCGCACCTGTCCAGCCCTCCTCACAGCGGCATGAGCCACCCATGCATACACCATGTGTCCCGCAGTCGACTGAGCAAACCTCTGTGTGGAGAAAAGGACAGAGCAGTAAAACCACTATTTACATATCATACATAAAATATCAGGTATAAAGAAATGAAACATTTGTATTACTGAGATCCAATCAAACATGCATACTGACCAACAGAACAATCAGGGCCCATCCAATTGGGGTCACAGCTACAGACGCCTGTGTCTGGAATAAAAGCACCATGACCATGGCACTGATCTGGGCACTGTGCTCTGGGCAGCTCACAGTTTGGTCCACCCCAGCCTGGTTTACAGTGGCACTCTCCGTTCACACAGATGCCATTATTTGAGCAGGTTGGATCCAGGCAGTCAACTACGAACAAAAGGTGAAAGAGTCATGAATGAGGCTTCTTCTGTCAGAAATAAAAAGACCCTATCATGCTGCTTTATAAACTCAGTTTTCTTTCCTGTGTTGACAAAATTTTTATTAAAAAGGAAGCTAGGGAGGGATGTACTGAAGGGCTTGTCCCTGACCCTTAAAATTCCAAAAATCCAATCAATTACACAACGTAACAACAATGAACATGCTACATTTGCTACTCTATTCAAAAAGTCAAAAATTGTTATTATTTATTCTTGATAGTATTTGACTGGATAAAATTAGTAAGTGCAAGATGAGTCATAGGAAAAGGAAAGACTGTAAATTTAAAATTTTAGGGGTGTACTAGTAGCTGTTAAGTAAAACCCACAAACCAACAACTTTAATAATCAGTATCCTATTTTCCCATTTATTTACATATTTGATTATTTATTAGACCAGATTACTATACCAACATACTAATACCAAAAACATTCAAAAAAAAAAAAAAAGGATGGACATTCACATATACCTGGGCTTTCTGGGATTTTGAAGAAGGCATGCACAAGCACATACTTCGTCTGTCATCTAAACATGAAAAATCAATATCCCACACTTTAAAGTGTGAGAATGGCAGTTTCCTGTCTAGAACCTTTCACACTCACTTCTCAAACCCTCCCTTTCTCAGCATCTCCGTCTGTCTTTCTTACTCTCCCTTCCTCTGTCTTTTTGACTTTGACCCTGTCTCTCACATGTTCCATCCGAGGTGCCTCAAAAAATTGATATCGACTGCTGAGCAAAAGAAGAGATCTGGCCATGAAAAGTGCGAGAAAGCCATTTGACAAATTACCCGGCCCTGAGGTGCCCTGCGTGACACCCCTGTCTCAGCCCCCCTCGGCCGACAGAAGTGCTGCTCCTTTCCCCTCACGCACATAAACCCATTCATGCCAAATGTTTATGCTGCAGAAACTGCACATCACAGATATCGATTTCTGTGTCACCGGCACTTCAGGTAAATTGTTTGAGTGACTCTGCTGTGATGAATATCTGATTTGAAAAATCTTAGAACGGCAGGAAAAAAAAACGAAAGGAGCAAAAGTGCTGACCTTGTGATCTGCAATACCTCAGTTCCTCATGACCCACTAAAAACATTCTCTCTTATTTTACACACATACATCTGCTTTTCTGCCATGTTGGGAACTTTCCACATCGACATATATTAATATATTAACATACCCACCTAATTAAATTCACCATCATTGTGGGTACATTTGCACCCCAAAATGTAGGCAAACCTTCACTTAGACAATCATGCCCAAAATGTAGGCAAACCTTCACTTAGACATCTTAAAAATATTATGTTCACTATACACTACAATAACAAAAAAAACAAAAAAATCACTTAGACATCTTAAAAATATTATGTTCACTATATGCTTTCATTTTATTAAAAACAACAGCATGAACATTCACCTAAATATATTATTTTGCATTACATAAACAAACAAACCAAAAAAGCGAAAACAATGACAATTTCATTCAGATTTGGAATGATAATTTAAAAACAATCAAACAACCTCAATTTTTAGGTGAACAATTCATTGAAAAATCTTCAATCCCCCTCTAAACACTTTAATATGGGACTTGATGCCAGACTGTTGATAATGAATTAGTGATTTAGAGAATGAGAATTAGAAAGCATTAATATGAAAGGCTTCTGTTGTTCTGTTTGTTTAGCTGCAATCACTTTCTCTCTGTAATGAGCAGCAAAGACTTTCTGAAACTCTGTTTTCCATCAACCTATTTCTATGTTCGTTAGCTGTTTGTTTTCATCCCAGCCTCTCCCTTTGTCCTCTTATACAGTACCTCAGCTTTTTTCTTCTGTCTCTACCTTTTTCTTTCTCTTCCTTTTCCATTTACACACCCATTTTTCTTCTAACCAAAAGCCAATAAACTTTACACAACACAAAAACAAACAAAAACAACAAAAAACAAAAAAATTAATCAAACCACCCAAAATAATCAAGACCAAAATGATGTTCTAAACAAACATATTTTCTAGCCTTTACTCGTCTCTGAGAGGTGTTTTTGTTTTTTTTCCCATTAATTTTTTTTTGTGGGAGCACATAAAAACCAACCAGTGAAAACAGCCAAACAGCAAAAGATGACTTATTATAATATGTGAAAATTTGTGTTTCCCTTTTCAAGCAGCCACATGCACAGAATGCAGCTATTGCCACCACAGAGGATATTATTAAGCCATTGAGTAAGAAACTACATCTACACAAAGTTACACTATTACACACATGCACATACACTTACCCTCAGCGCAGTTCTCTCCTTTGTAGCCCAGAGAACAAACACATATGCCCTCTGTGCACGTGCCATGACCGCCACACTGGGGGTCGATACACTGACTTATGGGAACATCGCATTCCGGACCCTTCCATCCACTATAGCAGATACATGATCCCTTGTCATACTGACCATTTCCACTGCATAGGACTGGGCATGCCGCTTGGGAAGAAACAGAAAGATAAAAAGAAAAAATCATACTGTTTACAAAGAATCCGTGCAAATTTATGAAGAGATTGAGACAAAAGCTGGCAGTTGTGGTCACTGTTTACAAAGAATCCGTGCAAATTTATGAAGAGATATAAAAAACTGAAAAAAGTACACATTCACACACAAAAAAATTTATACAGAAAAAAAACACACAGAGAAACATCATACAACAAAACATTAACAAAAACCTAACATTTAGAAAATATGATGTACAAAACATGAACCAAAACTTAAGCTTAACTCAACAAAATCACAAAAAAAAACAATATATTTATTAATTGCAAAATTAAATTATATATTTATTAATTGGTTCGACTTTTTTAACTACATTACCCAGAAGCACCACAACAGACCACACCTGAAAATGAAACATAAAATCTAAACTACAATACAATCCAGAACTTATCTAAAAACACTGACCAAAAATAAATCCGAATCTCGAATTTTAAAACTACATTACCCAGGAAGCACTTTCTCCAAACACACATGAAAGATGTCTAAAAAATAGCAGTCAAAAAAAACTCCCCAATGAGATATCCTCAATGAAATATAAACAAATCAACACACACACTAAAAATAAACACACACACACACAGGGTCAGCAGTAGTGGAGGGAGTGGACAGCTGTGAAAGGCTGGCGAAAACTGTAATGAAAGAAAATGTAATTTAACATTGCAGTAACAAATCTATTAATCATGACCTTCCCAGGTGAACAATGGGAGATATTGGGCTGTAGGAACCACCATTCATCATCCTTATGCCTGGGAAAGAGAAAGAGGGAGAGAGAGAAAGAGAGAGAGACCTCTACTAACATATAGATCTTTGGGTCAGAGAACTAAAGCACCTTCTTAACAGGAAAGTATGCAAATGCAGTGAATGTATTTTCAGTCAAGCTGTGCAAATGAATTTTTTGGGAAATTGAGGACACACACATTTACCCAGCTATCTAAAAGGGGACTTCCCAATGACAACTGTCGTTCTCAGCTAATTAGAATTACTACAGAGGTATCTCTTACCTCTTAAACTTTTGGCAGTTCCAGAGCTGAATAAAGATTTAGTCTATTTATGAACCATTTTTCCTTCTTATGATGGTCCATAAATTAAGTTGGGAATTATATAATCAAATTGGTCCCAAAACGTATAGCTAGGTCAGAAACACACACCCATATACACACTCATCTAGAGGGTGCCTGGACTCTTGGGCTAAACCCAAAGCTGTTGAGTGTGTAGAGCCATGGGCACCGCTGAGATTAACACACATCTTTGATGTGTTCAGCTCTTTGAATTGCACTGCTGGTGCCATACTGGCAACAATTCACTGCTGTTCCCCCTTGCATGTGTTTTTGCATGCTATTCCTTTCTTTATATATATCTGGACCATAGTCTGCATGCTGTTTTGCATTATTTGCAATTTATTGACAGAAGTAGTACAGAGGTGACTAGAAATTATGACAATAAGATAATTCAATCTCCAGCATAAGCACTATAGCTCAATATTGTCTCTGATGCCAATGCTCATCCATGGTTTCCAAGCACAGTTTACCCAACAAAGGAAAATTATGTCAATTTTACTCATCCTCATGTTATTGTTAATGTGTATTAAGTTGATCTTAGTAATTATTTTCGAGGTCTGAGCTGTCAAACTCCAAAATGACAAAACAGCACCATAAAATTTGTCCATATGACTCCAAACAGCAGCTTTCCAAAGTGGATCGTCACACAGGTTTGGAAAGACATGAGGTGAATAAAAGATGACAAAATGATTTTTGAATATGACATCAATGGATCATTCTCCATTTCGCTAGTATGAGTGACAGGGAAGTAAAAATTGTTCTCACTTCTCTCTCTCTGTCAATTTTTTATTTTTTCCCCTCAAGCTCTTTCTGTTGCTCTACGACAGAGTTCGGGTGTAATTGGAGTGTCTCTTACCTTTCGAGCAGTCCATACCATGGAACCCGGGGAAACAGTGACATACTCCTGACACACACTCTCCGTTACCATGACAGTTGCGGGGACACTCTTGCACAGAGTCTGTAAAAAGAATGAAACCTTTCTAAAAAAGGCCACTTTGATGGCAATGACAGCTGTAACCACCACATCCAGCTCTCATCTGGTCTTTTCCTCTACTGCATCCTCCCTCTCTCTCTCTCTCTCAGTTGAGTTTTCTGTCCCTCTTTCACCATACCAATTAAAACAACACCACACACCATTTAATAAAACACAAACAGCATCACACACCATTTCATTAGCCATGAGTAATATCACGGCAATGAAAGTAGGCCATATCACAGTAGATTAGCGCAAGGTTAATTGGTGAGAAACCACTTATTCGTAGAATTCATGCATGTGAATATTCATAGAATAGAGCCACGAGGTGCTTATCTCATTTCAAGTGAATAATAATATATATGAAATTGTATAACATTAATAGCTTGACATTATTTAATTATTTCCTTTTTACTAGACGGCATGGAAGCATTTATCTGTAATTTTATAGAGACTAAAATCTATAAATCCAATTCCACAAAATTAAATTAACAAAAATAAACTGTCCTTTAATAAAACCACATTTATGAAATACAAGTTTCTGTATATATCGTTTGAAAATAGCATGTGCCATTCAATGTCACAATGCAAGGACATATTCCTCATAAAACCACAAGCACATTTTGAATAGTGGTTGATTAAAACGGTCTCTCTAGGCAAATTAGTTCTCTTATTAATTAATTTATTTTTGCATTTTGCTCTCTTTTTATTTGCTTTTTATGCTCTTGATTTTTATAATAAATTTTCATATTCTTTTAAATTATAATAACTCATAAAATACTCAATTTTTTAAAACTTAAACAAAACTAATTCTCAACAACTATGATATTACTGTGATGGCAATAGCATTTATTTAATTTAAGCTACAATAAAACAGTAATGTTTTGAAATATTATTACAATACAAAATTACTCTTCTATTTTAATAGATGTTTTACGTAACATATTCCTGTGATGGCAATGCTGAATTTTCAGAAATTTCAAATAATACTACAAATGTTGATCAGTTGTGCTGCTTAATATTTTTTTGCTTTATATTTTGCTGTAAATCAAAAATATGGTTACATGTTTGCTTATATATATTTATATTTATATATATATTATAAATCAAATATATGGTTATATATGTTTGCTTATTATTAGCATTATATTTTATTTTTTCATTTTTTTATAAATAAAAATGTTATGTTTGCTTATCACAGCAAATGAGGTTTAACCAGTGTTAGAGTAACTGACCCAGAACAGCTGTGCAGTGTTAGAGTAACTGACCCAGAACAGCTGTGCTAAAAGAGACCGATTCCTTCTCCTTGCCATCATTGTAGAAAGCCAGGTGCCACGTGCCAGGGTCCAGATACTGTACAAACACAGCCTCGTTCAGAACCACCGTCTGAATACTGCGTTTCTCACGGGGCGACTCCACTACGCTCCATTTCTCCTTTCCATCCAAACGCTCCATATAGTCATACTGCAGAGAAAGAAACGCAGAAACAAGGGAAACGAGAGGGGACGTTTTTATTTTTCGAGATCTCAAGTGGTTTGACAGCATTCATACATATCAAACAGTGAGATACTTTGAAGATGAGCTATAGGAATGATTTTATCTAACACCCGGTGACTTCTAAAATGTATTTGTGATGACTGATTGATCCGTTGTTGGGATGAAAGAGGGGTTTTTATCCCTGAAAGGACTTCACAGAGTGGCCTCTCTGTAAATAGAAAGGCTGTGCGCACCTGTGCATGGGACGGCGGCAGCCCTTTGCGAATGTAAACACCAAACAGTGCATCCTTGCCCAAGGAGATGTTGAACTTGAGGAACTGAGGCTTGCTGAGGTGCATCAGGGATCTCCAGAACACCCCGGGCGGCACCTCCTGGGTCACGCGCCTGCCTACCTCCAGGCTCCCTGTATCTATGCTGCTGTTACGAGCGGCCCATGGCCCTGAGACAAAGAGGAAGGCATAAAAAAAAAATCAATCTCTCATCTCAGCTGTGTTGCAACTGCCCCTTGTTTATAGATTCAGCGGTAGCTGCTTTGAAAACAGAAAACAAAAGGAAACAGCACAAATGTGTTTTCTCTCTGGGAGACACTTATCTGATGGAACTGAAAAACACAAATGCTACTTCCTGAAGTCTTTTTGCCCATAAGCTCACTGTACCCACCCAGAGCAAAGAAAGCAGAGAGTGCATCACGATAAACAGCAGAGAGCCAGAGAGAGACAGGGAATAGGGGATTCTTTGTTGAATATCTGAGCCTGTTTTTTCAAACACAGCTCGCAGAAGAACTGAGGAATAACATATAAAGATGAAAAGTTAATGATCGGTTCTACGAAGCTGAGCTTTACTGGAAGTGTCACATGATATAAGTCTTAAAGTGTGATCTATGATTCTGACTGAGATTTGGTTTTCAGAACTACACTCCATTCAATGAAAGAAATGTAGAATGTGAATTTATATGTGTGTGTTTATGTGATTAAATTCATATTGAAATAGTTTATTCAATTAAAAAAAAATGTAGGATGACAGTTGATTTTTTTGTTGTTGTTGTTTGGGGTTTGTTTTTGACATACGTCTTTTATTGCTGGATTTATTTGATCAGTAAAATCAACGATATTGCAAAATATTAACTCAAAATAATGTGATTTATTCCTGTGATGCAAAGCTGAATTTTCAGCATCATTGCTCCAGTGTCACATGATCCTTCAGAAATCACTCTAATATGCTGATTTGCTGCTCAGTTAACATTTCCTATTATTATCAATGTTGAAAACAGTTGTGCTGATTCATATTTTTGTGGAAACTTTGGTACTTTTTATTATTTGTTGAAGGGGAAGTTAAAAATAACAGCATTTATTTAAAATAGATATATAACATATAACATAACAAAACATAACATAACATAACAAATGAACGTCTTTACTGTCATGTTTGATCAACTTAATGTGTGTTTGCTTCTTACTGACTTCTTACTATTTCTAAAAGTGAAACTGGAACCCGTTTTTTTTTTACTTATCATCTGCTTCACTTCCTCTCCCCCTCTTTTTTCTGTCTCTGGTGTTTGTGGACTCTCAGGCTGATGGAGAGATCTCTTCTATAGTGAGGGTTCATGTATTCTCCGCCCTCAGGCTTTGGCTCATACCGCATGTCAACACCGCCATCCTGTTTACCAACATAATCACACAAGCTGTTATCCACTTTTCATTTAATGGAAAATCCATGGTTGCTCTCTCCCTCTCTGTCTTTCTCTCTCTATCTTTTATTCTCACTGTCTCTTTCTCGTAGCTAGCGGCAATGGCCGAGTATAAATGGAGGCTGCGTGCAACAGATTCCCTCTGTCCCTACAGTTGTGATGTTCTCACACACACATGAAAACAGCTCCCCTGTAATCAGGTCAGATCTACACTGGAGACCGCAGCCCTGACAGAGAAAACCTGTGAAAAATGGTGAGGAAATAAAGAACAATGAAAACACAATCAGGACGGCGCAGCCGCAACAGGAGATGAAATAGCCCCCCTCATTAATACAGAACAGCATGGACAGAGGAGAAATGGAACTTAAGAAAGAAAAATAGAGAGCGGGGGAGCCCGGACGAGAATTTCCTTAGGGAAGGAACGATCAGTCTGTGGCCTAGCTGAAGCAATAGTCCAGCATTATTTCACAAAAAAACACAATAGCTCTGTACCAAATAATAGTGAACCAACTTGCTGAATACACAGACAGCTACCTTCTAAGGTAACAATTATACTTAAGAGAACTGAATATCATAAGTGACTTATTTGGAACACTATACAGTGTCATATAAAATGTAAAATTATAAATATAAAACATATAAAAATATGCACAGCATCCCCAACTTAGTGAAAATTAATTCAGTATTTATCATTTATTTATTCATTAATTATTAAGCTATATTTCCAGTATTTAATGAGATATATTTACAATACAATTTTATTTTGATGTTTAAGCAGCAAAATTAAGTTCTTCTCAGCATTACACAAAATATTATGATAATAATACAATCTATCACGTCACGTTTCTAAGGGCCCCCTCTAACGCTGGACCCTTGGAATCGTCCCTCCTTACGGCACCCCTGAGCTCACAACTGTAGGTTTTGGATCAGAGTTATCATGGAGATAAAGGAATCTGAATCTGAGTGTCTAAACACAGCATCAAGTACCGTAACAGAATCCAGCCGAGTGCAGAGAGGCCAATCATAAGCTAATGTAGCCAGCAGGCAGAAGCACACACAAATCATTTCACAGAGCATCAAATCATCCCGCAGAAGCCCAGATAAGAGCATCTCAACACAATATGCCTGAAAATAAGGTAGGATAACAGCTATACACAAAGACGCAGCAGAGGATGATAGAGACAGAGAAGAAAAAGCAACAACAACAACCAGACATGACACAACACAAGACTTATTATATGTGGCGCTACCGCTAAACAGAGCAACCAGCAACATCTGCCTCGTAACCGTATTGTAGCTTTGTCTGTGTATGATTAATGAAATCTCACTATTATGTAGAATACATTATGTCTGCATGTGAGAGAAAGAGAGAGCGACAGGGAGAGAGCAAGAGAAAAGTCATATTTGTATGGACTGAATCGACACCGATATGCTGAGTTCAGATTGAAACACTTGAGGTTAAGAGTTGTTTCAAAGCTCACAATTTCACCATTACCCACACACTCACACAAAAACACAGCAAACTATTACACCACAATCTATATGAAATCATGGAGTTAGATATGTTTACATACTGTAGCACTGAGGAGAGGTGAAAAACTAGACCGTGTGAAAATGTCTACTCTGTTTTAAAGAGGAGTAAACAACCTATTAAGTCAGCATCCTAACTAATTAGGCACACACTTTGTAGGTAGCAACTCTGTGTGCCAAACAAACTGAGCTTGCATGGGAGACTTGACTTGCAATTTATTTCAATGGAGCATGATAACGCAGCTCTATTATAGGGGTGCAAGATAAATATCGGCCGATAATTAATGCGCATCTCGTCAGTAAACCCTGTTCTCTAATCAGCGTTAAATTCCATCAGGTGCATGATTTAACATAGAGCAGCTGTTACTACACAGAGCCGTTGTTAACTGACAAGCTGCGCAAATCCACGCTGATAATGATTTGCAGTTTTTAATTACACTGAGCTTCTTATAGTGATACTTTTAAGATTCGAATGAAATATGTTTATTCATGTTTAGAATAAACATTTCTATTTCCTTGTCCGCCATCTTGTATTTATGCTGTCTTCACGTGCTATCGGAAATTTCCTATTTCCCACTTATAAAGTTGTGATTATGAGCTCATTGCATTGAAGTGCTTTGTTGTTAGAAAGAATAAATTGTAGCATCCCACTGGTTGAAAACAAACATTCACCGTGCTAGATAATACATGCTTATTTCACTGTTAATAAAACATACAATATGCTTCAAATGACTGACCATACTGCATAAATAAATAACGACAAGCAAGATGATATAGTTGTTGTAAAAAAAAAAAAAAAAAAAAAAAAAAAAAAAAAAAAAAGTATAGCACTGACAGCAGCAATCAATGTTCCCTCCACCATGTTTAAAGTTTATGGCCCGTCCAACTCGGAAACCCTGCTATAAAAATTATCTCTGAGTTTCCAAGTAGTAAATACTGTATGACTTAAGAGGCCACTCATGTCCAGTTTCTGATTAGGAGACTTGTATTTACGATTATTCTGAAAGCACGTGAAGGAAGGCAGCATTAGTGTTTCACTGAGCTCCTTGCAATGCATTCTGGGACTGTTTTTTTTGTGTGAAAGCTGTATGACGCCAATTTAGAATTTGCTCAAAATTAAGGATATGTTAAGTAGCCTACTTGATGATTTCAAACGCTTCCTCTGCCTCTAGGTTTTGTAAAAGCATGTGTGTGTTCAAAAATGACTAGTCCCTGCCTGCTGTAAAGAGAGAGAGAGAGAGAGAGAGAGAGAACAGACTGTGTTGTCCTTCATACTGGTGATGTGGTGTTTTCTAGGACACTTCCTATGAATCTGTGAGCATGTGAGATCAAGACAGAGACAGCCAGAGAGAGCTGGGGGAAAAGTAATGGGTGAACAGCCAAGGGCTGTACAAGTATGGAACTAGAGTATATGAGCTTTTGTTTGCAATCTTCATCATTTGAATCAAAAGTTTGATCCCTGATTGGAAAAATCTGAATTATCAGTAGATTATAAAGATGCGCTAATTATGTAGGATTACTACCATACTCAACTTGCTATGCATGTAATACCTGGATAATCATGTTCTTTTGAAATAGATTGCAGTGAAGACGATACTGTAGCACAGTACACAGAATACAGTATCCCACATTGCAATGTAAATGACTTCTGTCTCCAAAAAATTAGTTGTATTAGTTGTATTTTTAACATCTTTGTCTTGAATTGTTAATTGATTAAACCACCAGGGAATATTGTGCTTTTAAACAAAATTGGATTCAAAATGCAAGATTGCATTTACCGAATAAAATAAACATATAGACTCTACTAAATTCTAAACCCTTTAGATAAAAGGAATCCTGGGTTGTCTTGCTTCATGTTTCACACTAAATCTGGGGTTAAAAATTAATCATAAACTGAAGTTTCAAAATCCGTACATTAAATTAAAATTAAATTATGCCCTTTAGATAAAAGTGCAAGGCTATCAATCCTATCATGTGTTCCGGGGAAATCGAACCCCAAACCTTGCGCTTGGTAGTGTCAGCTCACAACCTGTTTAAATGAAAAACCTAAGTTTAAAAATTAATCATAAACTGAAGTTTCAAAATCGTACATACTTAAACCCCAGGTTCACGTTCTTATTTCCATATTTGAGGTGTCGGCTCACAACCTGTTTAAATTAAGGCACTAGGTCTATTGCACATCCTCATATTATATATTGCATTGTACTGTTAAATTTTTCCTTTTTGAAAGGTGAGAATACAATGTCACTTTTTCAGTCCAACTGATGCATTTTCCAACATTTTTCCCCACTCAAACACTTAAACTACTGTTTATACAATCTCCAGTGTTTCTGTGATTGCCCAAAGCATGCGATTACAAGGAATGTGGATACAAAGCATCTAGTCGTAACATTCGAATGCTGCACTGCAATCCAAGTAACACGTGTAAAACATTCCTTAACCCAGGATTAAAGGCATAGTTCACCCAAAAATGAAAATTCTGTCATTAATTTCTCACCCTCATGTCAAACCAAACCCCTAAGATCTTCGTTCTTCGAAGTTAAGATATTTTTGATGAAATCGGAGAGCTCTCTTACCCTCCATAGACAGCAATGTGGTTTGGGTGCGCAATCTAAATGTATGCGTTGTAATTCTCTCTAAAATGGCGGAAGAAGGTAACTCGGGGGAGAAGAATTGTTGAATAAAGTCTTTCTTTTTTTTTTGTGCTCAGAAAGTATTCTTGTAGATTCGCAAAATGAAGTTAAGACACTAATGTTACATGGACTGTTTTACAGATGTCCTTACTATGTTTCTGGACCTGGGAACATTACAGTTTTGTTGCTGTCTATGAAAAGGTCAGAGAGCTCTCCGATTTCATCAAAAATGTCTTAATTTGTGCTCCGAAGATGAACAAAGGTCTTATGGATCTGGAAATACATGATGGTGAGTAATTAATGACAGAATTTTAATTTTGGGAAGGACACACCCTTTAAAAGAGGGATTTAGAATGACAGTAACCCAGGGTTAGGAAGCGCAGTGTGAAAAGCCCTTTTGACATGTTTCTCGTTGCATAACACATACTGTTTCACACACTATTTTTGAAAAATAATCACCTCCCCAGCACCACTCTCCCACAATGCCTTGCTGCTCTACCTAATCACATGGTTACTTGGATTCTTATGACTTGCCAGACGGCTACAGAAATGAAGCCCAGAGAATAATATCCCTTGTCGATCGTGGAAGCAGGCAGAGAAGTGTGTGTGGGCATAAATATTCTGTCATGATGGGACCTCAGTGTGCGACAGAGAAGCAAATTACTAAACACAAATCAAAATGAGTACAAGCTGGAAACAAATTAATATACAGGGCAGTGGGATGTTTCAGCACAACTGATTTTTTTTCTGAATGTAGTTTATAGGTTTTTTTTCCCCTTTGTGTTATTCTGTTACAATCCTGACATCCTTCTTATCGAAAAGAGAGTGCGGGACTGCAGCGTGCTGTGAGGCTGTGCTGCTCACCTCTGCCTCCAGAGGGCGCTGTTGCTACGTCACTGTTGCTGGGCAGCCCGGCTCCCAAGCCGTTGTTCAGCATGGGACCAACCACAGGTTTCAGCTGCCAGTTCAGCCCCAACAGATTCATGGCTGAGAGAGAAAGAGAGCAATAGAAGAGTGACAGAGAAAGAAAGAAAGAAAGAAAGAAAGTGTAAGTGCAGGTATATGGGAAAGAGAATGGTAGCCAGAAAAATGAAAAACTTGAGGACTTTGCAAAGGAGACTCTGTACGGCTGCTTCACGGTAAGAGCACAAATGATTTTAAACGAAACAAATTGCTACATCTAAAACGTAGGATATTGATCTGTTAAACCTGGTACAGACATGGAGAGGCCGCAAGATAAACAATCATACATAATCACTATTATTGCTTGAAAAAAAAAAACAGTCAGACATAGTCATTTTTATTGATTGCATGACTGATTGATGTTGACTGAATGAGAAGCCATCTGTCACTCACAGGACGCCTGCATTTGATCCTCAGTCTGATATATGTCACAGTAACAATAAATCTTCCCAATAACAGAAATGTAAAAAAAACATTTTCCTTGACTACAGCAATAACTCTACAACATTATTCATACTCCATTTGCACCAAATTTGAAAAGCCATTGTTAAAAATTCATATATGGCCTGCTTTGCACCAAATTTTTTAAAATTAAATAACGTTGTTAAAAAAGTGTAGAAAAAATGTTCACTCAAAAATTCATCACACAATTTTATAATGCTTTTATAATAGTAAAAAACATTAAAAAATGAATAATTGTTAAAAACAACACATATTAATCCAAATAACTTCATTATAAAAAAAATCATCAATAAAAAAACATTCAAATATAAACCAATTCGAAATTGCTAGTATAAATAATTGTCAATTTTGAAGTTTGAAAGACTGAAATAGTACTCCAATAATCTTTATTTTGTTTATTTATGATAATACAATTGTGAAATTTTGAAGTTGAAAGACTGAAATAGTACTCCAATAATCTTTATTTTGTTTATTTATGATAATACAATACAGTGCGTAATGTAATATATACAGCCATAATAGAAAGTACCACAAAATGATTTTCTGTGAGTAGATTAAAGGAACTGGGTGACAGATCTAATTGGTACTTTAACAAAATCAGTTTAACTGTGTGTGTGTGTTTTATTTCAGTCATTCAATCACTGGAGCCCTGAGGAAATGATGTAGACGCGCTTCTAAAGACTCACGTCTGTTGGAATTACTTGCACCTCAACAGGTTAAAAAAGTTAACAAATGTGCAGGCAGAAAGCAGCAGAATCCTGAGAGCATTCAGAGCTTTCATGTTGAACTGGCATGATTCAGCGACAATCTGAGTGACAGCTGAAAGCAAGCAGATCTCTCTCTGTCTTTCCTCTTTGTATTGCGGGGCTGTTGTTTCTTCTTCGTGCCTGTGGAGCTTATTTTGGTCTGTTCGCTCCAAGGCCTGTGTGCAGTTTGTCAGCTGAATCTCTTCCCGACCCGTGTCCTTTCTAGTTCTGCCAAGAAACTTTTATCATGACAGAAGAGAGAGGAGCGCTTAGTCTGCTGAACTCCAGAGGTGCCGCAGGAAACGTGGGAGAGAGGAAGCTCTTTGTAACACGCAGTCTCAGGCTGATTGCAGGATCTTGTGCTTTATCTCTTGCTCCTGTGTGTCTTCGTCATCTGTTCTTCACAGTGGCGGTAAAGATGGGCTAAGATTGTGTGAGATTGTGAGTCATCAGAGACGGCAGCCACAGGAGGAGTTTCACATGGAGGTGCCGTGTTACTCTCATGTATGACCTCCTTTGTGCATTCCTTTACTGCTTCATTCTTATACTTACTTGCTAATCTATAGTACAAGTGTGCACACACTATATCACTCAAGTGGATATGCTTACTCTACTTACTCTCTCTTTCTCACTAATGCCCTCTTTACCATTTTGCCTGTCTCAAACTCTCCTTCCCACTCTAACTCATTCCATTTGTCTCATTCTCTCTCTGACAGTATTTCTTGTTCCCTGTCTGTCTCTTCTTTCTCAACCTGTCTGACACTCTCCCTTACTATCTCTCCATGTCTCATGCTCTTTCTGTCTCTTGCTCTCTGTCTTTCTCTCTGCATGCCTCAATATACCTCACCCCTGTCACACACTCACCACCATCAACCACACACACACACTCTAAAACACACAAACACACACAAAAATATCTCTCTGCCTGTCTCATTCTCTACCTCACTATTTTCTGTCTGTCTCACTCTCTACCTCATAATCTCTGTTTGTCTCACTCTCTACCTCACTATCTTTCTGTCTGTCTCACTCTCTACCTCACTCTCTGTCTGTCTCACTCTCTACCTCATAATCTCTGTCTGTCTCACTCTCTACCTCACTATCTTTCTGTCTGTCTCACTCTCTACCTCACAATCTCTGTTTGTCTCACTCTCTACCTCACCATCTCTCTGTCTGTCTCACTCTCTACCTCAATCTCTGTCTGTCTCACTCTCTACCTCATAATCTATGTCTGTCTCACTCTCTACCTCACTATCTTTCTGTCTGTCTCACTCTCTACCTCATAATCTCTGTTTGTCTCACTCTCTACCTCACTATCTTTCTGTCTGTCTCACTCTACCTCATAATCTCTGCTTGTCTCACTTTCTACCTCACTATCTCTCTATCTGTCTAACTCACTATCTTTCTGTCTGTCTCACTCTCTACCTCACTATATTTGTCTGTCTTACTCTCTACCTCATAATCTCTGCCTGTCTCACTCTCTACCTCACTATTTCTCTGTCTGTCTCACTCTCTACCTCACAATATCTGCTTGTCTCAGTCTCTACCTCAGTATCTCAGCCTGTTTTGGCAGTGTCATTCTCTCCCTGCCTTGATGAAAAAACATCACCTACAGCTCAACCTGGCAAAGACTGAGCTTCTTGTCTTCCTGCCACTCCAACTCTACAGCATGATTTCACCATCCAGCTAGGTTCTTCCACAATTACCACATCAACCTTGGTCAGAAATCTTGGTGTAAATTTTAATGACCAGCTGACCTTTAAAGACCACATTTCAAAGACTGCTTGATCTTGCAGGTTTACATTGCACAACATCAGAAAGACCAGGTCCTTCTTAATGGAGCATGCTGCACAACTTCTTGTCCAGGGCCTTGTCATTTCTAGGCTGGACTACTGCAATGCTCTTCTGGCTGGACTTCCATCAAGCACAGTCAAACCTCTACAAATGATTCAGAATGCAGCGGCACAACTGGTCTTCAACAAGCCCAAAAGAGCCCATGTTACACCTCTCTTTATCTCCTTGCACTGGATACCGGTTGCAACTTGCATCAAGCTCAAGAAATTGATGCTTGCATATAGAACAGCCACAGGCTCAGCACCCGCCTACTTCCACTCACTATTACGAATCTATAACCCCTCCAGAAGTCTGAGATCCGCTAGTGAGCGACGCTCGTCGTGGTACCATCACAGAGAGGCTCAAAATCACTTTCCAGAACATTCTCGTTCACCATTCCTGGCTGGTGGAATGATATTCCCACCCCATCCGTAATGCTGAATCCCTGACAATTTTCAAGCAACAGCTGAAAACTCATCTCTTTTGATGTTACTTGACTTCATCCTAAAAAAAAACTTTGTCTTTCTCTTTATTTATTCCTTCCCTTTCTAGCTTGTACTTATTTGAACAAATGCCTGAAACTTGGTATTATGAGCACTTCCTGTGTCTGTTTGCCTCTTTAAGAAGAATTGCTTTACGTATTCCCCAATTGTAAGTTGTTTTGGATAAAAGCGTCTGCAAAATGACTAAATGTAACACCAATTCAATTGCTGGAACTCACCAAGTTGCTTTGCTGTTGGTTTCTAGCAGTAGTTCTAACTCGATTTTAGTATCCATCTCTATCAGGTGATGGATCACTGTCTGCACTCCCATTGGTAGCAGCTCTCATCATTGCTCATTTGCACATCACATTGCCAGCTGTTTCGGTCACTGGAAACTCTATTTGAAAATGAATGATATCTGGTTGCTGCAAATTGCTGTCACTGTAAACGTTCCCTCTGCCTGTCTCTCTCTCTTTCTGCATCTTTTGGTTATGATCCAGCAGGTGGAGATTTACAGGACTGTAATGTCTGTGTGTGTTAGAGACTCCACCCCTCTCCTCACCTCCCCTCTGCTTGCCTATCACACCTAAATCTCATCCCAGAAAATCAATTTCATCTCCCCCTCTACTCCATCCCACACACTGCCCCCCCCCAGACACCTCCCCCCTCTCTCATCTCTCTCTCTATGCCTCTCCCTTTCTCCCTCGATCTCTTTCTCAGTTAAAGGAAAGCGCTGACACTCTAAGTGCGTCTCTGCTGTCTCTGTCAGCTCTTTTATTTGTTTCAGATGGTCTGGAGGAAAAACTGAGATAGCTTTTCTCTCCTCTTCTCCTTCCAGTCCTCTCTCCATGCTTTCAATCTGCTCCTTCACCTCTAACTTATCTCCAATCCTTTCATCTTCCTCACCCTCCTGTCCTTCATTATTTCTCTCCTTATCTATCCATCTGTCTCTGTGTTCTGATTGTGCATGCTGATAGTGCCTAATGCTAATTTTGCAATCGATGAAATAATGAACAGACGAATCAGCAAACTACAATAACTGAAAGCATCGAGAGACATGACAGATTAACTGCAGCTCAGACACTCTGGATTTCTGCCCTCCACACATGTGTGTGCAGAGCAAGCCTAACGTATTCTGCACCAGTAGGTGGCAATGTTGAGTTAAAACCTGACTACATGATGGGTGTTCAATACAACAGCAAGGGAATGAGACTAATCTAAAGAGGGTGAGAAGAAAAACAGAACCAAAGCTGATGGCTTGCTCGATGTTGGCACCCAAAATAAACGGTTGTTTTAGCACAAGACGTGATCTACTTTTCTGCCTTCACGCAAATTGTGCACAACATTAAGCTGTCTGCTGTTCTGTACATATGTGCAGATCAGGCTACAGATAACAGCTTTATTCTCAGTCTCCTGATAAATATTCACTGAAGGGCTCAGCTATGTGCGGAAATGTGTATGATTAAAAATGTATAAATCAATGCATAATATGGATTTGTTGATGTATAATTCACCTGCACATACAAATAAGTAATTTGTATGTGAAATATTGTAAACACTGTGGCTTTGAGAATACATTTAAAGCATTGCTTTAAAGATTAACAACAGAAATATTTAAAAATATATTCTGTTTGTCTTTCATACCCCAGCAACAGCTCAAAGACATTAATAAATTTAAAAAGAGCAAGATAGAGATAGTTTTAAAAAATACTTGCATAAAAATAAAAATGATTGTAATTCCATTTATAAATTTCTATTATCTCAAACAAAAATGTGTCAATAATACTGTGTAATTGTTACAACAGTATAACAGATCGCAAGTGTGCTTATGAGCGTGTGAAATTGTAACAACAGTGTGTCATTATTGCAGTGTATTTATTGCCTGATTAAACTGGATTACAGGTGGTTAGTGAATACGAGGCACATTTTGTGCTGAAATACTCTGAGAAAAAATTTGTGAATTTGCCAGAAAACGTGCATATTCATAAGCATGCATGTGTGCTGTCTCGTCTGTACCATAATTATACAGTGGCAGATGTTTACAGCTGGAATATTCCAGAATTCAAAATGCTGTTCAGCCTGACATGCCAGCAGCCCTGCTACAAGGTTACCTTGGACAGTGAGAAAGGAAGGATGGATAAAGCAAGGAAAAATTGGCGAGATAATGCACCAAGGGAGCAATGGAAAGAAAGAGAAAAGGGATGCTATACATGTGCGCGAGAACGACCGAGAAGAAGAGAGACAGAACAAGACAAGTGAAGACGGGGCCCTGAAATGGAGGTTTAAGGTTGTCCTTAAGGTACAGTTATGTGTGAGAGAGACCTGGAGGAAGCTCTTGGCAGTTCCTGTCTGTTTATTTGTGTGCATGAGCGGGAGACGCAGTGAAAAAAAAGAAAGAGAGCGGACGTAAGTGCATATCGAAGTAGGGCTGGCAGGACGTCCCTCTATGATTCAGCCGCACCTGTCATCACCGATTAGACCTCTGTGACCACACATACACATATAGTTATAAGCAGGTGGCAGGTTTCTCTCTGCTAGAACAGATCCATATGCCCAAATACTATGCTGGTGTTGGCTGAGCTGCTTCTGGCCCAAGTGGAAAATAAGTCACATGCGAGTGGACGGCCAGGTCCAAACTCACCCTGAGACACTGCTATAAATAACATAAAATGGACAGCAGATACACAACACACACACACAAACACACACACACACCACACACACACACACACACACACACACACACACACACACACACACACACTAAATTTTCAGCAATCTTTGATTCACAGCAGGTGCAGTCAAAAATACATTTCTGCATGGTTTTTTTTAGACATTTCAGATGTTTTTTTTTTTTTTGTTTTTTTTAGATTCCTGCTGAATTTAAAAGTTAGCTTTATCTTGTCCTACTGATGTTGTTATTTAAAGGGATAGTCCACCCAAAAATCATCTACTCACCCTCATGTCATTCCAAACCTTTTAGACTTTATTATGTAGAACACAAAAGAATATATTTTGAAAAAATGTAAACTGTAATTCCAAAACAATCAAAGTCAATATTAATAAAACAACACTTAAAAAAAAATATTAAGAAAATATTTAAAATATGTAATAGACCTGCAGAAAACCAAAAAATTAATCGAATAAAGTCTAATCGAATTAGCTAAAACACTGAACACATGAGAAGATCTGCTAAAGTTTCTGCCAAGTTCTGCTCTCACCGAGTCTGTGCGGGTCTGCTGGAAACCATAATAAACACAATTACTCAGCCACACTTTTATAAGCACTAGTGCATGTTAAATATGAAGTAAACATGAGATGTCTTCATATCTGTTCATCATAAAGAATACATGCACTTATTTCCCTACAGATGTTTATATATGAGGCTAGGCTCTCGTATGAATTTCTCTGTAGGCAAGCAAATAAATTTTTCATAAAGAAGAAGCATCTCTGTCTACATCCCTTCTTCCATTTGTCTCTTCCCCCTCACTCTTCCTTCTAACTTTCAACACACATGCACAGACACCAACATCTTCTAGCATCCACACATACCAGATGCATGTAGCCAAATTCTATTATTTACCTTTCATGCCTTGTGTTTCCACATGTAACGGTGCAATTCTTCCACACAGCTCCTCTGACAGGCACTTGAGAATTCAGAGTCGTGTGTTTTGTGAAATCTTCCCTTGCTAAAATTTGTCCGATCAGCAAACAATGAATGTGGGAAAATGCTTCTTAGCTCACTTAGCAATTCTCGACAGAGAATCTCACAATCTCAAAAAAACACTGGAGGCACTGTGTGTGTGTCATTAAGCTGAGGGACACACTCTCAGGTCACCTCTCTAACATTCTACAACACACGGCAGAAACCAGGACATCCTATCCCTCCATCCACACGCACCTCCACTCAACATATCACACAATTACACAGCCATAATTAGAGCGCAAAAGAGACCTCATATTACTTAAAAGGTAATTTTCCCTTACCTTATTTTTGCGGTCTCCCCTGGCCTCCATAATAAACTCGTATTAACTGTTCTAATTTACCACTAAATTAACAAGACTGACCTCAAAAACCTGCTGTAAAAAAAAAAGAAAGAAAAAAAAGAAAAACTTATAACACGTTTATGTATCCTTCTTTAAAGAAAAGAAGAAAACTTCTCACCCTCTTTCCACATCTCATCTGAAACAGTAACACATTAGCTTAGCATTCCCACTGACTTCTAAGGCCCCAATATGCTCACAGTGAAGTTTGTTTTCAATCTTCGCTTAGGGGTAAAAAAAAAAGTTGAAATACATTTGGAGCGGTATACTGTTAGCAAACATCTATACGCCACCCACACTGCTAAGAGTTGCATGTAGATGAATATGTAAATATGTGCTGCACACATTGCTCTCTATAACAAAATAAATACACAACAAAAATGACAGTGGTGTGAAAAGAGCAGAAAAAGCATCTGATTATAGAGCCGTGGATACTGTTTGTTTGCACAAGCGCTGCAATTCTAAAATAAGCTCAAATAAAAATGACTGCAACTGTAATCATCTATACATTCATCTAGAACCAATTATCAGTTTGGGGGGAAGTGTGTTACAAGTAACTTCAGATCAGGTTACCAAGTAAAGTAACATGTTTGTTATTTTACGTCTCAGTTGATTGTAAGAACATTACTTGAAGAAATAGTCGAGTCAAAAATGAACAGTTTCAGTTCCCACTGACTTGGGCAAAAAATTCAATGAAAGTCAATGGGAACCAAAACTGTTCGGTTACTAACATTCTTCAATTTTTGGATGGACTTTCCCTTTACCACATTACTTTCCATAATGAGTAAATATGTAATGCAATGAAAAATGAGTTTGAGTAACATGTTATTGATAAACCAACACTGATTATAACTGGCCAACTGACATCAGTCACAGATGATTGTCCCTGAATAAATATATATACTTTTTCCAGTAATAGCTCAGTTGGGCAGGTGTTTAAATGTGTGTGTTTATGTAAAATGTAAAATGTGTTTATGGAGAGGGACATGGAACAGGGTGAGGCTGTAGGGTAGAGCCACAGCAAACGAGAAGCCTGGTCAGAGGGCTTTGAAGCTGAACTACAAAGCACCAGGAGATTCCCATGGGCTCTGCGTATATGTATGTGTGTTTCATTAGAGTCTTGGCTTCTGTCTCTTGGGAGAGGGGCAAGTTCAAATACACAGTTAATGAGTGAAGAAGCCATCAGTAGCATCCTAATCCATCAGAGAAGCACTATACCTCACAAATACACACACACTTCCTCCAGGGGCCCAACCCAACAAAAATGATGCAACTGAAAGCTCATTGCCTGCACTCCAAAGGTTGTTCGTCACTCGTCCCCTTTGTTCTGAACACAAACATGCATTCAATATATCATTCATACACACAGTAAAATACACTGGGTGAAAATATATTGGATTGCTCTCACAAAAGACTGGTCACAACAAAATCAAAAGAAAGAATAGTAACACTAGTATAGGGACCAATTCTCACTATTAACTAGCTGCTTATTAGCATGTCTATTATTAAAATATTGGCTGTTTATTAGTATTTATAAAGCACATATTCTGCATGACCATATTCTACATCCCTAATCCTACCCAATACCTCAACTTAACAACTACCTAACTAACTATTAACAAGTAAAAGTCATAGTTAATGGTTTGTTAATGGTTTGTTAAAAAAGTGTGACCTAAAGAATTAGTATACAGTAAATTAAACTATTTACTAAACTAAATACTGGAAGAAAAAATGTGCCTAATTGTGATAAAAAAATAATAATAATTAAAAAAAAAATACAATCCAAACTTACAAACAATGGGCCCTATTTTAATGATCTAAGTGCATGGTCTAAAGCACACGGCGCAGATGCACTCAGGGTGTGTCCGAATCCACTTGTGCAAGTTTAACGATGGGAAAACGGTTGGTGTGCCTGGGTGCATCTTCTAAATGGTTTGTCCCTATTCTCTTAATGAGTTATGGGTGTTTTTTAAGTGTAACATGCAATAAACCAATCAGAGTCTCGTCTCCCATCCCCTTTAAAAGCCAGTTGCACTTGCGCCATGGCGGCTTCACTATTTACATGACGGAATGTAATTTTTCATTTTTAAAAATGTTTGTGTGCTGCTGCGTGTGTATAATAAGCAAAGTGTACGCACATTGTGCACCCGCCTATAGGCGCATATTACTAACGCGCTCTTTAAATAACAAAGAAAAAATAAACCACAAACACCACGCTTTAGACCAGGTCTGAGTTGGTCTATGGTGCAGTCTATTTTCAGTTCCTCAAAATAGCAACGTGCCAACAATGCGCCTGAACACACCTCTTGTTTAGACCAGCACGCCCATGGGGGCTAATGCATTTGTTATTTAAACAATGCGGCGCAGGACGGGAAAATGAGTACTGTCGGTTTGAAACTAGCAAAAACACTTGCGCCGCACCTTGCGCCGGGTGTATGATAGGGCCCAATGCATCTATTTCTTTTGATTTTAAGGTCAAATGTAAACTGGACATTCTTGACAGTTTTCACGAGATTCACCCATACTCTTTAGTATTAATGAAAAATACAGAGTATAGAGAATGATATAGAGAGTATATGAGAAACAGAGCCATAAACACATCTGATAAGAGCTCTTCAAACCACATCATAAAAAAACAAAGAAATGGGGAAAAGAATGGCAGGTCCTCCGCAAACACACTTATCAAGACACAAAGAGATGAGCCTGTGCCATGCAGTTTCTGTATGCAGTGTGTGCATGTGTGTGTTGTGCCTAGAGGCTCATCCATTCACATTAGCAACAGGAAATGAGAGGCAGCTGAAATCACGAGCTAGATCAATGGCACACAGAGATAGACACACTCGCCCTATCTCTCTGTCTTCATTATGGCCGCCTCCCTCCATCTCTGTCTCTCTCTCCGCTGTCAGTATGAGACATTCTGACGTATCTCAAGTCTGTCTCCAGGCCTCTCGCACATCCCAGGTGAGATTATATCAGCACTTTTTCTTGATATATTTTCATACTGCTTATATCTTATATCCTCCTTTTCCCACATCTCCCTTCCTTTTCCCCTGTGAGATCAGCAAATCCTTGATGTCTGTGATTGTGATTGTTTATTTGTATGCCAGTACTGCATCACTGTCTTCGAGGCTATGAAATATTTCGCTTTGATTGTCATATGAGTGACTCCAGTTTAAAGCGGCACACATCCTCACGCCCGACTCACAGACTCACCACATGTAGCAACATTGATTACAGATATCAGCGAAAGCGACCGCCTCAAATCTCATGGGTGATAATAAACAGTTTGTGAACTGAAATCAATCTAATACCTTCAAGAGCCTCATTCAATGCTGGGTCAACGCTGACGACTGTACGGTTTGCCTTTTTAGTGACAGCCCTTGAACTGTTGGATGCCACCAAACAGTCAATGATAGAGGTTAGACAGTGAAAGTTTTACTTCAGAGAAGGACCTTTGTTTGACAGGGAGGGACAGACATGAAAAGAGAGGAAGGCCAGCTGCAGACGGACAGTACGGGTCAGCCAGAGCAGCGGTGGACGTCTGCTGACAGACCAAAGACCGCTGCGAACATTAGCACTGGAGTGGGAGTTTGCGTGCATGCGATCGGCTGACCACCGTGCCAGAAATGAAACACATCAATCAAAACCGACAAGGACAAAGATGAACGGAGGAGAAGATAGCAGTTGAAAGCCGCCCTTCACACGCGCTCTCTCATCATCTTTAGAGAGATCCAGCTCTGATGTGTGCCAGTGTGAGCTCTCTCCTCTCTCTCTCCCGCCCAGCCAGGCCAGTCGGCCGTACTGAAGTGAACTTGTGTCCCTTTGCCCTTGATGTGACTTCTCTTGACCTGCAACAGTCTGTTGAGAGTCACCAGCTTCCAGTCTACATCTCCTGCTGCTCCCAAACCAGGAATACACCATACATGCCATATGCTCCGCGTTCCCTATGTACCATATGTTGGTGCAGTGTCAAAGTCCAGTATCCTGTTTCTCTCACTGTCTCTGTGTCCCTCATGACTGCCGTGAGATGACATGCCGAGGTCACCTCGGAGCCACAATGACAATGTGGGATAAAGCTGCTCATCTGCTCACACACACAGGGGTCTCTTCATCTTGTTTGCAACTTAGATGAAAATCTATCATCATTTGCTCACCCTCATGTCGTTCCAAACCTGTATGACTTTCCTTCTTCAGTTTCCTCATAAAAGTGCTCCATATGAAAGTGAATAATGACTTTCCTCACACAAAACGGACTTGCACTACCATTCAAAAGTTTGGGGTCAGTACGATTTTTCATATATTATATATATTTTTATTCATCAGGGATGCATTATATTTGAAAGTGACGTGACATACAGCCAAGTATGGTGACCCATACTCGGAATTCGTGCTCTGCATTTAACCCATCCAAAGTGCACACACACAGCAGTGAACACACACACACCGTGAACACACACCCGGAGCATGCTGCGGCGCCCGGGGAGCAGTTGGGGGTTCGGTGCCTTGCTCAAGGGCACCTCAGTCGTGGTATTAAGGGTGGAGAGAGCGCTGTACATTCACTCCCCCCACCTACAATCCCTGCTGGCCCGAGACTCGAACTCGCAACCTTTTGGATTGCGAGTCTGACTCTCTAACCATTAGGCCACGACCTCCCCCTTATATTTATCAAAAGTGACAGTAAAGACATGCATTTCAAATAAATTATGCTATTTGAACTTTATATTCTATATTTATCACAAATTTCACAACTGTTTCCAACATTTATAATAATAGTTTCCTGATAACCAAATCAGCCTATTAGAATGATTTCTGAAGGATCATGTGACACTGAAGACTGAAAATTCAGCTTTGCCATCACAGGAATAAATTACATTTTAAAATGTATTAAAAGAGAAACAATATTTTAAATAGGAACAATATTTAACACTATTACTGTTTTAACTGTATATTTGATCAAATAAAAGTAGCCTTGGTGTGTATTTAAAAACAAACAAACAAACAAAAAAAGTTACTAACCCAAAACTTTTGAATGGAAGTTTATACACATCTTTTAATATAGTGTGTGATGTTTTCAGACCCTATTCACTGTAAATGAATGAAAAAGACAGACCTGCACATTCTTTATAATATCGCCTTTTTTGTTATACTTTAGAAAAAAATAAGTCTTTTTAAAGTGACATGAGGGTGAGTAAATGACGACTGAAATTTCATTTTTGGGTTAAAGTTCACTTTACAAAATAGTAAAATTGCTCGTATTTACTTAATAAATATCCATATTGTGACTTATACTGTACATGGGTTTACATTATTCATAAAATATTTTCATGCATCAAAATTTAACATCCTTGCCTCTTGAAATTACTTTGCTTTTTTTGCTGATAAAAAGCAGGTAGGAAAATAACAAGCAATAAAACAATAGCTAAGCGATCACAATCCAATAAAAAATCTTGATGTTTACAACAAAGTGCTGCCCTACATTATGCCCTGGTGAACATTCTGTTTCACTCCAAAATACATCACATTATGGAAATGAATGCTGTTTTATGTTTTCTTTAAGACCCTTAAGCTACATCAGGACGAATGAAGTTTAATCTGCAATCGATGTCTTTTCAGTGGTAGCGGAGTAATGTTTATGGACACTGCCTGACTCCACAGACCGCCCCAACACTGCGGCATGCGGTTAGAGTAAGCGGCTGTGATTACTCAATAACGCTCCAGACAGCGCTGCTTTATGGATGGAGGTGCACGCATCGGCTGGCATGAAGGTCAACGGCCCAGAGTGGCGATGAGCATTTGAGTCATTGGTGGGCAATGAAGGGAAGTGATGATGCTGCTAAAAATACAGAGAGAGGGGGTACAGAGCGAACGAGCGAGCAAAAGAGAGAGTGCAAATTTGTCTTCTGTCTACTTTCATGACACTCACCACACGGCCTGTCTTCACTGATGTATGAGCCGCCTCTGTGTCCGTACAAAAACAGAGGTGACACAGAACTCACATGCACCCCACACTATCGCCTTACCCACGCACAACTTTCCCAGCTCAAGGACACTGATGTGCTCTGAAAACACACAGTGATCTAGCAGTATGTAGCTCTCTACATGCTGTTTTTTTTTCTTTGTTACTAGAGCAACATATTTTGCTGGTACTGAAACAAAATTCCTATCAAATCCTTATTTCATGCAACATTCATTTTGCTTTCTTGGCACATCTAGTACATGTAGTACATTTCGCCAAAGCATTGCATGCAAATGAATGAATGAATGACTGAATAAAATAATAACAATAATAATAATAATAATTAAAAAAACACTTAGTACTGTATGATAGATTTTGCAATAAACACATTTGTAATTTCAATAATTGAATAATTTATATTATAGAAATTTTATATTGACATTTATGATCATTTAATAATAACTACATTCAAAGTTAATAATGTAAGATCCCAAATAAATTAATAAATAAAAACTTTGTAATAAATATTTTTTATACATTTTGCACTAAATATATTTAAAATTTTAATAATTTAATTTATAATAAATGTAACAATTTATATTAATAGATATCATAATTCAATAAATGTATTAATAATTTAAATTAATAAATGTCTAATAATTGAATTAATTATTAAATACTAATAATACTGTAATAAAAAATAATATATTTTGTGATAAATACATTTGTGTGATAATTTAATAATTGATAAATTACAATAAATGTCATAATTTTATTTTAAAAGTTATGACTTAATTAAATAGAACCCAAATCCAAAATATACCACTAAATAACAAATAGCTAAATAACTAAAATGGTAAATGATACAAACAATACTTTGTAATAAATAACTGTTTGTATTAAATACTTTATAATTCTTTTTATTTGAATTTATATATATTGATATCATTTATATATATATATATATATATATATATATAAGAATACAAATAAAAAATCGTATTAATAATTTTGTAATTTAATATTAATAATAATAATTATATATAAATCTAATACAAAGAATACAAATAAAAAATCGTATTAATAATTTTGTAATTTAATATTAATAATAACATTATATACAAAATACTATGAAATAAAATAAAAATACACAAAGAAAAATGAAAGAAAGAAAGAAAAAAAGAAAGAAAGAAAGAAAAACTTGTGCCTTATCCCGACATAACACTAAAATAAGTAGGCAATGATACAATGTTGCTCAAGGTTCCTTACCCTTGACCCTCACCCTAAAATCTGATTGTTGATGGATGTTGCTCCAGGACCAACAATCCAAGAAAATGGTCTACTTGTATTTCACAACCTTCTCAGCAAGTAAGTATGACCTGTCTTCTGTGTGTATTTATTGCGTTAGTGTATATAGCTCTTTTAGCTATGTCAGTGTGCCATATAAGTAAGTCGTCGTCTTCCTGTTGCTGATCTGATGCTGCGTTGTTCCTCACCGGGCTCCGAGCCATCCAGACTGCAGCCTGTGCAACCAGCATGTAGCCTGATGGAGTCTAAACCTTGTTATCTCTCTTACACATTCCATCTGCCCCTGTCCACTCTCCCTCTATCTCCCTCTTTCTTTCTTTGATCACTCTGGGCCAATGAATCAAGCAGTCTTTAGCGCAGACGAGGCCGCGAGGGAGCTGCTGAGCGTTTGTCTTCTCCACAACATATGATGACAGACCTGTTTCTCTTTTGCATCAGGACCGCTCACCTGTATCCTAGCAACCCCATCCCTGCAGTAGCAGCCTCACAACACAGTGACGAGAGTGATGTCATGAATGCATGCAACCAGTCTCTTCTCTGTGCTCTCTATCTTGTTTCAACACTTTTCTTCTCCTCTCATCCTGTTTTTTTTTCTGTCTCATCATCTCTTGCTTCGTCTTATGTCACTTTGACGCATCTCTTCTGATTTTGTGCTCACCCCCTTTCTCGTTTTAATGCTTATTACATTCTCTCGTCTCATCTTGATATTTCTGTTCTTGTTTGGTCCCATCTGGTCTCATCCTCATGGCTTAATACTTTTCTTTTGTTCTCATTATTTTGTCTCACCTTTTTCTTTTGACCCATCTGATCTGGTCTCAATGCTTCTCTTCTTTTCTAATCTAATCTCTGTTTTTCTTGTTTGTCTCATTTTGATGTTTCACTCCCATTTGGCCTCATCTTAAGCTTCTTTGTACATATATACATTTGTCTCATCATATCTATTCTCATCTCGTCTCATCAGGTCTCATTTCTACTCAGTGCTCTCTTATCTTTTGACATTTTTCTTCTTTCGTCATCCTTTTTGTCTCATTTCTATGCCTTATCTCATTTTGATGCATCATGTTTGATCCCTCCTCTCGTTTGGCCTCATTTTGTGTTATTTGGTCTATTGTCTCATCTCATCAGGTCACATCTCTTCCCGACATTGTTTTGACACTATTCTTCTCTTCTCAATACTGTTTTTTTCTTTTCTTATCATGCTTTGATGCTTCTTGTCTCATTTTGTGTTAATTCGTCTCATTTTATTCTCTTTCCTCCCCATCTAAATCATCTTGTTTGAGCCCTTTTCTAATTTTGTTCTCTCACTTTAATGCTTTTCTTCTCTCACCATAATCCTTCAATTCACTCATAATCTCTTTCAATTGACTCATATTATCTGGTCTCAATGCTTCTCTCCTCATCTCATCTTTCTTTCTCTTCTTGTTTGGCCTCATCTTGGGTTATTTTGTCTAATCTCTTTCCCTGGTTTTGTCTCAGTCTATTCTCGTCTTGTCTCATCTTTACTCTTATCTAGTTTTGACACTTCTCTTCTCTTCTGGTGCTACTGTGTCTCATTTCCTTCTTGTCTCTGTCAATCTTATTTTGTCTCAACACTTCCATTAACACTTAATCTCATCTCTGTCTCTCTGGTTTCATCTTGGTGTCTCTCTTCTCATTTGGTCTCATCTTGTGTTTAGTTGTCTTATCTCTTTCCATTGTCTCATTTTATCTGGTGTGTTTAATTTCATTACTGTTTCTCTTATCTTCTCATATCGATGCGTCTCTTCTCATTTGGCTCATCTTGTCTTGTCCCTTTTCTCTTATTTTTGACTTCAATTCTTATCTCATCTTCTCGTATCTTTCTCATCTTGTCTAATTTTGACGTTTCATTCTTGCTGGTCTCATCTTGTGTTATTTTGTCTAATCCCTTTCTTTAGTCTTACAGTATTTCATCTTGACTATTCTTGTCTCATCTCACCTCATATTATCAGGTCTCATTTATCAGGTTATTTCTTTTGTCTTCTCTCATCTTGACAATGCTCTATGCATCTCCTTTTCCCATCTTATTTTTTTCTCCTTTCTTTTCCTCTCCTCATAGAGAACTGCTCTGCACACCTGTGTTTGTATGTGTGTGTGTGTGTGTGTGTGTGTGTGTGTGTGTGTGTGTGTGTGTGTGTGTGTGTGTGTGTGTGTGTGTGTGTGAATGTAAGCCACAGGGATCTGAAATGTGTTAGTACAAGCATCTGTGAGTCCTCCTCTCCTGGTGCTGAATTTGGCCTTTAAGGGGCTATGGTGCCGTTCTGGGACAGTTATCCATGCCCAAAGAGAATGAAGCAAAAAGGAGTCTTTCAGGCCTCCAGTAAAAGATGAGGAAATAAAAATAACTTATTTTTTCTCCCCTGTGCGTTCCCTCCATTCCCAAGGAGATTGGGCAGCTCTCAACGGACTAGCAGCCACGTCTGTGTTGGGGAAAATGCTGCAGTGGCACATTTATCTATTTGTGGGGACACACTAATATACAAACACGCACACAAATGTGAACACGTCCATAAACACACTGTCAGAGAGCTTAAGCAGGGTCAGTTTCCATCCACTGAATACTGCTGACAGTACAGCTAGAATTACCTTTAGAAAAGTAAATACACATTCACTGAATGAATCCTGTTCAAACCAAGATAAAAGTTCAACCTCTGTTTTCAAACAATATACTAACTGTTTTAAAACTAATTACAAACTAAAAAAAAATCCATTTCATTTACATTTCATTGCATTACATACTGTAACACATCAGTGGCATATGCAAAAAAATGATGCTAACGCTAACTTTTTAGCATTTAATTCATCCACAGATATAGATCATCACACTTACAGTAGTAGTATCATTACAAAACAAGAAAGAGCTTTTTTCATCTTTAAAATAAATAGCACTTAATTTTATATTTTGTTATATAATGTATACACTACCATCCAAAAGTTTGGGGCCAGGAAGATTTGTTTTTTAAATTCTATTCAGCAATGATGCATTACATTGATAAAAAGTAACAGCAAAGATGTTTAAAATGTCACAAAAGATCACATTTAAATAAATTCTCTTCTTTTGAGCATATTATTCATCAAAGAATACTGTAAATGTATCCGAAATATCATGGTTTCTACAATAAATAATAATAATAATAATATATATATAATAATAATATATATATATATATATTGATATATATATGATAATATCTATATCAATCTTGAAACAGTTATTAAAATGTTGTATGATATCATATATATATCACGTGACATCTATATTATAATAAAACTGCAGATATAAAAAAAAATATATATATATATAAATATGTGAATATACATTTTAAGTTTTCAAGATTGATAATAATAAGAAATGTTTCTTGGACAGCAATTTAGCATATTAAAATCAGAATCAGAAATATCACAAATCATGTGACACTGACTACTGAAAAAAATCAATAAGAATAAATCACATTTTAAAAAATAAAACTATAAGCTGAGTTAAAAAATAAAAATAGATTATTTTTTTTTTAAGTGGCACTTTTAAGTATCACTTCAGTGTCCACACACATTTTGAACGTTCCCCAACTTCAATAAGTGGATATCTGTTTGGTTTTATTTGTGAGCTGAGTTTCAGACAGCACAAAAGAGCGTGGAGCACTGAAGGACATGGGAAAGGCAGACGGGTAGCTGAATACATGTACAGCGACGCAGGCAGGAAGAACAAGGGCACTTGTGCTGACTCCTGCACTTGCTGACTGCCCCATCTGTTGAGCTAGGGTCCCCAGAGAGAAGAGGGGCAGCGAGGGTCTGTGTGACACATCTGCCCCTTGCTTAAGGCTTTTAAATAGAGACACAGAGGGGACTGAGGCATCCTGCCAGAGCAAAACTCCCCAGCCCAGGTGTGCTTCTAATAGAGGCCACATAAAGACAACCTCTACCTCTGTGTCCGCTTTTGTTTGTCTATGTGGCTTTTTTGTGTCTCTATCCTTGTCTCACCTTCTCTCAAGTTCATTGAGAGTGTACCCTTTTCTCCTTTTCTCTTGCGTTCTCATGCTGTTCACACCCTCAGTATTAAACTCATCCAGTGTGAAGAGCGAGGACTCATTTCTGTTCTCCACTGGGGGTCCTTTACGATGCTCCGTGAGGTGTGAGGGGAAGGCCACCGCTTCTCCATTACCCAATAACTGACGTTTGCATACACTCACAAAACATGAAACCAGAGAGGTCTTATTGAAAATAATAACACCCTCAAGCGCGTCCTTCACGGACACAGTGTGGGGTTAAAGACTCACGGCAGTGCTTTGCATTTAAAGTGTCCTCCACAATCAGAGGCCCACATTGTCTTTAGGTTGACATGGATATTCAGAGAGTAAACAAGCATGTTATAAATAGACTGAAATAATTATTCATGAGTATATGTAGTTTACATGATTAGTAATCTGAAACTTTAAACTGGACTAGTAACACAAAATAATACAAAATCTTCTGATTAAAGAAGTACATTGATTACAATTAGTACCTTCAACAGCAAGTTTTACTCATTCCACCTTTGTTCAGTTAATTCTTAAATAAACTAGCTGTTAAGAGGGTCTTGCTCCATCTTTGATTAATAAGCGAGAGCCCGGCTGTGGAATTGTTGTAACACATTACAATTCTAGCATTTATACATATCTATAATTAAATAAATAATTAAATACCCTTTGCAAATGAACTCTGGGAAATGTAAGAAACATCTAAGCCCATGGAGTAAAAAATAAATTAAATGCTAGCTGTCAATTTTTTTGCAGGGTAACCGTATTATTTCAAATTTGTGACTGTATATATCATAATGCCACTTTGGTAACACTTGAAGCTTTTATGCATAGTGCATTACAATGGTAATTATGATGTACACTCTGATGTCTTGTATCTTTTCATAAATAACTGTACTGAACTTAAAATGCAGTATAATATTAGCGGATTCCTTTCTCATTCTCATTAATTTACAAATATACAATCATCAAAAAACAAAAAAAAAAAATTAACAAAATAAGTAAAACTGTGTAACTGTACCTTACTGTTTTATATGTACTTCCATAAAGTCTTTTTAAGAAATATGCAGGTTAAAGTCAGCTGGCAAGCTTAGATGCAAAAAGCACAAGCTGAAACGCTGCTTTTAATAATTCAGATCTTAACAATGTAACTGGTGAGTTCTAGTCAGAGATCACCCGGTATGAGTTAGGTAACATTTCTACATTTCTCCTCAGGCACATTCAATAATGAGCAGCATCTGGATAAAATATGCACACACATACAGTACACACACACACAATCTAATGATGAATAGCCTACTTAATCTCTATGTGGAATTAAATTATCTGCTTATTGTTATCACCGAATCAGTGTTTGTACAGATATAAGTGCTCATTATAATACCTAAATGAATCTCTCAATCGATTATAAAAAGAGATCCAAAAAGAAAGACTTAACAGATGGAAGATGTACATCACAGTCAATAAAAAGCTAATTGAAAGGCTACAGACAAAAAAAGAGAGAATTAAGTATTTTACCGATGAAGTAGGACAGCAGAATGGCCAGCAGGGTGGCTGCAGCGATCGCCGACAGGGCGGCACATTTCCAGCTGCAGTACTTGGATGGCTTCTTCAGCTTGAAGGCGCTTCTAGAGAAGGTGTTTCTGGGTAGGAGCCGTGGTGAGGAGAATATACTGTGCCGGACGTCAAGGGGTAACCTGGTGATGAGCTGCTAAAGAGAGGCGTGGTCCCTGAAGAGGTCTTAAACAGGAAATGCCTGCAGAAAAGAGAAAGATAAATAAAACATCTATTATATCAATCAAACCACAAATGTAACATCAAACCCAGTCATCAAAACCAAATACCCGATACTTGAACATTTTACTTGACTACGTGTGTTGAGTGTCGCAGGCACTTGCTGGGGGTGAAGGACAGTGTATGCAGCGCCTCAGTGTGGAGCAGTGGACATATGGCACACAAACACACAGGCACTGCAGGCCCGTCCCGGCCCACCGAGGGACACTTACACAACAAAGTCACTCAATAATTCAAAAGCCTCCGTTCCTTTCAGCTACAACAAACACATACTATACAGAGACACACACTTCACTTAGACCATCCACAACGGTTTGATTTTCTGGTATGGGGTCATTTCCGTCGAGCTGATGAAAAGAAAAAATCTAGACAGGAGGATATTGCTGTGTACTTCACAGTGAGATTAATCATTACAGCCTCATAAACGGACTCTTGGCGCAGACAAACAGGACGTGATTTGTTAATATCCAGCCTCAGCACTGAGACTACCGTGAGACAGAACACACTCGGAGATAATCAGCGTTAAGCTTCCAAAAACATCATAAATGCAGTTCATAGACCACAGAGCCATGTAACAACAGACTGGCAGGATTCCACAGAATGTTTTTCACTATGGTGTGCAATTCTGAAAGATCTAACAAATGCCTCACGAATCACTTTTACCCCAGACTAGATTTAAAACAGAATTGTTTCCAAAACACTCCTGCTACCCTAGCCTCCCATTGTTTGGACAAACAGCTGATTCTGCCCTAAAAGTTGATGCAAACTGAAGTTCGTTCTTCCTTTCTTTCTTACTTTTTATTTGTCAAAAACTCTGACAACAACAAAAATCTGTGACAACATTAACACTAAACAACACTTATTTGACACCTAGGTAGCAGGTTAAACAATTAAATGCATTTTAAACAGACAGTTGACCCCAAATTAAGCACTATTATGTTGTTTTGAATGTATTTTATCTGTGAAAAATAAAAATAAATAAAGAGTAGACACTGTTCTTACATTGAATGCATACAGTAAACACAAAAAAGCTCAAAAAACATCTTAAAAGCACCAAACAGTCTGTATGACTTGTCAAGTATTATAGAAAGTCTACTGAAGCCACACAACAACATGGAAAAAATAAGTAGATAAAAATAATTAAATACATTAAAATTGGTATTTTAATAAAAACTTTGAATATGCTTAAGTGTAGAATGAGAGCTGCATCGGAAGTCAGTTTTCTCTTTGCGGTGCACAGTAGGAAGAAAGTAAGTCAGACAGGAGGTTGAGTAAATGATGACAGGATTAATATTTATTGATATTTAACACCGGAAAAAAATGACACACTTTACCTTTAAGAAATGACATCACTCGGAAAGTGAGTGTCAGAGCGGTCTCTCTGGTGTCACACTGGTATTCTCCAGTCTCTCTTCTGTGCTGCTCTCATTAGCGGTGATACTCGCTAACATAGCCTTAATGCTACAATAGATTATTGATGAAACTTGTACAATTTAGCATTGTACTTAAATAATTTAGCAGTTAATTACTGCTCTGAGCCCCATGCTGGTGTTTCCTGCCCTGCAAATGAAGACTTTAGACTCACATAAAGCACCGTTGTGCCTGGAGCACGGATGCAGTTTTAAAAAGAGATGTAGTGTAAAATGGATTAGCTGTGGTCACGTTGCTGTTGTGATTAGCGCAGGGTCGTGGGGTTCGTCATGTTTTATCAGGTCCCGTTCTCTATTAAGACCAAATCGAGAGGCTGAGAGCTTTTCTGCGGTCAGGTATCTGCCTGAGAGGCTTGTCTCTGGACCGGCCCCCAGATACATCCGTCCCTCATAACTCTAACCTACGAGGGAAACAGCCACAGGCTGCTCACTCCTGTGATCTTTAATAGCCTCTTTCCACAAGATGCCTTCCAATATCTCTGGACACGTTCCAGCGGCAGATTCCATTTCCAGAGCTGATTTTTGTTCCGTCGTGCTCTAGCCCTTCCATTACCCCCATCTCTTATCGGCCTATCCCCATACATCCCTCTATCATCCCACACTCACCCATGAACTGACATAATGAAACAACCTGGAACATCGCCTAACTAAACAACAACCAACATATCCTAAATAACCAACAAACAATTTAACTCTAACGTTCAAAACAAAAATGCACTCTTACACACATAAAAAATACACAAGAGAAAAATACCACAAAATAATACAGAAAACATAAAATATTACAATACATCAAGTATATTTTATATAAATAAATTGCAAAAACAGAGAAGACTAGCAGCATTGTGTCTGAAATTTAAGTTTCTAGACAAAGAAATAGAAAGTATTATGGTAATATGCTTTTCCTAATTCACTAGATTAATTCCTGAATATACCAGTGTTAAAATAAAAAAAAAAAATGGTTGAATGAATAATTCAATTACTAACTCATAATTACAGCCACTTTTTGTTTGTGAATAAATGTTTTTGAATGACAATAAATATGTGGTCTCAATGATTCAAAGGCTACCTCATAGTGGCAGCCACTTGTTTTGTTCCTGAATGAATCAGCAGGCTAAAATGAATCAGTTGACTACATGATTCAATGACTCATTTATAGTGTCACTTGTTTCATTCCCAGTGCTGGGAGTAACGCATTACAAAAATAATAATGTTACAATAGTATATTACTTTTTGCTGTAACACAGAAATATAACGCATTACTAATAAAATTTGGGTAATATTATTACTCGATACAATCTCAGTAACGCAAGTTACAACAACATATTTTAACTTGAATTTTCCAACATTGCAAAACAGCACCAGAGAAAACAATCTGCAGGTAAAATAGTTTGTCTATTTCCTTCTTCCTAAAGAATCAGTGTTTCTGAAGGAATCACTTGCATATATGGGTCGATTATTTCACTCATAAAGACAGTCATGTGTCGCCACCTACTGGTGAAATGAGTAAAAATCTCCACCACTTATATATGTCTGAAATACACAAACACAGACAAATAGAGTTAAACAAACAGTGAAAAATACCAGTATTGGTAGATTGTATACCAGCACTCACAGCAAAGACACCGCTTTAGTTCTTACATTTAATCTGTCCTATTAAGAATATCTGATGCCTTAAGAAAAACACACACACTTCTCTAATGGTGCTTTTCCACTGCATGGTACGGCACTTTATGGTTCACTTTTGGGGGGTTTTCCACTGGGTACATTACCTAGTACTTTTTTCAGTATCACCTCAGTTAAGGTTCCAAGCAAACCGTACCGTTACCAAAACGTGAGGTGTAAGCTGCTGATCACTGATTGGCCAGAGAGAATCGTCACTACCTGCATCACCGAACTTGCGACAGAGATACAACAGAACCACTAGATTTAAATCAGCACAGCCACCAATGGATCGAATGCAACTGTTCTGAACGAGCACACCTTTTTTAACAACCAAAAAATGTCTGTTTCATTGTCTGTTGAGGAATTACAGATGTTCCTCTCGTTGACAGCCACGAAGCGGATCCAGCGAGAACCTGATGGGGCGACGCGGAATTAAAACTTTTTCAGGAGTCGCAGCAATAGAGGCGGCGCAACTATAACAACGTGAATTATCCCACCCACTCTAAAGCAGTAGAGTGTATACTGCAAGAGAAATGCAAACTGAGCCGAGCTGGGCCGCACTGAGCCGTGCCGAACCGTACCACGCAGTAGAAAAGCGTCATAAGGCATGACTCCATAACCACCACGTCTGTCTCTGCTCATCTCACCACAAGCCTACAGGGAAAATAAACCTAAGAAGAAATACAAAAGAAAAGATAGAGGTCTGTCCTTCTCAAAAGACACTAAGGGAGTGACAGAGAGAGTGAGAGCAGGTTGATAAAAGTAATGAATGGTAATAAATGATAATAATGCAGCAGTATAATGAATGGGGGCCACATAGAGGATTCCACATGGTGGCTTTACATAACAAAGCTGTTTTTCCCCAGCTGAGGGTGACATCTATACTGCCTTAGGCCTCACTGACTCACACATGCATGTATAACACATACACACAGTAGTGCACAAACACATGCAGAGCTTGAATAATTGTGTGCATGTACTGGGCAGCTTGGTCAACAGCGGAAAAAAGTGGAATCTCACATTTCTTTGTATTCATATTTGCTCTCTGTAATATTCTTTCCACCCTTCTCGCTTTCCCAATTGATGGTGTGATGCCACAGGCAGTACCTCCACCTCCAGCTCCATGCCTTTATCTGAACCCGTATCGTCTCCCTTCGCATCTTCCTGTCAGGTGCAACCGTGCACAAACTGTAAAGGGAAGCTACCAGGCTACAGGTAGGCAGTAATCAGGCCGGCAATGAGCAGCAGAGTGACAGAAAGGCAACCAAAGTGCCATCTAAAAATACAGCTTCGCTTCCTGCCGCCCGCCTCCATGTCATTCCGCCACTGTCTGAAGTCGGGCGACTCGCAAGGTCAAGTCAGTCACTTAAATGCCAAATCATTTTTACCCACGCAGAAGGTTGCAGCCACTAATTTGCCAGCTGACAGGGGTGACAGAGGGAAATTAATTAAGGTCATTTTGGAAGCGTGTGCGCTCGAGTTGAAGTGTAACTCATAGCTATTGGCTGAATCTCTGTTGAAAGCTCATTTCATCTCGGTATGGTAAGGGGAAGCCGAATGCGGATGGAGTGGCTTAATTGTGAAATGAAATTAAAATGCTTGATTTACACGGCGTGCTTAATTGACAGTGATTTATGTCGAGCATAGATTTGAAGCCAACATAGATGAAGAGATAAAGACAAATAAAAAGATAGGACATGCACGTGAGAGAGAGAGAGATAAGGCCAGACCAGGGGGTGGACAGGAAATAAAGAGAGGCCAGATTGAGCCCAAAAAAAGGAGTGCTGACAGGGTGGGGTTATGCAGAGGACAGTCTGGAGACAATGGCAATTTTGCACTTTTCAAAGTCCACAGGGACTGAGAAACCAGGGACATAATGATCTGAGGGAGGAACATGACTTATTTACTGGGAGACAGGAAGTGAGAGGAGGACAGAAAGATAGAACAACAAGAGAAGGAGAGGAGACAAGGAGAGGAAACGAATTGAGAGGAGACAAAATTAAGCCAGATGAAGAGACAAGAAATGAGACAAGAGGAGATAAAGGAGATGAGATGACAAGAGGAGAAGAGCTAAGAAGGAGAAGGAATGATGGAAAATATGGAAAGAAGACAACTTAGGAGATGACATAAGAGGAAATAATGTGAGGAGACGAAATGAGGACATTGGAAGGCCATGAGAAAAAGAGTTGAGATGAGACCTGATGATATGAGATGAGGAGAGGAGATAAAGACAGAAGAGGTGTCAAGATAAGAGGTTAGATGACAAGAGGAAAAGAGCTGGGAGGAGATGAGAAGAAGCAAGATGATGTGAGGCCAGAAGAGATGAGACAAAATGAGGTAAGGACATAGGAGATAGGACAAGAGAAGAGGAAATGGGCTAAATAAACTAGAGGATATCAGATGAGAGAAGAGGACATAAAATTATACACAATGAGATGAAGAGAAACAAGGAGACCTAAAGAGACAATAGAGGAGTCAAGATGAGAAGGGTCAGTGAGGAGAGGCAAAGAAATGAGAAAAGAAACAATGATGAGACAAGTGATGAAATTAGATGACATGAGAGGAGATGAGACAAGAAGAGATGAACCAAAGCAAGGAGACTAAAGAGGACAAAGGATACAAGAAGAGAAGATGAAACAAATGAATCAGAGAAGATGAGATGACATGAGGTGAGGCCATGAGATGAAGAGGAAAGAAGACAAAATAGATACAAGAAGAGAAGATGAAACAAATGAATCAGAGAAGATGAGATGACATGAGGTGAGGCCATGAGATGAAGAGGAAAGAAGACAAAATAGGAAGGCAAGGCAAGGCAAGGCAAGGCAAGGCAAGGCAAGGCAAGGCAAGGCAAGGCAAGGGAAGGGAAGGGAAGGGAAGGGAAGGGAAGGGAAGGGAAAGGGAAGGGAAGGGAAGGGAAGGGAAGGGAAGGGAAGGGGAAGGGAAGGGGAAGGGAAGGGAAGGGAAAGGGAAGGAAGGAAAGGGAAGGAAGGGAAGGGAAGGGAAGGAAGGGAAGGGAAGGGAAGGGAAGGAAAGGGAAGGGAAGGGAAGGGAAGGGAAGGGAAGGGAAAGGGAAAGGGAAAGGGAAAGGGAAAGGGAAAGGGAAAGGGAAGGGGGAAGGGAAGGGAAGGGAAAGGGCGAAGGAAAGGGAAGGGAAGGGAAGGGAAGGAAGGGAAGGGAAGGAAGGGAAGGGAAGGGGGAAAGGAAGGGAAGGGAAGGGAAGGGAAGGGAAGGGAAGGGAAGGGAAGGGAAGGGAAGGGAAGGGAAGGGAAGGGAAGGGAAGGAAGGGAAGGGAAGGGAAGGGAAGGGAAGGGAAGGGAAGGGAAGGGAAGGGAAAGGGAAGGGAAGGCAAGGGAAGGGAAGGAAGGGGAAGGGAAGGGAAGGGAAGGGAAGGGAAGGGAAGGGAAGGGAAGGGAAGGGAAGGGAAGAGAAGAGAAGAGAAGAGAAGAGAAGAGAAGAGAAGAGAAGAGAAGAGAAGAGAAGAGAAGAGAAGAGAAGAGAAGAGAAGAGAAGAGAAGAGAAGAGAAGAGAATGAGACAAAGAAAGGAGATAAGCTCAGGTACTTTCTGTAAGTTCTCTGCAGGCGCTGATGAAGTCATTGTTGAGGTCATTGTATGTGTCGTGTGCAAGAGATGATTAATGACCATGTCTCAGTCAGACAGGTGTGTGTTCTCACTTTGTGTGTGTGTGTGTCACTGAGCCCTGTTAAATATGCATTGCCGAAAACGGACCCTGCCACTCATTAGTTGTGACAGCCCCAGAAGAACCCTCATCACCAAACATGCAGTTAGTGTCAGACACCAGTGTTTATTTATTCATTTTTAACTTTCCATTTCCAGATCTATACCTCATTTAACTGTCTGATCTCACACTCGCTGCCCACACGCCTCTGATTGACACCCTCATTATATACATCACTTTTCCACTTTAAATAACCAACATCAGCGCCTATCAAGACAGGTGACCGCGGTCATGACATACCTCTATGTGTATGCTGTAATAGGTGTAAAATACTTTTTTAACTGCTTTTTCTTTTTTGGAACGCCCACATCCCAAAACACCCAGCATGAGAACAGACAGTTCACCGAGATAAGTTTCTCCCTGACCTGAATCACACTTTGTTCAGTTTTGTTAAACTTTGCTTCTCTCCGCATTCTCCTCCTGCAACCCAACTACTGGATGATGGGTAGGCTAAACACCAAAACAAAGATCTCCAAAAACTTTTCTAATTATGTTTGCTGGGATTGCTGCGCCATATCCAGAATTTGATCTGCGTGCGGCACGAGCAAAGAGAGGGCCCATAAATCTTCAGCGAGCTGCGGGCACCTGTATTCTGATTGGCTCCCGTTAGGATAACAAATTGGCCTCGGAGCGCAGCTGAGAATTTAAATCTGCCCCACACAGATACCTTGGCAACCACTGATGAAGTCTGAGAGAGAAAGAGGGAGGGGGAAGAACAGAGGTAAAGAAAGAAAAGAGGCAAAGAGAAGCAGAGTTTTGCATTGCTCACTTCTCAGCCTGAGCTCAAGAATTCAAACAATTTACTTTTAGGACAATTTTCCTGCTTTTATTCTCCCTTAAAAACTGCATTTATAACCTAAAATTGCACAACAATTTTGGCCTCTTTTTCTGAGCAAAAAAGGAAAAAAATAAATAAAAAAGTAAACTGCAAACTGCATTTTCATGAAGGACAAATGTAGAACTTGCTATAAAATGTGCAATAAAGGCCAATCATAATTCAGTAAGCAAATAATACAGTGAAATCATTAAGGTGCTTCGAACCGTGCTACATCGGTTCGAAATTTGAAGGATACCTCACTACACTACTGAAAATAAACAGTGAACCCCAACTATGTGTGTTATAGGTTTTGTTTATGTTCAGGTTTTCATTTCTTACATTTTCAGGTCAACATTTACAGTATCAATACAACAACTCTCAGGTTCTCAACTTGCTTTCAGTGGAATATACATTCCTGTAGCTTTTCTGCTTGTGAAATTTGGTTGAAATTTTGCTATTGAGACCACATATTTATTGTCAGTAAGATTTGGAATGAAACAAGTTTACAAATGATTCGTTAAATGCACCTAATGTGTTACTGCTAGCTTTAGCACATTTAGTCCCTTCCCTTAGTAGTCAGAAGTATGTGAAAAGGGGTGTTTCACGCTAAACTTTGATTAAACTTAAACACATCTTCCACTATGTCTTGTATCACTGTATCTAGTCAAATTATCTGAAATACTAAAAATACACGAGAAGAGTCTGTACATGAAGTGGTTGTGCTGAAAAGTGTGAAAGAATAAAAAGCATGAGTGAGACTGCAAGCGCTAAAAAAAAACATTAACAATAACCAACTTATGAGAAACGAAAATACATCAGAAATAACCAATTGAGGTGAAATGATGCTGCAACATCAAATGTACAGTAGAAATAACCGCAGAGGCATCTGGTTCAAGGAGTTCACGGACCTGTGAATGTGTGCACAGCATATCGCACAAGTCAAATTGAATCTCTGATATCAGCACAAACAGACAAATCAAATTCTCTCGTGGCACACGGACCCAAACTGCACTTTAAGAAGTTGACACAGTACCCTGCTGCAAACACACACAAAAAACAAACACCAGCCGGGCTGTAACCACAATACACACCTCCAGAAACATCCCCCACACCGTGCATGTGAAAGCCCTCTTCTTTGGCTCAATTGTGATATTGCGACCTGCTTGGGAATCTAATTTGAGTGTGCACGAGTCTGTATGGAGGGAGAAGAGAGCAGCTCGAGGCATCCTGAGATGAGAACAAAATTGAAGCAGGCATCAGCTGGTGAAAAGGCCTCACTCCATGATTGGAAATAAGCCTTCACAGGAACGAGCCGTCTTCAGTCATTTATGCTGCCGAAAACCGATTCCACCCTCCTCCTTGTTTTCCGATCTCTCCCTCTCACTCCTTCCAAGCCGAAACAATCTCTCAGATCCTCCCCCTTTCCCCCCAGCTTGTCTCTCTCCTCTACCTCTACCTGTCTGACAACTGCATACTTTGGCAATCAATCTTGCAGTACTGGCAGCTGCGCAGACACCTCTCAGAGAAATGTTTGCTTTTCTACTTTAGCAGGAAAGGCCTGACCTATAAAATAACAGAATTTACATAGAGGACACACACACACACAGAGTTGTGATTCCTGTCTACATAGCTCAGGGTGTTAATCTGTAGGTGGAATATTCAAGGTAATCATTCTAAGCCCCTTTAAAAGTCATCCACCTAAAGAGAAACAGGCATGACCTCCAATTCCAAGAAGAAAGAAAAATATTCTTTGCTTTTAAATGTCATGCTACTCACTCTTTCTGAGATTATATTCCCCTACTGTATGTCTATTTTATACGGATGGCCACACAGAGAGGGTATTTGTGCTTAGCCTTCTATAACATGTAAAATATTATAAAAAAAATTTATAATCACTTAAGAAATATATAAATGTCAAACATATTCATTCATATATAAAAAACACTCACAAAATAAACAAATAAACAAACATATTCACACATAAAATATAAAATAACTGCAAAGTCTTACATTTGCATGTTTTGAATATAAAATGCGCTTTGCACAATAATTAAAAAAAATGAGTGAACTAGGAGACAAAGAGAAAACATAGTGGAAAATTCTGTGTTTCCTATGGGAACCCACTACAACTGGTATACAGAGCACACCACTGAAAGTTATTATTTTCCAGCTAAAAGTAACTAGAAAAGTGCAGACCAAAAGCTTCCCCTGAAACTCTCATGAGCATGGCATCACAGGAGGCTGCTGTTGCATCACAAGGCTGGAGATTTTCCTCTCTTTGGTTTATAAATCTGCAGAGGTGGATTTGGTCCGTGTTTTTGGTCAGGGAGAGGCAGACAGTGTGTGAAAATGCTCTCTCTCTGCTGTTGATACAAAAATAAAAATAGGCCTATTAACTTTATTGTGTCGGCTTAGTGCTGTGTGACCCAGAGGCGAGAGGAGATGAGCCTCTGCAGACACAGACTCCCCGAGCCTCCATCTCTCCACACTGAGGAACTGAGCGCCTGTCTGTCTGTCCATGTGACATTCTGTGCTATTTACACAGCTGAACACATCTCTGATCTATTCGTCTACTTAATGTGCTGGATCCCATTTTAAGCAAAATATGGCAGCTATTTTTTTTATTATTATTACATATTTGCTTTCATTTCAAATTGCCTTTTATATTCTTATGGGGATCTTTATTTTCCCCCCCTGCAGTCAACATATAACAATTGTCAAGGTTTCTTGCACCAAAAACGTATCTTAATTTAGATTCACACGACCATTTTCCACCCATAAAGGGGCCTTTACCCTGACAGTTGTTTGCAAAAAAAAAAAAAAAAAAAACTATGACTGGAAGAGATTTATTTGCAATGAAAGTAACTAAAATTTACCCAGCAATTTTGGGCGAAAACTGGACCGCAAACCTCCAGAGATAAAATTAATGACCAATATAAATGGGGCATCAGAATTAAACAGTGTTTTTGCGTCTGCTGCTGCATCTACTGTACCTTAAAATTAAACTCAGTTTTATGTATTATTATTTTACAGAAGAGGGGCCAAGTAAAAATACTAATAAAAAAAAATATCAAAACAAAATAAAAAAATCACAATAAAATTTTAATCTAGTAATACAAGTTAAATCTAGTAATTTCAAAATGTAATGTAATCATTCAATTAACATTACTACATTAATATTTTATATGAAAATATCCTTAAATTTTATACTCAAAAAAAACTCAAAAAATATTTAATTAAAAAAACCCCAAAAAAAAAAAAACACTATTAATAATAAAATATTAAATCTTAAGGGAAAAATAAACAAAATATATATTATTGAATATAATAAAAATAATACACCACTAGAGTATTTTAAAGGGATAGTTCAAAAGTCAAATTTTACCAAAGTCAAAAAATAAAATCACACCAACACCCAAATGCCCATGATAGTTCAAAAGTCAAATTTTACCAAAGTCAAATTATATTGTCACTCCAATGGCCATATGCTGCTGTTTTTTTTGTTATTTTTTTTACACAACATGAAGGTGGGGAAAGAATGACAGTGCTTTAACTTTGTGGTGAACTATTTCTTTACCACATAATGAAACAACATGTAAAAGAGCCTGTGGATCACTGTCTCTGAGGTTAACACTTGTGACCATAGTGAAGTAAACAAGCACTTGCAGGATTCCACTGAGAAGGCCCACAACCCGCCTGTTGCACAGGAATGGTGTGTGTGATGCTGGTTGATGCCAGCACAGATCCTGGGTGGCTTGCTGGTGGTTCAATCTGTACTCGCGACTTCTCTATATCACACATGCTCACCACACTTCAGAGCCTCCGCAAATGCGAAGAGTAATGCAGTTAATGAATGTGAATATATTGGAAATGAATTTGTGAATTACATGTGCGTGTGCCTGACAGGTGGCCCATCTGCACTGACAGAACCCCAATTAAAAAGCTGCAGTGAGAGGGGCGGCGCCTGCTAGCAGGGGAACGGGGAGGGGGGCTAGAGTTTGGGCCGGCTTCCTGGCTTGGTGAGGTTTGGATTGGTGTGGGGAGTGTAGTTCTGTCTCAGCAGATGGCAGGCTTAGTGCTGCTGGGTAGTCCTGATGGCTTTAGTACAGGAGCCCATTCTAACACACCTGAGCATCCACGAGTCAATGCTGAACGTTGGGCCTTCATTATAGGACCACCTCATAATTTTATGAGCAAATGAGGAAGGATTGTGAGACAATTATCCAGTGCCAGTTAGCTGTCTAAATATTACCCAGCCATAAAGCCAATAGATATTACACACATTGGCAACTTCCAGTGATTTATGATGACAGCACAGAGAACCGAAGGACGGAATGCAATGCTGGAACCCACTGGAGTTTCCCGACGAGAATTGTTTAAGAAATATCATCATTTGTCACCTGTCTGTTTTAGTGCTGCTTAGCATATGCTTTTTGTAGCGATATTATAAACAAATTCATTTATAGATTAATTAATTAATGTATTTACAATCATAGTACTTTAGAAATAGTAAAATACATATAATTTAGATTTTGTATGTTTTTGAAAGAAGTCTTCTGCTCATCAAGACTCTATGTATCAAAATTACAGTATTTGAAATATTATTACATCTTAAGATAGCTGTTTTCTATTGGAATATATTTTAAAATGTAATTTATTCCTGTGATGCAAAGCTGAATTTTCAGCATCATTACTTCAGTCTTCAGTGTCACATGATCCTTCAGAAATCATTCTAATCGGCTGAAAAGAGCATAAGAGATTTCTTTAACATCCAAAATAAATAAATAAATAAATAAAAGGCCAGTGTGTGTGTGAATGTGTAAATAATGAAATATGCTTTGAGGTGTAGCGTTAATTCAAATTAAAATCCAGTGAAATGTGAGAATGACTAATTAAATATGGCACAAATTGTATTTATTAGCATATGAGCATAAACTATTTAAAATAATGAAGCTTAATAAATTGCAATTACAAACATCTTAATTCTAAAAATTATAAACATTTTTTAATGGCAAGATCATGAACAAAACATAATGCTAGGTTTTCTGCTCTGATATTACATTCTGTAGTACACTGTAGCTGTTTATCATTTTTCCCACTGGAAACTCACTGGGTTTTCACCTTCAGGGGGTCCTGGGGGCATTCCAGGGGGTCCATGCAGAAAATAAATAAAACATTAAGAGCTGAAATTTGGATACCATTTGTATTAACCAATTTCTAAATAAAGATCTATTTGCATTTTATAATAAGTTTAATGTTCCTAATGAACATTATTATAAAGCGTTACAGAGAAAATTAGCATTTTAATACTAGGAGTCCCTATTCTGGCTCAGAGACTGGCTGGGGGGAGGCCTCTGGATCTTTAAATATTAAAAAGCCCTGACACAAACCACATGAAACGTTTTCTGGGTAAATTGTGATCAGGAAGGTGCCAATGGGCGTGTCCACATAATCAGCAGCACAAAGATGCCAATCAAACACAGCAGACAATTAACGCTGGAGGTCACAGGCATATTGTCATTGCATGTGTGCGTATCACAGGGTGACCCTGAACTGAAAAAAACCTTGTCACTCTCCAGTCCTGTACACAGCATTCCCAAAGCATTCATGTCTGAGTGCTGCATGGCCCATGCTGACATACAGGACAGCCTATCAACCCTGCTTTAATTACAGCCAGTCAGGAACCTGCACTTCCAACAGGCCTGAGACCTGTCCTGGTGAATTAAACATGCAGCCCGGCCTCATGAATAGTGCAAGCGAGTATGCTGCTTCTCTGATCTGGGAACAGAGGAGGTGACCCTCAGCCCAGCAGGAGAAACATACAGAGAAAGAAAGAGAGAGAGAAAGTGTGAACGAGAAAGCTGAGGCACAGGGGTGAGTGAATGTGTACGCATGACAGACAGAGCATTTGCATTTGAGGGAACTATGAAAAAAAATACACCAAAAGCCCCAAAATCACAATACAGCACGCATGATCTATAAGCACACACTACTGAATGTATACATATCACAAAATTGATTTAACATGAAACACACAATAAAAATAAATACATATTAAGCAAACAAATAAATAGAAAAAAATCAAAAAGAAAAGAAAATACCAATATACAATTACTGAATACATTTATAATATATCAGACTCATTATAATACTGAAAGGACCCAATTTATAATATACTAAATACATTTATATAATATATATATATATATATATATATATATATATATATATATATATAATAAAAATATATATATTATTATATAATATACACATTATATAATAATAATAATAAATATAATGGCTGCTAAAAAATTCAGCTTTGCATCACAGGAGAAAATTACATATTTTTTACTGCCTCATTAATCTAATAAAAGCAGCTTTGGAAAACATACAGAAGAGACTTCTTTCAAACAAACAAACAAAAACTTTTTTTTATATTGTAATACTACAGTCTATAATTACAGAAATAAATGCAGATCTAGGAACTGTTTTCAAATATTTTTTTTACATTTAAAAATGACTATTTATTTACTTTATATTTATAAAATCATATTTATAATTAAATGCAGAAATAGGTAAAAAAAAAAAAAAAAATCATATGACTAGACCTGTCAAAATACCTAAATTGCTTCCACCCAACTAATAACACTCCTAGAATTTTAATAAACGCAACTCTTTGGATTGAGACAATTTCTGTCACATTGCACTCAATAATCTTGCTCCCTGGGGGGCACAAAGAGATTGTTTTGTCAGAATTAGGATATAACCTGCTATTAGAATGCTCCTTTCTGTGAGAAATGTGTCTCTAACCACTGTGTTTTTCACTGTGTGACAGTAAAGTTTCCTGAATGCAAAACTGTCATTTATTTCCATTTAAACAACAGTTAGATTTAGTTCTCCAAACTGACTGGAAACAGTGTTTCAGGAGTGCTGAGAAAAAATGATAAATGAAAATACTTATTGTGTCTATTTTTACTCATATTGTGTCTAAAATCTAAGCTACTCATTGTTAACTTCTTAATTATACAGGGCTGCTTTCCCCAAAAGCACTGTTAGTCAGTTATTCTCACCAATTCTGTTACATTCTATTGGTAACTGAACTTGCGACTATAATTGCTTTTGGGAAAACGCACTCCAGATGTGTTGTGTGCAAAAAGTGGTCACTGACCTGGTCTCCAGCGGGACGCTGCTGTTGAGCACCCAGCTGTCCTGCAGCTGCACTGACTCGGGTGTGGTGGGCCCTTCGCCCGGGGCGGATGGAGGGGCGTGGATGGGGTTGCGGCGGCCGCTCAGTGTGTTGCGGTTGAGCGAGTTGGCAGAGGACTGGTGGTGCGACAGCGTCTGGTGGTTGTGCGGTGGAGGGATGGGCGGCCGCAGGGTGGACTGGCTGTGATGGTTTGGAGCTCCTGGGGAAAAATGATTGAAAAACCCTTTTATCAGGCTGTCAATCAATTATCAATCAGCAATGTCCAAAACTGTGTTAAGCGATGCAGGAAATGCGAATGCAATAACAGCACTGAGGGTGAAGTGCAATCAGAATAAACATCAAATCAGGGACGAAAGGATGCTCTCGGTGATGACAGCCTGCCAAAGCTGTTTGTGTTGTTATTCTTTCTTTCCAAAAAAACAACAAGAAGACCCTACGAGGCAGCAAGAACCCAAAAAAACACTCAACCACCCAGCTTGTTAAGTCGCTTGTCAGACAGGAAACTCCTGTCTTCTCTTTTTAAGCTGTGCTGGCGTTGCTGGATGCTGTTTTCTCGTACCTCATGAAGAAGCATTAATTGACATTGTTTGGCTCAGTGTAATCCTTAATGCAGCTTGAATTCAGTGCATGAATCTGCAGGAAGCACCAGCTCTGTTTGACTCTTTTACCGTGAAACACTTTGTACATGGACACAACTGCGGTGCGAGGCTCTTCACTTCAGGGCTGCTTTGTATGAGGTAACCTGTGGTGCTCGGGAAACGTCTGGCATGTAATTTTAAAGCAAAAAGAAAACAAATCTCTCTATCATGTTACATTTATTACTCTTGTCTATCAGAGGAAAACTGAAAGAGAGAGCAGGGAGGAGGCCAAACAAGAAGCATCAAACATGCTCCTAATAATGTTTTCCCATGAAACACGGAGTAATGCAATAAAGATGAACCTCCCAATCCAAGTTTTCTTCCCACCAGTACCCAAAACCATTTCCATTTTCTCAGCATGCCCATCTCATGCTTGTTGATCCATGACAGTTGCCTGAGAGCGAGCTCCACGGCCTGATCCCCTGTCTATTGCTGTCAGGAGTCTGATCAGTAATGCATGAATCAGGCCTTGGAACCAGGCTAAGAGGAATCACATGAATACAGGCACTACGAAGAGACTCAATCATGCTCATTTTCACTGCATAAATCTAAATATTCTTAAAAAATACTTAAAGTGTTAAAACTAAATGAAAATTTTCCTTATTCATTCTCAAGTTATTCCAAAGTCTGTATGAGTTTTTTCTTCAGTGACACAACACCTTAGAGAATTTGCTTAAATCAGTTGATAGTCATTGACCCCGGCAAAGAGTGAAAAAAATGCATCTCTGTCATCACGTCCCTTTAAGAAAAAAAAGCAAAATAACTCAAGTGAGCTTAGTTTGTTTTAAAAAAAAGAACAAAAATATGAAAATTCAATGGAGTTTTGAAAACAAGAACAAATCTGTGTAAAAAAAATGTTTTTTATTTGTCTTGACCATGTTGAATAAAGTTAATTTTTCTAGTTTTTTAAAGCTACATAAAATTCTTTTAATGACAAGGTAAAATAATATTTTTAAAAAAAAAATACAAGATTAAATTAAAAATATTGAGTGTAAAAAAAAAATCTATAACAATGCAAAGTACCATGGTACTTACCATAGTATACCTAAAGAAAAAGGGAGTAAAGACAGAAATATTAGAATAATTTTCCAGAAAAAAAAAAAATTAAAACTATGGTAAACTTTTTTATAGTGTAATTTTGCAAATGGCTGACAGTTAGCTTTAAAAAATGTAATAAATACTAAAAAATAATACATAAATATTAGAATAATTTTCCAGGCCCTGGGATTAATTTCAAACAATAGAATTATTAAATATAACTGCTCACTCTCAAATCTAAATAGACTGCCCTTTGGCTATGCAATGAGATTAATTTCTTATTTTGTACACAGGAAATAAGATTTGTAGCAAGCTTCTGTTCATCAGCGATGTAACCAAAGACTTTTGTGTTTTCTGTTTGCTTGGCCTCTGTTTAGCAAGTGTTTGCTCTGCGAGACGCTAAATCTGCGACAGTAAAAAACCTCTTGCACTCTCTCTCCTCTTATCCTCTTCTTTTCATTTTAAAAACAAGAATGTGCATATGCCAAGGACTACGAGAGAAGGACGTGTATGTGCGGGGGATTAAATTCACGAACAAAGTGTATTGACAAACACAACGTCAAGAGTTTGTTCTTACAAACTAAATCCAACCAAAGGAGAACAGATCAAGTGTGTGTGTGTGTGTGTGTGTGTGTGTGTGTGTGTGTGTGTGTGTGTGTGTGTGTGTGTGTGTGTGTGTGTAAGTAGAGTGGATCAGTGCTGGCCTGGCCATGTAATCTGCAGTTTCTCGCTGTATTACAATGGCAACACTGCTGGATCAAACATGGAATAAGTGTAAAGTCGGTCCCTGAATGCTGGGAATTTGGAGAGATCATGGCACTCAGGCACAGAGGGGTGGGTGATGGGGTCTGACCCCCTTTCTAAAGATCACTGAGGACTGATCTGAGCTCACCGGCCCCCATGGCTTTATCTGGGGGTGACACGCTCTGATGACTCAGACTCTGATCTGTAATCAGTGAGCGCTGAGGGATGAAATATATTGTGAAAAATGTCTCATAACGACATGGGGGTGAGCAAATGAGGACATCATTTATATTATTCAGATGAACTGAAATAATAAGCATATTGTGTAAGTATACACAATAAAATGTGACATTGAGACACAAATTAAATTATGTAACAATATGTACATGATGAACTGAAATACATCATTACAGATGAACTGGAAATAATTCCAGCATATTGTGTAACAAAATAAAAAAAAAAAAAAAAAAAATGCTTTGGAAGATGGACTTTTATCTCACAATTATGACTTATATATCATATATAGACTTTTTCATAATTTAGACTTTTCAATTTGATATATTATAAATATGACATTTGACAAATTTAAAGGCTTTCACAGGAAAACATGATAAACATGATTAGATTTTGGAGAATATTACCAAAGCATTTTTTTTTCTTAAAGGCTTTCACAGGAAAACATGATAAACATGATTAGATTTTGAAGATTTTCAGTATTTTGAATATAATATTTCCTGCATTCCAGGGTTATGATATTTGCATTTTATTTATTATTCATGTTTGAATCATTTAATTGATTTATACACTGGCAGTTCAGCAACAAGTATCATAAATAATTTCAAAACTTAACAAATTTACATAATACTAAATATAAAATTAACTTTACCTGCTACATAGAACACTTACTTGGACATGAAAACTATGGAAACTTCCAAAATTGCACTTTCTAGATTAAGGAGGTGACACAATCCCCCCCACCAACACACACATCTTACCCCACTCTCTTCTATATTGTTTCTTCCAAGTTTGCAGAATATAACTATAAAGGTGATTCTGCAGTGCTAAGGTGAAGTAAAGTTTAGTTGCTGTCTCTCATTAGCTCTATAGGTGAGCTGGAAATAGGTCTGGACATTGTTAACTTCTGTTTAAGGGTACTTTTGTTTGTAACACTATGTATGGCTGTCTGGGGCCACAAGATGAATGCCTCTTCTTCTCTAGAGGCATGATCCCTGTGGCTGGAGTAAAAGTCCTCGTCAGCATGCTGCTATAACAGTGAATCTGGAAGACTTGGCCTGATTTTGGGCCCAGGTGCAGGGCGAGAAAGGTCAGTGTACAGATGTTCAATGTGGAGGGAAGAGGGTGACCTCTTAACCCCAGAGAGACATTTAGCATCTGCCAATACACACTCAAACACCCTCCCGAGGATGTGTACACAAACCCAAGGTCACAAACACATAAATATGCATGCACAGAAACATTTAAGGACAGCAAAATAATTAAAACACTAAAAGCCTGTTGGGAAGTTTGGGGACAACTAGTAAGTAATAAACACATACTGCAATTCAAAAGTGTGGGGTTGGCATGATTATTTAATATTGTTGAAAGAAACATCTTATGCTAAGACTGCATTTATTTGATCGAAAATACAAACAGAAATATCATCAAATATTATTTACAATGTATAAGGACTGTTTAATTTTTGTATATATTTATTTGAAATTTATTCCTGTCGTGCAAAGCTGAATTTTTAGCATCAGTCTTCAGTGTCACATGATCCTTCAGAGATCATTCTGTGATGTGCTTTTCAGGATTCTTTGATGAATAAAGTCTGAAGGACATCATTTCAGCAATATTTATGATTAAACAGCAATTCACTGATTTTTTTTTTTTTTTTTTTTTTGTACAAATGCCTTTGCATTTTTACCTGCAAAACTGGCTTTAAAAAAATAAGGAAAAAGTTGTTTGCCCAAAGCTGGAGAAAACAACAAATGCAAAAGCCACTTGTGGTTGAGGCGAAACACTGTAGGCTCCCCTGTCAGCCCTTCCTAGACTGATGAAAAGCTTGCTTTCATATTCATGAAGAAGCATTCTTAACCCCTAAACCCATCAACAAATCATAAACTTCTACCACTATTAAACTACTAAATCAAGCCTCTTCAAGGCTCTGAAGGAGGGTAAAAATTCACACCCGCAGCGCACAGTAATCGCTGTCCTTTTCACTCTCCATGTCTCCTTTACTTTAGGACACTGACAGATTTATACAGCCTAACATACTTTTTTTAAGAATGACTAATTGAAGGTTTACTTTAGAGGAAAATCGAGGTTCTTTGTCCATGAATTTTTTTATGAAACTAATTGATGCCTATGATAAACAGACTGACTGATGCACATGTATTATTCTGGAAACTGTGCTAAAAATGAGATGAGACAATACAATCGAAACGTCTGCACAAACTATCAGTCAGTCATGTGCCAAGAACACATTCAAGGATAAAGCTAAAATCCAATTCCTCTGTTTGGCTACAGTTAAACCAACAGCAGCACACAGACACCAACACCAATTGAAATAAACCGCTGGACATAAGCGGCAGAAACCTCGGGAAACAATAGGAGTGAGAACATAAACGTCAAAATGAGATCATAAAGAAGACCTGATACACACCATGTAAAACAGAATGTAAAATAAATTGAAATCTCATTTGAAAAAACAAAAGACTTCTTTAAAAAAAATAAAAGACAGCAATAAGGAAACAGCCTGTGAGACGACCTCCTCTTATACCCCGAAACAACCACCCACTCCTACCATTTTCACTGATAACACAATGGTTTTCTCTTGCCACTGAGAGCCAAGATCAAACTCTCACCAGATTGCAGTGAGGATACCCTAGTAATTATTATTATTTTTTTTTTTTAATGCCATAATTGACTTAAAATAAATTTATTTCATACTAAGTATGCTTCAAATCAAACATATTTATTGACATTACTTAAAGGGATACTGCACCCCAAAATGAAATTTTTTTCATTAATCACTTACCCCATGTTGTTCCAAACCCGTAAAAGCTGCATCATCTTGGAAACACAATTTAAGATATTTTGGATGAAAACAGGGAGGCCTGTGGACTGTCCCATAGACTGCCAAGTAAATAACAGTGTCAGGTCGATAAAAGGTATGAAAGTCATCTATCAGAATACCCCCTGCCATCAGACGTGCAATCTGGGTTATATGAAGCGTTGCTGGGAACCACTTTTTGTAAGCGAAGAAAACGTTTCTAAGGAACTTTATTCAACAATTCCTTTGTAAACAAAAAAAGCTCTGTGTCTCTCCATATCACCGATATCCATTTATTTGCTTTTCTGTATCATCTGCGCCAAAAGGATGCGCTGTCACTATGCCATAGAAGAGCTTTGATTTGAAAGAAAACAGCACATCCTTGTGGCACGGATGATACAGAAGAGCATACACACCCAGATTGCATGTCTGATGGCAGATGGAGAATTCTGACGACGACTTTCATACCTTTTATGCACCCAGACATTGTTATTTATGGAACGTCTATGGAAAAGTCACAGGCCTCTTTTTCATCCAAAATGCTTTAAATTGTGTTCTGAAGACCATTCAAATTCTTTTTACGGATTTGGAATGACATGGGGGTAAGTGATTAATGACAAAATTTTCATTTTGGGATGGAGTATCCCTTTAAGACGTACTGATATAAAATTATAATGAAACTTTATTTGGAGTATTTCTTTAATGCACAGTGCACATTTCTTAATATTATGCCTAAAATGTCACTACAAAATCACTATTACTAAGGATTGTATGATCTCTGTATAATATTAGTCTTTAAATGCAAGATATTTAAAGTGTTCCTAAAGTATACTTGCAACAGTTCCATTTTAGCACAATCAAAAAATACTTAAGTAGAACTTTAGTTGGACCTCAGCATTACTTTCACACAATTAAAACTCACAAACAACAAAAAAGTACAATAAAAAAAAAACAAGTATATAATAGTTCCAATTTAGCAGACTTTAAGCAATCAAAACAAAAAAACAAAAAGAACAAATTCATATCATTCACATAAACACATAAATATGTAAATGTACTTGTAGTATACATAGCACAAAATAAATGTATTTCAAATACATTTTAGTATTGATTTTTTTTATTTTTTTCACTAGAGTAGATGGCACAATATACAGCACATCCAAGCACAGGGCCGGTTCAGTATAGCTGCCTGTTCATGTATGCTATACAGTACATGACTGCAATAAAACAGAAGATGAAGGTCATTTCAGCACATAATCACCTAGAAATAGGACATATTTTACAATCAAAAGGTCAAGGTTTGGCTGGTTAGCATGGTCCAGTTAGCACCTGTTGGTAGATACTGCAACTACATCATCTGGCTACAAAAAGCATCTTTGACCATTCTGAAGTATCTGTCAATCATAAAGAATCCATCATGATGATTAGTCACATGGCATTTATGGCTGGCTCAAAACTTCCTGGCAGTAGAACTGAAGGCCTATTAGCAAAGACCACATTTCAAATCATATAATTCTCATATCCTAAAAAAGCCAAGCAACTGTCATCGAAATAAACAGGACTGCTAACGGATAGTTTTCTCCAGGTATTACAGACCTCTTTGTTTACAACACTGCCGTATGAACGCTGTTTTGAACACTGCAACCATATTAATTTGCAACTAAAATGTGTTATTCTGCACTCAACATTCAAGCAAATATCTGATATGACAACATCATTAATAGCAGAAACAAAAAAATAAAACAATAAAACATTCAAAAATGCCAAACCCAAACAATATAGATACATAATTTATAAAGGAAGACAGACAGTAGAAATTTTGCTTCCAAATGCACAAAACACTAATTCAACTTTTACTCACACACAGTAATGTGATCAGATATGTGTCAAAACACACACACTTGCTCTTGATAAAAGAGATATACACAAAAACACCACTGCTACATGCACCCTGGAAACATGGACACCAACTACAACTTAAGAACCAACAGCCATGGAGGTCATCTAGCCTGACACTGTGTGTGTCTGAAAACACTGAAAGCATAGTGGAGTTTTGTGCCAGTCTCAATAGCCCAGCATGGAGGTCATCTAGCCTGACACAGATCCAAACCTACATGGTTCAGCTCACTCTTGCTAAAAGCAGATCCCCACACACAGTCCAGCGTGCCTGAGGTTAGCACTTAAACCCACCCCCTGCTCTTTCTGGGACTGTGCCTGTGCTGGGCAGAGCAGAGCGGAGCAGAGGCTCTGAGCAGGATGGAATTGGCTTTCAGTACACTGCATTAGTTTCACAGTAGAGCTCTGAAGGCCCACTGGCAGCGGGAACAGAAAGCCACCATGTTTGTTTTCCAGGCCCAGCCTCAGTAAAAATGTTTATTGATATTTTCTGTGGTTCAATGCAAGTGTCGGATGCTGAGAAAGGATGCCCGCACAAGCAGCCACAGCCTAGAGGAGCCGTAGGCATCAGGACCTCTGCTAACTTTCACTGACTCACACAAGAGCAGCCACTGGCCTAAAAAAAAGTTCTTACAGCAAATTCAAATGGCTTTGTAAAGTCTGTATCTTGCCATCTTTAGCAGTGCCATTTGTGATTTAACAATTTCTTTTTAACTGGTTCAAAATGAAAACCAAAAAATCACAAGAGCAAAACAAAATAAAATGATCATAAGATACAAACATATTAAAAAAACAATTTAAACCCTCAATAATAAATAATAATAATAATAATAATAATAATAATAATAATAAAAACTAAACTTTTTATTTTTGCATGATAAATATCTAAAAATCTCTCATCCCTCAAAAAAACATTTACATATCACTACTCCCTCATACTAAAATGAAACCAACTGTTCTGGAGGTCATGCTGTTGAACTCCTGGAAGGGACAGCAGCTGGTCTGGAGGTCATGCTGTTGAACTCCTGGACGTTTATTCGGAGGTTTAATTAAATAAAAGCAATATACACTGCACCCAAGGCTCCGAACGAAACCTATACTGTACGCTGGGCTCCGAACGAAACATTTCCCTCACATTCAGCCTCTTTGGCCAAATCCCCTCCTCTAATGAGCAATAATAACAGTCTGAGAGAAGAGTCATCAAATCAGTCTGGAAATAAACAGGCTTTTGAAACCCCACTCTAAAACTCACCCGCACACAAACACAAATACGGCCCTTTGTTCTGAACACAAAGGCTTAAATACTCTAATAAAAAAATAACTTAAACGTCTTTAATTACTACTGCAAAACAGCATAAAATTAGCTTTAAGAAGGCATATAGTCCAAACTAAATTGTTTCAACAGAATTTCTTCAAAGCACACGTTGATTAAAAATTAACTGAATTAGGATCTACAGCTGATGCAGGAGTATGTGACTTTGGAAGCTGCTAAAAATAGCCAGCTGACACTCTCCATTTATAATAAATAGATAGAGATGCAAACACTAGTGCTTCATACTCACTCTCTCTCTCTCTCTCTCTCTCACACACACACACACACACACACACACACACACACACACACACACACACACACAGAGTGACTCTTTCCAGGAGTTCTCTTTAGAAAGACACCTAATGCAACAAAACAGCTTCAATGTTTTTCAAATATACAGGCCATGAATCACAATTTCAACAAACCAAATTAATGGAATCTGCAGACTTCTTTGAGGGGCAGCATCACTGACTTCTTTGTTGATAATAAGCAGAAATGTTTCTTGAGCAGCAAATCAGAATATTAGAATTAAAAACCAATTACAATTAAAAACATATAAATTTAAATCTTAATAAATGACATTTTAAAACCAATTACAATTGAAAACAGTTATTTTTAAATTGCAATATTTCACAAAATATATATTTTTTTATAATTAAATAAATGAAGCTTTGGTGAAAAAACATTAAAAAAAAATTACCAACTCCAAACTTTCTATATCTTCATTTTTACAAGCATTTATGTTGAAAAGGAGACATTTCATCGCATTTCTAAGAGAGCTCTCTTTAACACAGCCAGGCTGCCAGTCACAGAGCCTCGATGACAGCTGCAATAGCTCAAGTAATGACTGTGGCACCGTGTGCATGCCACCAGTGACAGTGCTACCCACTGGCAGAGACACAGTCCAGCTGTGCAATATAACCCACTGGAGCACAGACCCGCAATAAACACTATACACTCCTCTATCACTAATTCTGAAGGATTTATGTATTTAAATTCAAAACCAACCAGTAATAAATGCACTCACCAGACACACAACAGGCCCAAAAATACTACTCAGAGCACTCTTCCTCTTTATAATGTCTCTCAGCCTCAGTACGTTGGGTTATTGGCCAGACAGCAATCACCCTCAGCAAGCTCACAAATTGGACTTTTCCAATCTCAATCCAACACCCCAAGATGTAAAACACACACACACACACACACATTCTGAAACTAAACATTCTCAGACTTGTACACAAAATCCAAGCTCAAGGCAATATGATAATAAGCCAATTATTTAGTTCTTTATTTTCAGGCTAATTGCGAGCTTTGAAACTCCTCAGAGCTGAATGTGTCATCAGATCAAGGAAATGCAAACTATATGACAAACTTGCAAATAATATGAAATAAGAATAAGTAGTTGCAAGCATCTAAAATTCAAAGTAGTTATTTTTTTCCAAATGCGATAAAGACCAGTGCATTACAAAAACAATGAATGGCATTTGTCAAAGCGGAAAAAAAGTGTCTTATAGAGCTGATTAGAATATAGAAATATACAGATATTTTCTCCCAAATTAAAATTGCAGCTTGATTAGAGCATCTATATTCAAGAATTTAATATAGTACCAAAGACAAAAAATAACAAAATAACCAACAACACCACTATTAACTACCACCACCACCACCATCATCATCTTCATTGCTATTGTTGCTGTTCTGTTGTGTAGATGGCAACATATTTCCAATAATGCAAATTTTATGCCAACCAGGAAAAAAAAAATAAAAAAATCTCTTTTTGCAATTTCCTTTCAGCAAATGCAAATTTTATGGCAGCTCGGAAGAAAAAAGTGAGAATACTAACAGACCCAATAAAGCTATTAGTGGTCACCTTGTCTACACTTAGAGACACAGTAATTTCACCTCTCGAATTTTTGATCTTCTCTCATACATAATCCTTCTGCCACGTCGTTCTAAATCCGTGGAGCTGGCAGTGTTGGAGTGAATTTATTTACAGCGTGGTTAGTCTGCAAATGATTGATGTTGCTGCAGCAAACAGTAAACCAATTAGAGGCATGATGTAATGTCATTTTAAAAGGTTTATAATCGCGTTGCTCCTAAACTCAGGCCCCTGATCAGACGTAATAAAGATTTATAGCAGATCAAAGGAGAGGCTAATGCCATTAACAATAGATTATATTCCAGCAGAAATTACATTAACAACTTTTATTCTCTCCTCTACGCTAAACATATCCCCTGGATTGCAGATTTGGACACGGGGCAAAGTTTGAAGGACTGTGCAGCGTACGGAGCATTAATTACTCTGAGTGAGCACAGCTGTACTAAGACGACTCACACACACATTCTGTTCAGTCTGACCTGTTATAGTAAGGTTCTACACAACCTGTTAAAGTGTAACAAATCACCATAAGATAAGTGCTTCATATGTTACACCTTTGTGAGAAACCGATGCTGTTTGATTTCATATCCATTTGTTGTCACCTTGAGCTTCACTAGTCATAAATATAATCTATTCCTATAACAAAATGACCTTTTTAGAAACAAAAACGAACACTACAGTATGTCCTAACTGGATGCAACATGACAAAATGGCAAACGATAAACAAAACTCTTCCATGTTGTGGGCCATCCATACAGACCTTGTTAAGACCGCAGCAATCCCTCCAAACCCTTCCAAGTTACACCAATTTAGTTATTCACAGTGTGAACCCATGCAAAAATAAAAAGCTATTAAAGCATCATACACATAAATAAACCTCATTTAACTTTCATTTATATTTCTGTCAGTTTTAGTATTAATAATTTTAGCACTTTAACATATATATATATTTCATTTATATTTCTGTCAGTTTTAGTATATATATATATATATTCATTTAACTTTCATTTATATTTCTGTCAGTTTTAGTATTAATAATTTTAGCACTTTAACTTATTTGAGTTATTTTTATTTTATTTATTTAACAACAAAAAAATTAAAATTTTAATATAACTAATTTATAGTTGATTCAATTTTTGTTTTCATAATTTTAGCACTTCAACTTATTTCAGTTAGTTGTAAAAATGACATTTCTAATTTTCATTTAGATTTTATCAAATATTTCTATTTCTATTTTATTATTCTATTCTATTCTATTCTATTCTATTCTATTTATTATCTACAACATTGTACTATAACCGAAAACAATATCAAAAATTAAAAATAACAAAAACTAAAAAAAAAAATAACAAATAAACTTACACCCAGTAGTATAAAAAAAGCATGCATACAATTTTAAGAATGACTGATCTTAAAATACAGATCTAAAAAGCTTATTCCCCGTAGTGTGACAAAACCCATTCCTTTTCAGTGGGAGTGGCTGATATCCACCGTCATGATCAACAGCAGTCACTGCCAATGTTCTGAATGACTCATTTTGTTGATGATGTTGCATTTAGTAAAAACACAGTGTTAGGAACTATTATTTTCATAGTAGACAAAAATACAGGACACAGATGATGATAGTGGCATCAGCCAATGAGATGTGAGTGGGAGGGGCTTACCAGTGGGGGGCTGGGCCCGGAGCAGGTATGAGTTGGGGGAGATTTGGTCCTCTGGATGGGGCTCCAGCATGGTGTGGGAGGAGCTGCTGTCCAGCAAGGGAACCTGACACTCCCTTATGGTAGACGGGGCTGGATGAAGGGGGGCGGGTGGGGGAGAAGGAGCAGGGGGCAGGAGGCTGGAGGAGGCAGTGGAGGGAGGGAGGGGACGACCTGAGGAATGGACAGATAAAAGGAGGAGACAAACTTGTTATGATCATGTGACATGACGCACGGCAGATATCAACATGATAGACATACAACACAACAAGCAGATTACACTGAATCAAGTGACATTAATGAACTCAATTATGTGATAACGCACCCAGTAACGTGATCAATTACATTCAAATGACTTAAATGACAATCTTCAAAGTCAACATGAAATGGCTTTTACAACCCATTTTACTTCTGTAATATCATGTGTTTTCAAGTGAAACATGAAATTTAATACAAAAAAAAATCACCATCATAAAACACCTTATGAATGACTGGCTCATGAAAAGTATCTGTTTCATAGTAGAATGCGTTCAAAATGTGAGTTTGGAGTGGATTATGGAGGACTACGCCCCTCCTAAAACACCTTGGGAACCCATTTCTGAAGAGGCATTTTACCCGATACGTGAAGGTTGAAGATTAAGTTCACCCTTGAGAACATTATTCTGCATCCCAGTAGTAATACTTCTACAAATGTATCGTACTTTACTGTTATTGCCATAAACTTTATTACAGTATATTAACAGGGAAGCTTTTACAAAGGCTCCATTGCTTACAACAGTAGCCTAAAACAATTTCTGAGGCAGTGCAAGTTTTGTCTTTTTGATGAATGATTATGAAAACTTTTTTTTTTTAATTTACAACAACATGTAATGATAAAATTTACAAATAAACCATTATAGAACATGTATTGATTGTATTGAAATATATGTATCGAGGAAGTAAATATGGTCAATTTTGATTTGCCATTTTGATGAAGGATTTTGAAAAAAAAAATTCTCTTTGGAACAACATGTACTGATAAAATGTGCTCAGAAACATGTATTAAGAAAGTAAATAGGGTCAATTTTGATTTCACGCTGACCTTAACCATAACAGTCCCCTGTGATGGTTATGTCGCACAATGCACTCATAAAATAATTCCCATAAAATGAGCTCCAAGGTGTTTCTCATAAAAGCAAGCAATGAGGTCACAAAGTAAGTTTACAGCACAAGTTATATGTGCTCATAAATGCATGCAATTTTTATGTGCTCACAACTGTGCATAGATAATGAGGGCATGCTTAAAATGACATCACTCTCAGCGCGCACTGACAACATACAAACAAAAGCACCACAACAGAACTAAATAGTTGGAGTGTTCATGTACATGTGTGTGCGTTTGTGAGTCATGGAGTGCTTGTACTGCAGAACAGCAGACAGGAAGTGCTGCTCGCAGCAATTTTTTATTTTTTTTGTCCAGTAAAACTCCACGCTGGGAGCACTGCATGAGCACATTCACACACAAACACAGTCTACTTCATCACTGTAATACAGATGTTTCGGATGTGATTTCCCGAAAGGATCCTGTAATGGAACCATATACATGTGCTGTATAACAATAAAGAGCCTGCAGTTATGAAGTGCATGTAATTTTTTTTCACTGCGAGCAAATGCCTGAGGAGAGCTGCGGAAAGTCATTGGTTTTAAATGCATCTGAGCTCCTGAGTAATTGCCATGACATCGGAGGTAAAATTGCAAAGGTTTTTTTTTTTCTTTTTCTTTTTCAAAAAAGCGTGTGCAGTCAGTCCTCATAAAGGCGGAGGAATTAGGAGGCTATTACCTGCCTTAATTACTCCTGGAAAGACAGCACTGAGGGAAAAGACGGTGCTCGCTACAATCACGCCACACTGTGAGACGTCTGAGCGGCACTCTTTTAAGATTCATATCAGTAAAACTAAATTGACAATGTATTGACCACCGTTTTAATGGGATCAAACGAAGACTGTGCAATTTCTATCTTTCAAGAGTAGCTTTAACTTCAAAAGCCGAATGGTACACAAACAGATTATCACGCACATACACACCGCTTCACTTTCATCTTCCTTTCATCGCATCAACCCCTGACTGCCTGTTAGCAGGAACGGTAAAAAAAGCGAGAGGGTGAAGAGGTGCTTTTGTAGAAGACCTTGAATGCAGAAAGTGTATGAGCACATCTGACTCAACTTCCCTCTTCAACGCTCGTCATCCTTCTCCCCATGACTCCTTTGTCAGTACAGTATGCGGTCATTCAGGAAAATTGAGTCGAGGTTGCTGGCTGTGCCTTGTGTTATTGATTTGGTTCAGTGCTGCTCTGTGCCAGAAACACACCTCCATTCACACACAAAACACAGGGCATCATTGCACTAATCTTATTAGATTTTTTTCAGATTAGATTTTATTTTAATACTACTTCGAAATTTATTTTAGACTTCAATTTAGGTCAAATAATGTTTTTATTTGATGTTTTAAATTATTATTAAAAATTTAATGAAATATTAATAAAAAAGAACATAAATAATAATACAAATATTATTGTGAACATAAAATAAATGGAAGTAAACAAAAACTATGCACATCAACTACCATTCAAAAGTATTTGTAAATGTTTTGGAAAGAAGTATTTTTTATGCTCACCAAGGCTGCATTTATTTGATCAAAAATAGTTAAAACAGAAATGTCATAAAAATACTATTGCAATTTAAATTTAAAAGTTTTCTATTTTAATATATTTTCAAATATAATTTATTTCTGTGAATTTTCAGTATCATCACTCCAGTCTTCAGTGTCACACGATCCTTCAGAAATCATTCTAATATGCTGATTTGCTGCTCAAGAAACATTATTATTATTATTTTTATTATTAGTGCTGCTTTTTTGTTATTTTCTCTCACAATTTTTTGATGAAGAAAAAGTTCATAATCAACAATTTTGTAACAATATAAAGTAAACAATAAAATATATAAAGTTCATAATCAACAATTTTGTAACAATATAAAGTCTTTACTGAGGATTTTTTGTAACCTCTCAATAAAAAATAAAATTTTTCTATCTAACAAAATTTACAACAAAATTTACAAAAAATTTTTAAACCATAAAGTCTAAATATTATTCAAAACTGTCCACATGTCTTGCTTAAAGTCTTTTTCTTCTATTTTCTTATGTCTGACCTCATGATCTGTGGAAGAGGGAAGAATATTATATATAAACAAATATAGTGGGCTGATTAGATTGCTTGTTAAGCAGACCCCAGGGACACAGGGCAGATGCCCCCTAAATAATAAAGAGAAAGACAAGGAAGGATATGTTTACCGTCAGCATTTCATAAAAGCATCTATGGCATACGCATCTGAGAACGAGTGAATGGGAAGAGAGAAACAAGGAGAGAGAGATATGGGGATCTTCACTAATGCACAGAGGAGATGAAAAAACACTGAAAAGCTCAGCGAATATGCAGATGAAAGAGCGAGAGGTTAAGTGTGCTGCTGGCTGATTAGCTTGACTTCTAAAGAGACGGATGGAGAATTCAGCCATAAAAATACTGCATATGGGTATCTGAGGACAGAAGAGCAGCTGGAATTCTGGGAAGTTGTTCTTGTCAAACAGTAGAAAGAAGCAGCGTAGATGCACCAATGAGTCATTTTCCTCTCAACAGAAACAGAGAATAATATTTGTTAAGTTTCAATGAATACTTAAAACCGTTCAGAGGCAAAATGTTTATTGTCATTGAACTCAATTTAACAAGCACATTATATTCATCACACAAAACCATGACACCATTTTCAATGGACCATTGCTTCAATAATGAGAGTATTTATGGCACTGGACAAGAGGAGCCTGTGTGTGTATGTGTGTTGGGGGTTATAAAATTTTTAAATCACTTTAATTACAAAAAAAGTTACATTAATTAGGTGGCCAAAAGCAATTATAGGAAACTTAATCTCCTTTGCAATTAGGCTCAGGGGCATTTTTTAACTATTGTAATTTATTTTTGCTACATTTCTATAAAGGTCAGTATAAATTGCTTTGTGTTATTAGAACAAAGGCTCGTTAGAAGGGGGCTGGGGGGGGCACCTGTTCCTCTAGATGATTCTTCTCCTTTGCCGTCCTTCCTAAATTCCCTTTATCTCTCTGGGAGAGTATGTGCTACTGTGGATCTGCCGGCCTGGAACGCTGATTTGACCTTGAACGTCCCTGGTTTGGCCCTATCCCAACTCAGAGACAACTTTTGATTTCCTGAAGAGTATAAACTTTGTGGTACTTTCAAAACATTGCACTGGTAGCCTCTCGATATACAGCAAAAGGCAAATGAAGCTGTGTAAATATAAATTAATAAAACAAAACCCCTAAAAAACTAATTATATAAAATGATGTGTGTGTATATACATATATAATTTTATTTTACTTTACACTTTTACATTATTTTGATCAAGAATGATATAGTAAAATCATTTCTGATTTAATTTTTTTTAAAGATATATATATATATATATATATATATATATATATATATATATATATATATATATATATATATACATATACAACAAAACAAATTAACAAAACAAATGCTGTTCTTTTGAATTTTCAATCCATCAAATAATCCTGAAAAACAGGTAAGCATCATCTCCACAGAAATATTAAGCAGTTCTCAACATAAATAGTAATAACAAATGTTTATTGAGCACCATTATCAAATCAGTACGTTGATTTCTGAAGGATCATGTGACACTGACGACTGCAGTAATGGCCACTGAAAATCTAGGAATAAATTACATTATAAAACATCTTAAAATAGAGAAGTTTTAATTTGTAATAACAATTCTCAATATTACAGTTATTGCTATATCAAACAATTGCAGCCTTGGGTGAGCATAAGAGGCTTCTTTTAAAAACATTCAAAAGCTTTCGGATCTCTGACAAGAAGCCACATTGGCTGGTCTCCTAGAGCTAAACAGAGTTGACAGCCGTACTTTGGCTTCAGTCTCTTGTTATCCAGCATTTCTCCACCGCTGCTGCTTTTGGCTTTACTCCATTTTGATAAAACTCGATTTGAAAAAGTTTGTGGACAGACTACATGGAAAGTGCATTGTGACGCTTGGTTTCACGCAGATCATAATTCATAAAGTTTAAGCCTGTCCAGTCCCTTGTTTTTTTGATTGCTGCTGAGTCTAACTTTTCCATCACTTGTTGGAGCCTCTGGGTAAGTGCGCTCAGAAAATTACATTATGTAATTTAATACCATTATGTGAAAATCATTTCTGTAGATTCACAGATTATGGGATAGAAGTAGACATGCCTCTGAGTGAAGCGCTCCTGTCGGCAAACTCTCACGAATACGCTCACAGACGTACCCTAATACGGTGACCCGGGTCTAGCTAGCACATGGGGCGCGGCACAATATCTCTCCTCCCATCTGGCTGTTGAGAAGACGGCAAGCCAAAGAGGCCAAAAAGCTCAGAAAGAGACAGCTGGAGCCCAGTCAGATGGAAAGTGACAAATTACCGCCCTAATGAGAGCCATTCATCATTTCTCCCAAACTCTCTCCCTCCCTCTAATTTCATCAACAACGCACCTACACGTTTAGCTCAACCGTCATCCAACACCTGCATTCAAACACGCTGAAGATGGGGAGGAAAAGGAGGCGGATTAGACCTCAGAAAATAAGAAATGCAACACATAGTTTACCTTACAGGTGTGTGAGAGGAAATGAGGAGAACAGAGAAAAGTAGGATGGAAAACAGATGTGAAATAACCCAGAGTTAGTAAACCATATAATAATGTCATCTCTCTCTCTCTCTCTCTCTCTCTCTCTCTCTCTCTCTATGGAAAAATACATTTATAAATAAAAATAAAACAATCTAAATACTAATAAAGATCCAGATATAGTGATTATAAATATAATTCATTCTAAACTGAAAGTATCATCAAAGCCTAGTATAAGCCTAGTATTATTATAAAAAATATAAAGACAGTTCAACCAAAAATTAAAGTTATGTCATCATTGTCTCACTCTTGTGTCATTTTAAACCTGTATGACTGACTTTCTTTTGTCGAAAATAAATGAACAAATTATTATAAAAAAAAAAAAAAAAAAAAAAAAAAAAAAAAAAAACACTGGATAGGAATGTCAAAACAAACAAACATACAAAAACAAAATACCAAAAAAAAAAGACAAAAAAAAAAAAAACATTCTTCCACAGAAGAAAGTCATACAGGTTTGGAATGACATGCGGGCGATTAAATGATAATGTGAAAAAAAAAAATTGGTGGACTGTCTCTTTAAATGTGCAGAGTTCATTCATATCAGTCCATTTCAGTTTGGATGCTTCCATAGAGTGCATCCACCTATGTAGGCAGCTCACTAGGTTTGGAATAGAGCTAACATATAGGGAAAGTGACAGGATCTGAGAGACAGCGATGTGAATCTCTCATGTGATCCAGGGCAGGAGGCCATCTTATGCCCACTGTTAATAAGATGGCCGCCGCTGGTCCCGCGTCTGTCTCTGCCAGAGAATTTTGAGGGCAGATTGTCTCAAAAAACAATGATTAACTCAGATCTTGAGTTCTGTAATCAAGAACACACCACTAAGCTCAGTCGGGCCTGTCAAAACACTAACGCCCATTTCACAGCATCAGCCAATGCTAATGGCAGAGCAGGAGTTGAATAATCAGGCACACACACATAAGTACTGGCACGATCTAAATCCCTTCATCCTGGTTTATTCAGCTGAAAATATCAACTTACTGTAAGCTTTCCACAATTAAGAAAGTTAGCTTTTCTCATCTTAAAAGTGACTTTAGGTTGATGTTTCTCCAATCAAAAAACCCTTTGATGTTGAACTCCGAGTCCAAGTTCTCGTCTAGCTCAGAGCTCCTTCATAATCCTGCTCAGTTTTGTCTGTCTGAGAATGACTTCAGGAAATGCAAGGGGACAGTGAGGGGACAGAATGCATTACTGAGACACACCGGCACGGCTCCTCCTCACTTTAATGGTGGATCAGCCAAAAGACTGAACTTTAATGGATCTGGTGAGTCCAGGTGTGTTGAGGGCCACTGCAACATCTCTTTTTGTTATTATTCTTTGCAACATACTTCACTTTGTGTCCATCACAGTAAAGTCGCTCTAAGAACCCTCAGAGTGCCCATGACCCCGAACAAAAGCCATAAGAAATTTTTTGTTTCATCTTGCACTTGCTGCAAATCAACCATAAAGTAATGCATTCTGAATATGCATAAGTTATATGTGTCAGTTTTGTTGCTGTGAACTAAAAATAAAACGTAATTTTTCTGAAAATAAAAGAAAGCTGAAATAAAATATAAATATTAGATGGGAAAACTCAAACTCGAATGAAAATGACATGCTGCTTTGGCAAAAATAAATAAATAAATAAATAAAAAAATGACAAAAACTAAACTAAAACTGAAATAAAACAAAGTTGCTAAAACATAAAATAAAACCATGTAAAGACACAATTCTTAAATTGAAAAATAAATAAAATAAATAAATACAACTAAAAATATTCAAATAAAAGCTCATTTAAAACATGAATACATATTATTATTATAGTATATAAATAACATAAAATAACACTAGTACAATATGTTTCAGCGTAAAGGAATAAGTTTAAACATTTCTGGGTGAATCATTCCTTTAAATACACTTCTGTTTGTTTTCTTTTTAACTTGTCAGCATCCTAAATGCTCTACAATGATAGCAATTCATCATCTATTCAACGCTATGCTTATTTACTTTTTGGGTCGTGTACTGCAGCACTTTGATTCATCGCAGGTGTCAGTGTGTCCTGCTCCGCCAGACCATGATGCTATGAGCATGTGCATTGAGGACAGTGAATTCAGTGGAATCATAAACACACACACACACACACACACACACACACACACACACACACACACACACACACTGTCAATTAGGCTCAGGCCTCTGTCTGCTCTCTGCACGTCATTTCCATATAAATTACATCCACGTTGTCTTTCTGGATTGATGACACTGTTATGGATTCCACACGTTTTAACTTATACTAATACTATACTATACTAATAAATAACCTCCATCACTCAACAGCCCCACCTCCGAGCCCACAGATACACTGATACATGCACTCGTTCAGCCTCCTAAACATCTGCTTAATATTTTAACCGGAACAATGATATTTGGCCTTGCAAAACATTGCATCATGAAAAATATTAGCAAAATATAACACAAACAGGACAACCATCTGTGTCCTTGTTCAGCACAATCAAGGTCCTGTAACCCAGACATTCACCCCTCATCCCAGCATTTCCTAAAAAAAAATAAAAAAATAACATATATTAATAGTGTATGTATGTATATATATATATATATCCCCTCATCCCAGCATTTCCCTCATCCCAGCATTTCCTAAAAAAAAAAAAAAAAAATTACATATATTAATAGTGTAAGTATGTATATTTATATATATATATATATATATATATATATATATATATATATAGTATTTATAATTAAGTATTTATAATACTTATAATATCTATGCATAGTGATAATTCACTTATTATTTTTAATTATTTCATAATAATTACCTTTTTTAAATCCATGTATGAGAGCATATTTTAAGTATTTTAAGTAATTTTGCTACTTTACTCTTAAAAAAAAAATAAAAACTCATCCTGCACTGCACAGATTTTTTACCCAATCAAATGCTTAAATAACAATTTCACGCCCCCTAATACCACCCTGTAACCAACCAACATCATGCATTTTGGTTATTTAGAATGAAATGAAAGCCACTTTGATATATCCTTCTTACACTTCCTGTTACATGCATCAAAACAGGAAAGAAAACTGCACTCGTCAAGAGATTTCATGGGTGTTTAATGTAGCCGAGAAGCAGAGTGTGCTGAGCTGCCTTTTAAATGAGAGAGATATTGCTATAAAGCAAGAAGAACACCCCAATGCTTGTCATTTTACTCCCAGAACAAGTCCTACAATATTCATAAAAAGCTTTTTGGCAACCACACACATCCGTAAGCAATGCTACACTTGTTTATTTACAAGGCTAGACAAAAAGAATAATAAAACAAAGCTCTAAAACACTACATTAAAAAGTAATATCTACTCCGACATCGTGAGGACATGGCGTCAACCTCATTCAACCCATGAAAAATAAACTTTTCAGCTGACACACACTCTAACATTTTGCTTTAAGGCAGAAGTTCATGAGATGATGAGTTGACACACAGGCAGAAGCTTCAGGGCCAAACTGAAGAGTAGAGTCGCAGATATGAGGCAGTGACATAAAGTTGCAACTTTGGCTAGGGTAAATGCAGAAGTGATGTCACTGCCTCTTAGCATTTTCGTCACTGTCACTTCTTTTGCCTAAGATAAACCACACAAAATATAATCCAGACCTCATCCACCTTCCCCAAAAACACAACATCACCCAAACACTAATCACAAAAAATTAACAAACAACACAAATATCAAACAAGAAAAACTATGTAGATATGCACTTCCTAAAGGAAGAACCAGTGGTTTCAGGCCGGTAAAAAGAATAGGTTAAATAACAGAACAGATTTGGAGAAATGTAGCATTAGATCACCTGCTCACCAGTGGATCTTCTGTGAATGGGTGCCATCAGAATGAGAGTCCAAAAAGATGATTGGCTGAACATAACAATAATTCAACAAAATGCTGGATGGTTGTTAGAAACAAATTTAACATTGAGACAGTTTAACTTTAAACCATTACTTCTGGCCAAAATATACACTTTCCTCTCGAATCAAAATCAAAATCCACCAACATGTTTGAATTAATTGGAAAGCAAGTGATGTAATGCTAAATAAATCTGTTCTGAAGAAGAAACAATCTCATCTACACATTAAAACAAATCAACAAATCCAAAGCTGAGCACAATTATATAAACAAAACAATTAACAAGAAGACCAATCTAAAGGCTGGAATACACAACATGCCTTTTAAAATCTGAACAGATTCAAAAAAAATAACCAACAAACACAAACTTACTACCAAAATAGCAAAAAAAAAAAAAAAATCAACCACAAAACAAATTACAAGTTAGCACACATCAAACTAAAATCCTCCATAAAACAAAGTATGAATGGAGTCATGCACAGCAGGTTCTCCTCACTCATATCAGCTGTTCGGTGTGAAAGTATATAAATTGCTAATTATATTGTGACTCTGTGACTCTTATGAAATCAAATCTATTTTTAGCAATAAAGCGCAGAAAAGATTTCTGTGTTCCCATCCTCCCCTCTCCCTACAGTACCTCCCCTCTTCCATCGTGCGGTCTTTGGAAACCTCTCACCCGCACCGAAGATCAAAGTGTTTGGAAAAAAATAAATAAATAAAATATTCCTCTCTCTACTCAAGATAACAGCCTTCATCCAAAACCACAAAACCACTAAATCACAACTATCACTCTTTCCTTGCTTGTTTGTATTTTTGGAGTGTGTGCTTCTGAGCATACTCGTCTTTTTCACCTTTTTGCACTCCGTCACTCACTCATGTCACACTTCAGATTGTGAAGTGTTTTTTTTTCTTCCTTCTTCATGCCATCTTCAGTATAATGTGATAAATTATTATAGCATTATGGTATTGAAGAGTAACAGAATTTGATCAAGGAGACAGTGATGGCTGGTTAACTAAGGGTGTTTTCGGGCCCTGGAGAAGTTTTGGCATGCCCTGACATTTGTGCTTTTATCAGTTTCTTACACTGTATTCTGCACAAAATGAGCTACAATAATATGTGAGCAGTTTATGCATGGTTATACAAATAGTTCACGCAACAATTAAAATTCTGTCATCAGAAGATACTTTGAAGAATGCTGGTAACCAAGCAGTTTCCAGAAGCCATTGACTTTCATGGCTACCGGCAACTGTTTGGTTACCAACATTCTTAAGTATCTTCTTTTTTGTGTTCACCTGAAGAAAGAAACTCCCTTTAAGTGTAATAAAAATGAAAATAATAATAATAATGTTTCTAAAAATAGCTACATATCAATGTATATGTATACATTTATTTTATAATTATATTTTATTTGTTATTGTTATTTTTTTTATATATATATATTCCATTATAAACCCTCATAAAATGTGTGTTGGGAACAACCAACAAACTACAACAGTCTCCACTGTCATTAACAAAAGAACAAACGCAAAGACAAAGACAAGACTGCATCTTACGTTGTTTGTATGTGTTTCCATATTACTTTATTATGCTGGTAATGCACTAGTAATTTGCTGGAAACTATGGTAATTTTTTGTTAGGGTCATGTATACATCTCTTTTCTCTTAAGTGTGAACAACAGATGCAAATGAGAAGTATTTATAGACGTGACAAGACAGTGTGTGAGAGTCACAATGGGGTGTTTTTCTACCTCTCTCTCACACACACTCGGGGGCTATGGTTTGAAGTGCCACTATGAGGTAAATTCATCCACCTTTTGCATCAGCTGACCCTGAGGAGAGAGCATGTCCCTGTGCTCGAGTGTTTGGATGAACCCTAAACACCTGATGCAACTGCTCATGAGTAATACCTGACATTACATCACACACACTTACTGTACAGCCACAAACCATGACATCAAACAAATGATACGCAGGATTATGAATGAAATCATAATCGACACACCTCGCTTTTTCTCTCTCGCTCTTTACCAAATCATTTAAGATGAAGGAGAGTCTGTGCTTTCTATGAGCTGAAAATGAGATTTTTAATTACTGCATGACCTGGGGTATATTAGCAACATATTAATGTGCGTCATTAACCTAGTGGTAACTAACCCCGTCAGCTCATTAACTACATGTGATTGGACCTGAGTGAGCACAGGCGAAGCTCCAGCTTCATCGCAACCACCTGTGATGATAGCACACAACGGCTAATTAGAGACCTCTGAATATGCACACACTGTTATCTTGTGGCCAGAAGAGCAAATACACAAGGTCTTTATGAAGCGAGAGGATTTTCTTCAAGAGTCATTACTTGAAGAAAAAAAAAAAAAATGCCGTTTTTAGACAACAATTATGTTTTATCACACAACACTGCAAATAAGTAGTTGCACAAGTGTGATTTTTGCTTTTATATTTTTGAATGTTTCATGAATAATTTATGAAGTAAATTTTATCTATAAACATACTACAATTATATGGACTTTTTTATGGAAATATTTAAGTAACACTATTTATGAAACCAATTTAAAATGGGTCGATATAAGTGGTTTAAATGTTTTTGAATGAAATGTCTTATGCTCTTCAAGGCTGCAATACTTTACAAAAAAAAAAGTTTCTATTTGAATATATTTTAAAATATAATTTATTACTGTGATTACAAAGCTGAATTCTCAGTATCATTACTCCAGTCTTCAAACTCACACGATTTCTTCAGAAATCACTGTAATATCATAAATATTTGGTGTTCAAGTAACATTTCTAATTATCAGTGCTGAAAACAGTTGTGCTGCTAACATTTTTTTTTTTACAGCAATAGATGTTGTGTAACATTATAAATGCATAAACTGTCACTTTTCATCAAGTTAATGGATCATTACTTAAAAATAAAACAATATTGCTGACCTCAATCTTTTAAAAGGTAGTATATGTGTTAAACCTTTAAAGGTGTGCAATGTGCATTATAGCACAATATAATATACATTTTGTGTTAAGAAAGTTTATTTTTAATGCATTATAAGGCATTAAAATAAGTTTATCACGATACATCATATTAACCGGCTTAATAAAAAGTATTTTCAAACGGTATTTTTACCTACATGCATCCTTATGAATCCATTTACCCATCTGGAGGTCTAATATAGAAAATACGGTCTAATTTAGATCATATATTGTTTAATAATGCAAATAAGTGGGTGTTACACACACACAAACAAACAAACAAACAAACAAACAGACAATTATTCTGTAAATGGCGTTCTAAACACACACAGGTTGTACCACACATTCATGCTCTCTCTCTTTTTCACTCACTCACACACACACACACACACACACACACACACACACACACACACACACACATCGTGAGCAGATGGCTGTGTACATTAGTAGATAGGGTGCTTAATAAATGCACCTGCACACCTGATCTCTCTACAATATATCGAGTCATTCTGAACAGCTTTCGTGTCAATAAACGCACAAGAGACCGCATTTGACCTTGCGAAAACCAAACACAGTAGAACTCAATAAGCCTCCCACAATTCTTCCTCACAAACACAATCTCCAACCGACCTCACAATCAATACATTCACAGAGTGTTTCACCAAAATCAATGCTGTGACCATATAGAAATGATCCTACAGTCTGAGACCATATCTAAAGTAAAGACAGCCTTACCTTCGCCTGTCTCCATACTGCAGCAGTCAGCTTTATTTCACCCGTCCATGACAGGAGGACACCATGTCTGTCAGAAAGCCTGTCTCATTGATTCATTTACACTAGGAGACACACTTACAGTCTCACTGTGCTTCTGTCAGTGTCCCACTTCCACAGAGACTTCAGCAAAGAGTGAGAAGCTAAAGGAACTCCCTCTCTCTCCTTCTCTCCCTCTCCCTCTCTCTCTCTCCTCCCTCCTCCTCTCTTGGGTACAGTTCCTGCATGTTGTGCCATTAGTAAAGGGTCTCTGTAGAGCCAGGCGGACGCTTTTTATCTGCGTTTGGAAGAGGCCAGTCACATCGCGTTTGTGAGGACTTCTCACATGCATCCTGGGGTTTTTAAAATGCCTTTCTTATTTCTGTTTTTTTAGCTCACCATCTTATTTTCACATTAGGCTTCTTCTTCCTGTGCGCCTCCATCCATCTCTCTGTGGAGGGACGTTGTGAGGACAAGCATCACATTCACACCCAGCTATGACCTGATGTAGCAGGCACGGCTACGAAAGCACTTAAGAGAGCTGTTGTTTGAGAGCTTACGAGGTATAGACACCATACATTAAACAGAGTGCTTTAAATGAGCGTGAGGCCTTAGTGAGACAGACAATAATGTCTTGGAAGTTCACCACAAAAGCTCTTCAGGTTCATTCCGCCTAGTTACATCCTCAGACGGCACACCCACTGACCGCCCACAGCCCTTCCACTGACCGTCTGATGCATACTAAACACAAATTTGAAGGCACTTTCTGGATTCGGCAAATTGTAATCTAATTGGATGACTTAATCTGCCTGGAAACAAGTGTCATATTTAGGTACCAGGTTGGTAAAATGCGCATTTTTAAACTACTCCTGGATTTGCCAAAGTTTGACCAAATTATTGACAACCAATGATATACATTAAATCATAAAAGTGACATGTAGCCAAGTATGTTGCCTAATACTCGGAATTTGTGCTCAGCATTTAACCCATCCAAATGCACACACACTTTGAGTAGTGAACACACACACCCCGTAAGTGCCCAGGGAGCAGTTGGGGGTAATAAATTTGCTGCGGTGCCCAGGGCGCTATACAAAATCCCCCCATTCGTTGTGGCTCAAGGGTCTCAACTCAGTCCCATGATACTGCATGGAATAATACAATGCGTTCATATTGTATTCAATACCCCCACCTTTACAATCCCTGCCGGTACATACTATGACTCGAATTGCAATAACTTTAATACCTAGTACAACTCTTGGTCCTAACTCTTTATGTATTACCTTATTACTATGTTACTTGCATCAAAATAAAGTACATGTACTTACATGTATGTAAAATTATATTTTTGTGCTATTGCAAAAATTTGATGGTGGTAGGATTGAGTGGGTTGATCTGTTATTTTACAACAGTGTAATTGTTGTAATTACTGAAATGAATTACAGATATTTACATACATACTAATATAATACAATGTAAAATAGTAAATAAGTACAATCAATATGTAATACCTAGTGTAGTAACCCTGAAGTACCCCTAAACCTTGTCCTACCCCCAAGCAAACATCTTCTGAACTTATTACCAGAACTTTGCAATTAGATAACAGCCACTGTAATTGAAACAATTGAAGTAATACATATAATTGAAGTAACATGTACTGTAAAATAAATAATGCAACATATAATACTTTTGCTGCGTATTATTATTGGGAGATATAATAAATAATTAGGGACATTATCATAATTTGATTATTATTTATTATAATCTAATTTAATTACTAGTATCACGTGTATCAACTGACACAAACAGACTTTTAGGCTGTTTAATATGAGATTTGCATATCATGTGATTTGTCTCAATATTTGCCAAACACTACTATACTATTATATCAATTATATATATTTTCCACACTGGTCTATTATTATTATATCAAGAATTTCAGATAAACACACCACTAAACAGCACATAAAACCAAAACAAACTGTGGTTGTTCGCTTATGTCAGTCAGATACTCTCTTCCTATCTAAGTGGGCGTTTCTTGGCCAGGATAAGCTGCAGTATGGACCAGACCTCATGCTGTTCAGTCATGCTCTTTCTACACCGCATTCAGCCTCACACTGACTCCAAAGTGAGTCACACTAACAGAGAAGGAAGTTGTTTTTCAAATCAACCCACATGATGATATTCAGCTAAGGAGGGTCAGAGAAGAAAGAGAGCTTTCTCTGACGATCGCTGCACAACGGTAGCGGAATGACAGGATCTTGACATCTTTCCAGGGGTTGCCAAATATCTCCCCCCATGCACCCGCATCTCTGCATCCTTCATTGTGCGTAAGTGTGTGTTTGGGCATGCATGTGTGTCAACCGAGAAGGGAGGGGGCACTTAATTGGCATTCCCTTGTACAAGACTGGCAGTATAAAACCAGTGGGATGCCTCCACCTTCATTAGGTTGCGCTGATGATCCAGCTGCACGTTGCAGAACAGGCATTTTACGCCCCATCTCTTCCCTTCTTTTCACTCTTTCCCCTTTTTTCCTCGTTTTCTGTGTTTAATTTTTCCATGTGCACCTCAAAGCATACCTATAGCTTTATATAAAAGAACAAGAACACTGCCAGCGGGTGCAGCCAACCAAAAGTTGCTTCCAGCTAAATCAACAAAGGGACTTATACTGTACACTTCACCAACCTCCTCTTCCCACCTCAGCCCCCTTAGCTAGCATCTTCCGCTCCCCGTGCCAGAATTCCAGCACCCAGCTGGAGGAAACATAGAAAAATGTGTCCAATTATGATACAGCATGCCCAAACTCTGCTAATTAGCACTAATTCAGTGACAAATGGATTCTTCTTTGAATAGTCCTCCACTCAGGCTCAGCTGTATTCACCACAGTAATATGCAGATTGCCTTAAAGCGGCTTATAATGAAACTATGAGCTACATCTCAATATGGCAAAGTCAGTTCACACCAAGCCACTTCCACAATGCCGCCACTGAAAATGATAAATAAGACTAGGAAGAAATCTGAGAATAACAAAAGACAGGAAGACAAGCAGACAAAGAGGAAAACAGAGTGAGATGAAAGCCATCTGAGGAGTTTTGGGACAAGCACCTAAAAAGATAAAAATAAAGTTCAGCGTTGATAGACAATCACGCTGCGTGAGTCAGTGGGAGAGTGGATTGGATCGCGGGATGCACACACGCTAATTACTTTCTGACACAACGGCAAATACAAATGAAATTGAAATTGAGCTTGAAACCCTTCACACGCCATTGTGATGTCAAAAACTACACACACTTACCCAAGTTAATATACCAGTTTTAAATGAAACACTGAGGAAGACACAAACAGACCAGCTGCCAGTGTTTGGGAAGCTTCTTTAAAGACTGTGGCTTGTTAAGATAGTTAAACTAGAGTCAAGCTATCATTTAGGCAGATCTGTAGTTTTACTGGCAGAAAAACATTGAGGGCTTTCGAATGAGAACAAACAAAAAACAGCTTTTACGTACATCCAAAAACGTAGTACGTACTGCAGTGACATGATTCAGTAAACCATTTTTTGTTAATTTGCATGAACCATCTAGAAGAAGCCATTCACTAGAATGAATCAGATTTATAATGTTACATATGAGAAGGGGCTATTTGGGACGAACCAATTTACGAGAATAAATTAGACTTTATTAATGCTACTTATGAGAAAGGACCATTTAGGATGAACTGATTCACTAGAATGACTCATACTTTCCAAACCGACATATGAGAAAGGGCCATTTATGACAAATTGATTGACTAGGATAAATCACACTTTCCAAAGCGACATATGAGAGATGGCCATTTAGGATGAACCGATTCACTAAAATAAACAGAGTAACTTAGGATGAACAACAAATATAAATAATAAATATTAAACAGAATCATATAGAAAAAACCGATTCACAAAAACGAAACATATAACACAAACAGATACAAGGAGCATTTAGGATGAACCGATTCACAGAAATGAATCATATTTTCCAATGCGACACATGAGAGAGGGCCATTTAACACAAACTGACCCACCAGGTAAGTGTGTTAGACTATTCCCTCAGTGTTTGGTCATGCCACACCACTACCTGCCAGAAAAAGTTGCAAACAAACACCACAACACAACAAAAAAACTAAACAAACAAAGTGAATAACAGCTCGAAACTTGTGTTGTGGAGAATTATATAACTTTATGCTCATTTTCCATTCAACGCCATTCTTGCTCCTTTTATCTCTCCGTCAGTCGGTCTGAATCTTCCCTTTCCTCCTTCATGCTGATGTAGATCCTGTTCACATTTCTCCATCATCTCTTTCTCTCTTCCATCAACATTAGTCGTCGTAATACTCTAACACTGCTCCTAATGACAGTCAATACTTATAGCATTATGAAGGGAATGGACATGCGGATGGGAGAGGTGGATGTATTCCCATGCGTCTCTCGTTCTGCGTCTTTCTCTCTCTCTCTCTGTAGAGAATGCAATCATGATCAGTTAGCACCCAGCTCTGCACACTCGCAGAAGGGAGCCAAGCAGAAAATTGTTTTGGACATTTTTTTTACATTTACATTTTTAATGCAAGAAAAACATTGCCTAAGTTTTGCATTTGATTATACAATGTTCATAAAACTAGCATCTGGCTCTCTCATTACGCCGGCCGTATGGCCCCATCCTACCGCCTGCATCTTTAATCAGGGCATTTGGAAGCAGAGCAGTCACAGCAACTCCGCCAGACATCTCAACCTCATCTGTGAGGCCCTAACGTATGGCTGCAAGCCTGGCTCCGGCATACACAAACAACCCAAGGCCACTTTTTCAGTTCGGTCACTTTATGGGACTGTGGTGTGGGAGAATGAGCTGCGTGGGAGACAATCAGAGCAGAACAGAGACGTGTTATCTACACACGCACAGACAGACACACATGAACGGCCACCTTATATATGTCAACGATATCGTCAGTCGCTCTCGTCTCTGGCTGACTGCGGGAAGCGGTTCTGCGTCGAGCTTCGGTCTCTTGGCGGATGCGCAGAGAGGAACCATGCCGACACTGATGTTAATTAACCTCGCAGGGCCTCGCAAAAAATTAAAACACTAATTAATAAAGTAAACAATGCAGGGACACATAGGGAGATTTTGCTGAGTCCACTAGTGGATCTCTGTACTTACTCAAGTAACCTAACCTAGACCGTTTTAAAGCGACAATGAAACAGAATTAGCGACAGGACTTTTCTTACATGCTGCAACATATCTGAGTGAAACGGATTTTCGAAAAAGAAAAAATGTTGAGGAATTTGGTTCTGGTCATTTGTTGTTGACCAGATAGAGGCAGACCTGAATGTTAGCTTGTGGTCAGAGTTTAAGTTGTCATAAATGATTGGAGAAGTCCAGAATACTGTACGTCACCAGAAGATATAGTGACATTTTGAGATCTATAATATGCATTTACAAAATAGACAGAGTGAACTTTCACTTTATGCTGATTTCACAGGTCATCATAGAACTACTAAATGTGAGCTCCTTGATTAAAAAAGGGGGTTTCTGGTCTTAGCTGGATCTAACTGATCTAGCTGGTCTTTCAGTGTGGTCAAGCTTTCCAATCAAACAACCAATCTACCATCCCAGTCCACTGTTGTTTTTTTGTTTTTTTTTTGACCAGACATTTGGTTTATTATTAAACTCTTGCTTTGCAAACCCATCTGGACTGAATATACTGGGCTGATGCATAAGATTCAGGTTTGAATCTGGCTCACGTTATACACTTTCCACAGTATCCTTTCTCATAATTTCCTGCCAAAACAAATAAACAAACAAACAAACAAACAAACAAACAACAACAACAACAACATAAACTAAAAATAACAGTAGTAAAACTATTATCAAAACTCCTCAATTTGAATATCAAGTTTAAAATCCTGCTTTCAACATACCCTAAAACATACCCTAATCCATCTACCTATATAAAAAAAAAATAAAAACAAAAACAAAAAACATTAAAACACACTTTTTTCTTTTCATTTTTTCTTTTTGCTTACTGGAGCACAGAATGTATAACCCTCCACTTCACCACCTTCACCTCCTCAGGTTCTCTCAGCCTTCATTTCCCGTTCTCTTTCATCCCATCTGTCCTCTCCTCCATCTGCATTCCCTTCTCATTTCCTCTCCATCTGCTTTTGTCCTCTGTACCGTTTCCTATCCTAGCGAGGTGCAGGCGCCATCGTAGGAACCTGATCAGCACTATATCAGCTCCCTCTCACAACAAGCCACACACTGTGAAAAACGCACACACCGGCTCAATGCCTTATTTCAGCACTCCCACCCTCTCTTTTCCTCACCTTACAAAAAAGACACATACTGCAGGAAAGGTCACATAATTAGCGCACAAGCTAACAGTGAAACACTCTTTTAAAATACACGCACACACAAAGACAGACTCGACTCTTAGGTTTGTAACGTATCTCTGGATTCATGAGTTTATGTGATTTGAAGACACAGATCCTCATGTTTTGTCTCCCTCAGCATAGATAGTGATTTTCACACACACACACAGTACAGCTGAGCTAATCTCTCTCAGTTTCCCTTTCTTCAACGTTTTCTGCTCTCTCCCTCTCTTGGCTCTTCTTGCTGAGCTTCTTGTTTCTCCTTTACGCGGGTTACTGACTCACTGCCTCTCACCTACTCACTGCCTTTCTGATAACTAATAAAGCATCTCTTCTCCGCAGCCACCCCCCGCTGTGAACTGCAGCCCCTCTCATTGTGAACAATTTCCCAACCGTGACTCGCCCAGACTCACATCCATCCATGCCCTGACTCCACAGCTCCACGCTTAATATCTCGCCAGCTGTTTTGATGGGAGCACGCCGCCTCTAAAAGAGCTCCATTTTACATAAACAGTGGATGAATGGGAGTCATTAGCCATGCTAAGCTAATGGAGGAGAACTCATCCTGTCCTCTGCTGCGTTAATAGCCCGGGCGTCTCTTACAGAGAGAGGGCCAGAGTCTCTCTCAGGACCCATACAGCTTAATGAACTATAACCCCCTGCGCCTCAGAAAACACAAAGCTCTTTGGATTAGTGTGCATCTCAGCAGCAACGGAAATTTGCTGGTTTTGTGTTCAACCCAAGATTTTCATATGCCTCCCAGGAAGCGCACGTACGTTGCCGGGCACTACGATGAAAGGCTACATCATCTGGAAAGTATTGTGTTCTACTTTATAAAACAAATTGTTTCGGTCCTGGATGCTGATCGGTCAATATGGCATTCCAGCCATGCTAAAACACACAATATAATAGCTGTTACTAAGCTAAATGGTGAGTTAATGTATGCATCACTGCACAGCACCCATAGAAGCACACAGACTGCTGACCTTAGATTAATGACTATATCTTCAAGGATGCCACTTAATACATTCGCTTAATACCATAATGATATAGAAACCATAGATATGAATAAGTAGATAACGTACATAAAGAGCCCTTTTTGAGTAGAAATCAGTGGAGAAGACCACTGCATTTGTGTATATATAATGAATGGGTTTAATCTTCTATGCTTGTATCTAATTTGTATCTCAGTTAATTTGTGATCTCATTTAGAACAAACTTACTTTATACAGTTCCTCCAGGATTTTGTGATCACTGAATTTATTGCAAAATCAAGCAAACTCCGCAATTTTCACAAAAGTTCTCAAATTTTTGTAAGTGCTGCAAATTTTAAGCATAATTTGGGCTTAGACGCATACCATATACACAGCGCTGGGAGATACAGTGTGAAGAAAGCAGTCAAATTCGCCACAGATTCAACATCTCTATTAAATCTTGTGAGAAGCATTCAAATTCGGCGCAGAATTCTGTTAAAGCTACAGATATCAGAACAAATGCCACTGATGTGGAAGCCAGAAAAAAACATTGTTCAATAAACACAAATCACCACCATTCACCATGGATTTAACATAGTCCAGACTCTAAGACCTTGGTTTCCAAATGAAATACAAAACTTGCTCTCATCTGAAAAGAGGACTTTGGACCACTGGGCAACAGTCCAGTTCTTCTTCTCCTTAGCCCAGGTAAGACACCTCAGCAGTGGCTGTGTTTCAGGAGGGCTTACAAGAACTGTACGCTTTAGCAAATTCCTTGACACGTCTGTGCTGTGGTGGCTCTTGATGCCTTGACCCCAGCCTCAGTCCATTCCTTGTGAAGTTCACTCAAATTCTTGAATCGATTTTGCTTGAAAAATCCTCATAAGGCTGCGGTTCTCTCGGTTGGATGTGCATCTTTTTCTTCCACACTTTTTCATTCCACTCAACTTTCTGTTAACATGCTTGGATACAGCACTCTGTGTACAGCCAGCTTCCTTGGCAATGAATGTTTGTGGCTTACCCTCCTTGTGAAGGGGGTCAATGATTGTCTACTTGGACAACTGTCAGATCATGATGTGTATCCTTAGTGAACCAAACTGAGAGACCATTTGAAGGCTCAGGAAACCTTTGCAGGTGTTTTGAGTGATTAGATTGACATGTCACCATTTTCTAATTGTAATATTACCCTCAACAGAAGGCAGTATCATAAAAAAGTTAATGCAACTAGTGCTGGTGTCATCAAATGTTAGTCTGGAGACCTACAGTTGGCAAGTCACCATATTCTAAGTGTTAAAAGATGTATACTGTATATTTTCACTGAAAACAAGAAATGCCGCAAATACACTGCATTTGAAAAAAAACAAAACCCTCATTTTAGGCTGCATCTTCTTCAGAAAAAACTTCTGCGAAAATCAGGAGGGACTGTTAAAGTTTAGTATATAAAGTAAAATAAATTACATGCAAATGATAGAATAAAAAAATAATTAAATCCTATAAATATATATGTTAGTAATATTTATGTAAACAATTATTTACATTAAATTATATTTTAAAAAGCATATTATGAATTAGCTAATTAATTTAATCAATTTATTTATACATTTTAATATGTATTTAGAGTTTTTAATATATTATTTAATATTTATTCAGATTTATTTTAATTAATGCTTTATATCAGTTTTAGTTTTATTTCAGGTTTTTTTTTTTTAATGCTTTAAGGTTAGGTTTTTCATCTAATATTGTTATTTTATTTCAGATTTATTTGAATAAATAAATAAATAAACAAACACTGTGTCAGTCAAATTGGACAAATGTGACCCTGGACCACAAAACCAGTCATAAGGGTCAATTTTTAAAACTGAGATTTATACATCATCTGAAAGTTGAATAAATAGGATAAGTAATAAATAAAGAATAAATAGATAGGATAAAATTTGGCAGAGATACAACTATTTGAAAATCTGGAATCTGAGGGTGCAAAAAAAAAAATTAATATTGAGAAAATCACCTTTAAAGTTGTCAAAATGAAGTCCTTAGCAATGTATATTACTAATCAAAAATTAAGTTTTAATATATTAACAGTAGGAAATTTACAAAATATCTTCATGGAATATGATCTTTACTTAATATCCTAAAGATTTTTGGCATAAAAGAAAAAGCAATAATTTTGACCCATACAATGTATTTTTGGCTATTGCTACAAATATACCCGTGCGACTAAAGACTGGTTTTGTGGTCCAGGGTCACAAATAGTTGACTATAAAAACAGTTTGACTCTATTCTGTCTGGCCTGTGGTTCTGTACCTGCTGGGTAATGGAGGCCAGAGAGAAGAGATGCTGCTCTAAATGTTCTCATCCTCATTGTATCTGTGCTGTGAGTCTATAAAGAAGCTGTCGCTCTTCATTAGTGCTCGTTTGGCTGTAGAAGACCTTCTCTGTCCCTGTCTCTATCATGTCCTGACTCTCTCTCTCTCTCAGGCTGTAAAAGGAATAAGGGATTCCTTAGTCACACAGCTTCTCTGTCTCTCTCTCTTTGTCCAACAACAGGGAAAATTAAAACAAAAAAGAGACTGAAGTATGAAGAATGAAGTATCTCACAATAAATACCTTCATCTTTGGTCCTATAGCATGGATAAAAAAAAATAAAAAATACAAAAAAAACACATAACGATACGTATTACCTACACCCTAAATGAATTTTAAGAGTCTTCTCATTCACATGAACTATTTTCCATCAGCGCAAAGGAGATTTATAGCTTAAAGTCATTGTTAACGGAGAGAGAGTGGGAGAGACGGATATTCATAGAAAGAAAGGCCTGAAGACAGAGTGGACAGACAGGCAGAGAAAGATTTTGCTCTTTGTCAGACACACTTAAAGGGATTTGGAATCTGGAATGATGAGGCATTCCCATCTCAACCAATGACTGCTCTAAGACACTTAACACACACAAATACGCTCAAGCAAATCTAAAACACATAACATGTCCATAAAAAATCTGATATTATTCAAAATAACTAATACACTATCAAAATCAACTCACAGAACCAAACAGATATGAATTCAAATGAAAATTCATAAAGCAGCTTTATGCTCCTTAGAGAGGCTCTTAGTGAAGAACAAACCGCTGAGTGCAGTTATTGTATTATGACTGATCATGTATGAAGTACAACTCGTACAATAGCACTTTTGTTCAGAAATGCATAAGTAATCTCACCCATACATGCACAAAGAAAAATGTGCACACAAATGTTTCTTGTTTTTACACCATAATAGCAATAATATATTTTTATGTAATATATGAATAATATGTATTCTGATTTATTCATTTAGCAGGCACTTTTATCCAAAGTGACTTACAAACAGATTTGAAGAAGTGTAGCATTACATCACTTGCTCACCAGTGGATCCTCTGCAGTGAATGGGTGCCATCAGAATGAAAGTCCAATCAGCTGATAAAAACATCACAACAAACCTTTGGCAAGTTAGACGCAAAATTTAATTAATCATGGATGAAAACAAAGCTGTAATGGATAAACTAACAGTTTTTACAATAAGGCTCCTATATGATGTCATTTTTACAACGTATAACTTTAAACCGTACGCTCAAATAAACGCAGAGTACTTCTATCCCTCACAGCCTTGTTTTTACTCCTGTGAAAAATAAATAAGGCACTACTTTGACCAAGGTTTAAGGTTCATTCTCACAATGAAAATCCATCATCATATGTGTTTATGACTGTTTCGAAATGTTTTCACTTTTAAACAATGATTAATCTGTGCTCATTTCTCTCCTGATTCAGACGAAGCAACTTTTTTACTGAAGAAAGCAATATCATGGATAGAGGACTCTCTATTTCAGCTGGAAGCAACAGTTTGAATAAAAACACCTTAATGATGAATTTATCACAAACATGCAGCTTTTCATTGTACAAGAAAAACATTACACATGTTTTTATGTTTATCAACTGAACTCTCATTCTGACGGCACCCATTCACTGCAGAGGATCAACTGGTGTGCATGTGATGTACAGTAATGCTAAATTTCTCCGGAAATCAGTTCCGATGAAGAAACAAACTCATCTACTCATATTGTATGGCCTGAGGGTGAGATAATTCTCAGTGGATCCATATCTGGAGGAGGGAGACAGGTGACCGGGAGAAAAAAAAAGGGATTTCCAAAATAAGGAACACAGTTAGTTACTTTTTATGATACTGCACTATTACTGTTGAGGGCAATATTACACAACACTAAATGCTACAAAACATAAACATAAATACACGCAAAGAAACAAATCATAGAGTAGAACAGGCAATGACTCCAGCAAATGATACACTCTCCCAAGCGTATGCAATGTATGTATGTGTATGCAATCCAGCGGGTGATTCTTAGTGACATACAGTAAGAGAATTGGATTACTGCCTCTCTCACTTTTTCTATCTCTCTCTCTCTTGACGAGGATGGCTGGGGAATAATCCCATTAGGGCGATACTATGGGCTGCTGAGCATCCTTTTTCTCCTGCAATTACAAACCGCCAGAGACACGCGAGAGCCCATTGCTTTCACAGCTTGTCCCATCCATCATCTGTTTAGTTCTTCAGCGAGGCCCACCGCTTCCAGCTTTGTTTGGGTTAGCACGGCCCTTCTCACTGAGCCATAAGCGAGAATGAGTCTACCTTTATACAATCTATTTGTCATACATGAGTGATTATGTATGTCAAGAAAATGAGTAGATGGATTGCGATTTTAAAGAACACTGAGCTGTTAACACACAAATTGAACTTCAAGCTGAAGTGCATAATTTTTAAATACTTTCTTCTATCTGTTTTGATACGCAGACACCAGTAAAAGTAAGCTGTTCATAAGCTGTTTTCCATAAAACGTGTAAACACTCTGACTTGACTAGCGCTATCAAAAATGTTAAATTCTACAGTATTTGAGAATCGCCAGCCTGACACAGCAACACTGTCTCAACCAATGGCTTGAAATGGGGGCAGGGCTAGGCATATGGTCAACCAATGACAAATGGAAACAGTATTCGAGAAACTAGTTTACCAATAATTATTTTTGCAACTAGTTAATGCAAGTAGTTAGTTCTTGTTGCAAATATGTGACTGGGAATATGTTTAGTGAAAAAATTAGTAAGAAAAGTAAGAAACTAAGAAAATGTCATTAATATTTCATAACTTAAAATTTAATTGTAACTTTCTTAAGATTACTTAAATTACTACTTGTACCTAATTATCTACTATTTAGTAGTTTAAAGTAATATATATATATTACTTCATATATAACTTTATGTATATTTGTAAATAAATAAAGCTGACACAAAAGAAAACAAATATTAGCTGAAAAACTTAAAAAGTTGACTTAGCAATGAACCAAATTAATATAAGTTTTAGCTGAAGTACTAAAATGTAAAGAAAAAAAAAGATTTAAAATCACATCAAAGTGATTTTGAAAAATTGAAAATGAATAAATAAATATAAATATTAAAATAAATAAATAAAAGCTAAAAATAAAATCTTTATTTTTTTTTTATAATAAAAATAAATTCAAAATAATAGGGCCAAAAATAGTATATAAATAATTATTTAAAAAGCAAACAAAAAACAGGTGGAAAAATTTGGTGAAAATAAAACTATAAATAGAGAAAACAAAAACAAATTAATGTACATTTAAATATTTATATTTCATTACTTTTTTATCAACATCCTTATTCATGTTTGAATATATAGCACATAAACTACTGATCTGCTAAGCATTTTTTGTTAATTATTTATTAAAGGACTTTTAAAATGTTTCCAGACCATAATATACCTTTGCATAATTGCAAGACGCTGAAATTAAACTAAAAGTAAAACTTAACTGGGTCCTACTTTCCACTCAGAGCACCAGCGTGTGCAGCTGTGCACAATATAAGTCCAGATCAAATTGGCATGACATAATTCGACAGAAATGTTTTCGTTAACGAACACTCTTAAGCACTCGCGCACACATACAAACACATCGGCGGTGTGCGAGCGTGTGTGAGAGAGCTGGGTGACATTGAGAGGTGCAAGACTGCAGTGCTGATGAGATGAGACGTGATATGCCCTCACCAGCAGTGGCACTTTAATTAAAACCCCCAGCCACAGCTACACCACATCGTTACAGAGAGAAGAGATAGAGACAACAATAATGCTCACAAGAAATGGTGAGAGGCACCGTATTCCCTCCCTCTAATCAGGCAGACGAGGACGAGGTCATTATGTTCACAGTCCACATGAGTTTGAGCACGCTTTTCACTTCCTGTTCTCATAGAGACGGCAGCGCTGATCCAGGTAATGAACGGCTGGTGGCTTGGCTTGTTAGGCTGGTGAGGATGCCGATGGTTGATGACACCTTGTCTACGGTTATGTATCATTATTAAAAGAAGAGGTTGAAGCTGTGGCCTAGTGGTTGGCCAATGTGTTCCAGATGTGATGCTCATGTGGGAAACGGAGGTTCGAGTCTTGCGTATATCATTTAAGGAGTCAAAGACAAAAAGTTTGACTGCAACTGTGTCATTATATCCTGTTTGGCGATACAGTTGGTAACGTCCTTGCTTGGAAACCAGCACACATGTCCCACAGGAACTGCCGCACCCCATGTGTCTCTCATGTATTTTGGGGAGAAATTCAAATTCAATCACGGCAACAATGTCCGTCAATTTCTCACAGTCCCCTTGCTAAATCCCACCACATCCTAAAAACCCACATTCTGGAGGAAAAAAAGGAAGTTGACAGGAGTAGAGGGAGCGTTGAAGAGAACAAGAATAACTTCCACTCAGTTAAAGTCTGGATGAGTAAAAACTCCCTTCAGATTACAGAAATAAGGAAAGCTCCCTATTTGTTTATGAGCCTCGATAAAATGACACATAGTTAATGCTGTTTCGTCTTGAAAGCTCCCGAGTGACTCCATCTCGGTTTGAAATATTACAACTGTTTATATTTACTGCGTATCACAAGATTTGATATGTGTAGACAATATTTAAATATTTTAATGTCTCTGCAGGTTTCACATGCATATTCAACTGCACAAAATGACTGGGATGAAAAAAGTGCAAGATGAGACAGCTTAGATGGTACCACAGTACAATACGGTTAAATGTGTTAACCCAGTGTTTTACATGCACTAACAATAAACAATACTAAAGCATTTATAAATCTTGGTAAACATAGCAAATTATGTAAAAAAAAAGGGGGGGGGGGCATATGTTAATGCATTATACAATTAACAAAATATACTAATTTAAACATAAAACATAAATATTTTACATTTTATCAACTTAACAACAAATAATTTAACAACAAAGTTTCCCACCCAATTTTTAAAATTTACATTTAACCATAACAACACCAATTAACACCCATCACGTTTAACAGTTATAAATAGTTCAAACAGCAAAACATGATACTAATATACACATATATACATAGCATTAACCAATATTATCAAATGTGAAAATACTAAACAATAACTCTAAATTTGTTTGCATACATTAATATAGTAAACAACTATTTTATCCATTGCAAATTTGACAGCATTTATTACTTGTGTATGTGTGTGTGTGTGTGTTTATATATATATATATATATATATATACATACATACATACATACATACACACACATACACTATTTATCATTGGTAATTCATTTTAGTTCATAATACATTAATGCTAATTCATAAAACTTAAAATGTTCAAAAACTATTTGTAGAAATTGACATAATTTAACCTTAGCCAATTGTGAAGTGTTACCATAACGGCTGTAAAGATTAAGTTTTATTGTTATTTCACAAAACCTTATTCAATAACTAATGTAATTTACAAAACCTGATCATAAATAGTCTTGTAGCCAATAATCCTGTGTTTTGGTTTGATCTTATGGCACCTGTTAGATCATTTTCCTTTCTTCCTGAACCTCTGTATCAATTATTCAGTCTGACAGCACACACAATGACACCTAACCCATTTTTTCCTATTAGCCTTTGAATTCTCATTCAAGTTTGTTTGTGGTTTAGGAAAACATACTAGAGAGCAAACACACTTCCATCTCCTAGATGATAGAAACTGGGAAAACATGGTAAACCAAAACAGACTTTCCTCCTCCTTCAAACACAGCATGATGGGTTCTCTGTGATTGCTTGTCAGTCTTACAGGACACACACACACACACACTTTACAATCAATCCGACACCTAAATCCGCAGGCACACAAACAGCTAGGGAGAGTGAAGAAAACAGAAAGCAAGAGAATGAAGAGAATATATGATAATGATATGAACTTGGCAAATAATGAAAGAGGAAAAAAAATGGGATCAATGCTTTAGCCCAGCGAGGTGTTGGTGGGAGGCCGTATAATGAATGATAGAGTGATGGGTCGTGGAGGAAGAAGGAAAGGCCAGAGTTCATCTAAATTGCGGGGAGATTGGAGCAAGCAAAGAAAAACTGAGCGCAGAACCCAAGCACGGCCAACGAGTGACGGGATCTAATAAGACGTGTGACCTATCGATCGCCCGCAGAGAGAGAAAACAGCAAAGCCTGATGGGCTTCCTGCCACCACAGACACAGAGCGGGATCACAATAACTTACAAAGCCCACACAGACACCGCACACCAAACTGTCACAAACACATCCATTTCCTGACAGCGCTCCGCTAACAAAGACAACCAAACAGAACGGCCAATTTCGGCTAATGCAGAGAGCCAGAAAAAGAAGTCTTTTGTTAAAGGTGCTTTACTTTGACAAGAAAAGCCTTGAGCCAACTGACAGATCTCACATGAGCAGACGATAGTCTAGAATTGCAAGGTGAAGATGGAAAGGCTTCATCTAAGCTTTGTCTGTAAGCTAAGCTGTATATCTCATGTCTGCCCTTGTGCTGTAAAGGCATGAGGAATAGCAACATTACGCTGATGAAATAACAGTCTAGACCCACTTGGTTAAACTGGTGACCAACATTATTTGAACAATTCCTGAAACTTGGTATTACGAGCACTTCCTGTGTCTATTTGCCTCTTTTAAGATGAATCGCTTTATGTATTCCCCAATTGTAAGTCACTTTGGATACAGTTGTCTGCTAAATTAATAAATGTAAATGTAAAGGCACAAAACAGATTATAGTTGCAGTGTGCTTTTTTTTTTCAAAGTGTGCATATGAATTTTGTAATGTGTTTCTTAAATTTGTTGATACATAAAATATCTACAACAAATTAAGACTGTACAAATATAAGTACTAGCTAAACAATGATTATTTCAATATTATTCATATAATATAGAATTTAATTATAAATTATAATTATGATAAAATATAAATACTAAATGTATAATATTAAATATAACAAATATAATATAATTTATGAACAAATAATAATACAAGCATACTGAACATACAGAATGTCACTTAAGTTTTAGCTTGGGCATTTTCAACCTTAAGTTAGCAAGGATGCAAGTATATGTTACCATATGAACATGGTACCTCCCATGGAGATATGCACATTCACATTCACACATAAACCATTACTTCTAAGCAAACAATCTGAATCAAATTTCACATGATGATGACAGTTTATCTCACATTTGTGTAAGACAATGTTAATGCCAAATAGCACTGCCATTGTATTTCTTTAAACAGCATCATCTGAGCCTCTGACAACAGATATAAAGAAAGAATATCCCACATCTGACTCTGTAACACATATCTCGGCAAAAAGCAGAGCACATATTAAGAGCCTAACGTATTTCCCAGTGGGCCAGACAGGTTAATGGCTTTCTTTAAGGAAGATGATTCCTAGAACACATATGGTGTGCACACACACCAACACACCTCCAAAATGCAGATTTTCAACTTGCACCTCATTAAGCGCTTCTCATTTAGAGTACAGAGCATTTTTCACAGCAAACACTCTGTCGCTCATGGCTACACCGTCTGAGAGGGAACAAACACTCCAAGATGATTGCACACACTCGCAGCGCCAACACACTACGAGAGCTCTAGAACAGACCTGGCGCGCCACGCTCCACCGCGAGGTGCCGGGCTCCGGGCAGGACTGACCCCGTGGCCCCCCTGCTACGGCGAGAGCCACTCAACAGCCCTTTAGAGCCAACGTGCACCTGCGGCTACTTACTGTTTAATCTCTGTAAAATACCCAGGAGCTTAACAACACTGCTGAGCAAGGGAGAAACTGCGTGTGTGTGTGTGTGAGATTCCCGTAGACAGTCAGTCTATGTTGGCCAGCTCTCTGATTGATTAAGGCTGGGATGTCTAAACCTAGTTTCATGTCTAAAGAGATTGATGTTGGCTGCCCTTGATGGGCTATGATCGAGAGCACACCTCTAACAGATGTGGGGCAATTAGCCCATAAGAGAACACCCTAGCAAATGCGCACCATTGGGATAGTAAACTCTAACACATAATAAAATACACTCTAATATAAAGCTAAATCACATATAACAATCACACACATAACTGAAATTGCTATACTGTAATGTAATGCTGAATGATAGATAACATGCAGTCTTTGAGAAAGGGACGCCACTTGTCCCAATGCCAGCGATAACTGCTTCGTTTATGGCTCCATGGCTGCCTAATGAATTATTGAGAGAGTGCTTGGTATTCAGCAAAAGGAGCTGGCAAGGGAATCAGTGTCAACTCTCTCTCTCTCTCTATTTGTCTTTCGCTCTCTTGCTTTATAACACATAGCTCACTAACTCCCCCCTCCATTTAATATTCAAATTAGAGTCATTTGCATTAATGCTGTAATCTGTTAGTGCCAAAAACGCCATTAATAAGTCCTGATGGCCGACGGGCTTGAAAACAGCCACCATCAACCATTTCACTCCAGTCTGGACGTGAAAATCACATCACTCTCTCCTCCTTTCCTCCATGTGATGGATGGATGGACGAGCCGAGCCGATGTCAGCCTACTTCTCTGACACCTGTCATACCACACCACATGTGCTGCAGCTAATGGTGTGCTTCCATACGGAAAAGTCCACAGTGGGATAACAAGCAGGCCAGAGAGGGGAAATCGCTGTCTCTCTCTATATCTCGCTGTAATCTCCGTCTCTCTCGCGGGTGAGACAAGGGCAAGGATGAGTTTCTACAGCAGACACACACATGGAAGTCATTTAGATGAGATCGCTGTCATGTATGTGAGAGAGGAGAAGCATGCTGCTGGAAGTGTCTGACTCGAAATGCAGGTCATCGGTTTGTCATTGCATTCTAAATGGCATTTTTGTGCCCTTAAAAGTCACCTCGGGAAGAACACGTTACTCTTAGGGTTGTTCCAAATGAAAGTCAGCTGATTCACTTCGAAAGGATTCTAGTGTAATGCACGATCAGGAAGAAGTTTTGCTGTTTATAATCATGTGATACTTTTTTTAAAAATCTGAGGTATTTTAAGTTTCAGGGATTTTTTTAATTTAATTTTTACTTTTTCAACAGGTAAATTTTCTCCCTCCCAATAAATAAGACTGGCGTAGAAAAAAATAAAAAATAAATCACAATTAAAAAAAAAAAAAAAAAATCACCTAGGAAAAAATAAGAATGAAAAAAAAAAATAAATCACCTTGCCTCAGGGCCTCCGTAGACTGAAAGCTGCTGGGAAATCTCTACAACATGGGTCAAGACACAACGGAAAAATAAAATAGTCAGGGGATGCAAAGACAGAGGGATGATATAGTAGATGTGCAGCCAAAAAAAACATGCCAAATCAGATGATAAATGACACGCTATTTTGGTGGCAGGATTTATGCTATTAGTGGTCGCAATTATTCTGTGTTTTAGGAGAGGGAGAGATACACAGAAATGCACTATAGCAAGAGAGAAACTGACACAGCAGGACCATCACTCCCTGTAGGTTTAAATGCATGCACCTCGCTTTTTAAGTGCCGATAAATTATACATGAGGACTGTGAAGATTATAATTATTAACATCCCCAGTGCAGGGGAAAAAAAGTAAGAGGAAAAATAGCCACACATATTTAAAATGCTCAGACAATGGTATAAACACAATTAGTAATCAACTAAAAAAACAAATCAGTGTTACAATCAATATCGACATAGTGTATGACATAGTGTACACACACACACACACACACACACACACACACACACACACACACACATACTGTATCTTAAATGTTCTTTTGAACTTTCCACTCAAATATTTATTTTAAAAAAATGATACGTTTCCACAAAAATATTAAGCAATCAATATCAGCAAATAACAAAATTAAAAAAAATATAAAAAATCAACATATCCAGCATATCAGCAAATTAGAATGATTTCAAAGATCATACGACACTGAAGACTGGAGTAATGACGCTGAAAAATCAGCTTTGAAAAAAACATGAAAGAAATTTTATTTTCATTATATTTAAAAAAAATCGTGATAATTTCACAATCTGTTTTTACTGTATTTCTGATCAAACAAACGCAGCCTTGGTGAACATAAGAAACTATACACAATTTAAAATTCCAACTTTAACATTTCAAATTACACAACCTCATAAAACACAAAACCAAATGAATGCTGCAAACAGAGTTCAAACCATCAACAACCTAATTAGCATACAAACAATTCCTAACAAACTCCCCACACAAAAATGGCCAACGCTCCCAGAAATCACCAGTTCCAATCTGATTGGCAAGTAAGTATTTTTATCAGTCTGCCTGGAAACAAAATTGTGTTAACAAGGTACTGGGTTGATACAATGAGTACTTTTGAAGAAGAACTAATCAAGCCAAACTGTGAAAAACCCCATTCACAACAGAAAGAGAGAGAGAACTCTCCACCTCACCTGCCTAATTGTGATTAATAAAGATTACTGAGCCACACGTGGGACATTTGCATTCACTGCACACACACTATGAGACAGGAAGAAATTGGAGAACGAGCGCAGGAGATGTGGATGTATCCATGACCTCCACTCTAAGCAAGGTCATGTAAATGAAGGCTTTAACTGACAGAGAGATGCAGACTCTGGCCTGAGGGGAATGTTTGATGTGGCTTGTGTCATTCAGAGGAGACACAGCATTGTGAAGCTCACACGATCATTCCCCTCGGATGGGCTCCATCTCAAGGTCACTGTATTCAAATGCTGCTAAATAATGGAACGTGTTCAAAGTTCAATATGAGTCAACACAGACCGGTTTTTTGTTTTTCTTTTTTTTTTCTCACAGTGCTCTGGGACTCAAACACACAGAAGTACAAATGTTTTAGAGGTAAAACTGTCTCAGTCTTTGAAATATGTTCTGAGCTTTATATGCTTTGGTCTGCTGGTTTTAAATGAATGCTCACCTGCACTCTCATCCTACGAATGAGTAAAAAAAAACAAAACGATAGATACTCTATTTTGTGGTGATGTGTCTGTGTCTTTCAGAAAAAATCTGTCTGTCAAAAAACATAAACCATTTCAATCAATAAATAAAAAAAAAATCTCTCTTTTCAATGAGATAGACCATTTGAATCAATATGTGCCATGTCCATTGCCTGCCATCAATCTTCATCCATTTCTCTCAAGAAAGAAAGAGGACCCGAGAAAGAGAGAGACCAACCCACCGTGGAGGACCTACATGAGTCCTATCATTTAACATTAATTGATTCAAATTATGATACTAATAAAATTAGTTGACCTTGCTTTTAAAAAAAGGAACACTGGAACATTAATTCACTCCTATATTATCTTTTAAAATACAGATGTAGAAAAAAGGCACACTAAGTTACACAAGCTATACTAAAATGACAAAAAAATGGTAATATTTCTAGAGGTAAATTAAATCAGATCACAACACATGCTAATGATTTCATCATGCCCTGGGCTGTCAAAACTGAACCATATAAGGTAAAATGTGTTGCTATCTGTTCTTAAAAACCCAGCATACTGTAGCAGGATACAAATCCACTCTGACTGATAAAAAGCCGGAAACCACAAATACAAATTACTCAAAAATGAGCACAGAAAATAATGGTGGCCACAAGAAAAACACATTTGTCCAAATAAAAATGAGACCAAACTGCATTTCCTGACTGAATGCATAAAATATGTAGAAATTCATAAATGCTAATCAATAAAATCTCACAGATACACCTTCAAACTGACAGTATGCAAAACCACCGATCTGTCTGATCCCCAAAGGATGGAAAATTATTCAACTTTTATTATATTAGAGAAACACAAGTGCAAGAAATATGGAAAGAAAATGAAAGAGAAAAGAAGCAAGAAAGGGGAAAAAATTGGTGGAGGGGGTCTTTAATCAGCCTAAGGTGGTTTGCTAGTCTTAGCTCACAATCCTTCAAAAACCAGCAAAACAGACCAGCCTAACTAGCTCGGCTACCTGTTTTTTTTTTCTCCAGCAGGGGTTAAAGTTAATCTCTTTCTATTATTCATGTTTTGAATCATTTTAGTTTGTATACACTCACTAATAATTCATCTTGAACTGCTCTTTATTATAACAATACTGATACTGATACGGTCACGAAAATGTAAAATTATTTGCAGTGATAAGAATGAATCTGAAACAGAGAAGAAAAACAGAAAGAGAGAGAGAGTCTAGTGACATTCACAAGAAAGATATATGTGGTTAAAACTTCAGACTCGTGCATTTAACTGCAGGTTTGTAGAAGAGCTTGTTTTTCCTCTGCTATCTGCACAGATAAGAAGCGATGGGAGCTTGCCCTGGGAGGATAGCATGTTTCAGATGTCTACTCCTGCCCATATCTACTTTTTACAGCCGCAGATTTGCTGGCCTCAGCCTGTTACGAAGCTTGCAGTTATTCTTCCTGTCTGGCTGAAAAATAAAGGTCAATTTCTTGCTAAGCCACTGGTCCGGCCAAAAACCTTGAGTGATCGATTTGACTCATTGGCCCATGGAGCTTGCTCTTTAAAACTAGGGAGGTGGGGGAAGGGCTTGTAGCATTCCTATTTGTATATCTCATTCAGCAGAGATGCCCAACATGAGATATTCACATGATGTGCAACACTTGAGGACAAGATTCATACAGCTTTTCCCATGAACAGTTTTGAGAGTCTGCGTTGGTACAGGAAAACATTTCAGAAGGGCATTCAGAGCTGAAAATAGCAATAAAACACTTGTATCTAGATATATGAAAAAGTAGATCTCAGAATTACTCACCAAATAACATCTTAAAACCAGAAAAAATAAAAAGCAGAGAAAGTCTGATAATGTTTAAATCTATGTGAAAACATCAATATACACACGTAAACTAAATTTGGTTTCAGTTCACATTTAGATAAGTCTGACATAAGTGATATTCACATTCTTTATCCGAATTAACTCCAGATTTACACTCACAACACATACAATAAAATAAGTTATATCAACACACATTATACTAATTAACCCCATACTTAACACACACAATTCATGAGTGACAACTGCATTTAACTACAGAAAAACTCGGGTAGTGCCTACATTTACAAAATTCTACGTAGTGTGCACTAAACTAGTTTTTAAGGACATATTTACAGTAAATATGCAACAGGGATGTTTCTCTCTTCTATATGCATGGTGCAAGAAAACCACAGGACCACAATAAACCTAAATAAATCCAAAGGCTCTGTATTAATAAGACCAAAGTATTGCAACTCGCACCTGCCCCCTTTATGAACTGCATAAACTGGATCACTTTATGAGCAAAGTCCAAACAACATGCCTAAAGATGCTTATAATATGAGAACAGATTGCTCTTTGAAACAACCTTCCAAGCATATGTAAAACACAATTCCTCTGTCAACGGTTGTTCAATCTTGGGTCATGGGAGTGAATTCTGTTACACATTAAACAATAATTTAGAAGATCAACTAAATAACACAAATACAAGTGAATTCTGTTACACATTAAACAATAATTTAGAAGATTCACTAATGCATTTAAATAAATCCTGAAACTTTAAAACTAACATTTAAATTAAACAAACATACCCAAAATCTAAAAAACAACATCACACTAATAAACTAATCACCATTCATAACCTCTCATATGACAACACACATAAAAACAACCGAAGACGACACCGAGCACACCCTTGTCCTCAGATAAACACCTCAGATTACCTTGAGGACGTGAGATATGACCACAGCCTAGTCATAGAGCTGCTAGACGGATCCAACTGTGTATTAGATGTTTATTCTATTATTTGAAGTGTTAGATCAATCTAGCAGTGCCCCTCCAGAGCCATAGCACTCTCAGGGATGACAGACTCATTATTCACTGGACCGTTGTTGAGGGAGTGGAAAAACACACAAAGGGAAGAGGAAAAATATGGGATGTAGTTGAAAGAACTGGGCCATTTCTGTTATTTCTACGGTTTGTAATTATGTAGGTCATTTTATACCCCAGAGAAAGGAATTTGTAAATCTGACATAATAACACATTTAGCCCTGGTGATGCTACAGAGGAGTTTCTCATCTTGGTTAGCATTGTGCTGACACATACGAATAAAGCAGCATCTCAGCAGAGAAGTGCAGAACTGGGCCAGGCAGGTGTGTTGAGAAAAAGAAAGAACGAGCAAGGTCTTCTCTTCTTCCCACAGAGTCTCTCGGCCACTAATCAGCTAGGATAAATCAATAAGTGAACGATTCAAAATTGATTCTTGCTTTCTTAATAAATGCTCCTGGTCTTATTGTGCACTCTTCATCATTGCAGGTTATTCTACAGTAAAAGAAACAAACAAACATTTGTTTTCATAATATTTCATAAAAATGTAATAACTCTCTCCGCCTCTGAAATGACTGTTCTGCTGATGTAACTAAAGTTGCGTTGGTATGGATAAAATATAATATTAACCAACCGCATCACGCTCCATCAATCACAATTCGATCAAACTCCAATGGATACAATTGAATCCTGAATTATATCCCACTTAAACGTTCTCTTACACTCAGAAATACATCACATTACAGAATGACTGAATGTTGCTTCGTGGTGTTTTTAAACATGAGTTAGCAACGTGCAAAATTTGTTTAATTTATTTCTTTTTAAACAACAGTGGGTGACATGAACCTGTAATTGGCATTAATTACATGTTACAAAATATTTAGCTGTTCTTTTGAATTTACTTTTAGGGTGGATTCCTGAAAAAAAAAAAGTATCATGGTTTCAAAAAATAAAATAAAAATACATAAATATTGCGCAGCAAAACTGTGGGATCATATGACACTGAAGCTATGACACATCACATTAAAATTACATTTCAAAATATATTTCAATAGAAAACAATATTTCACAATATTACTGTTTTTACTATTATATAAATGCAGCCTTGGTGAACAAAGGTATATGCAAAACTAAAGCAGAGCAATATTGCAGTACAGTTTGCGACTTATACATCAAACATTATGTGACAGTTCCTAATAAAGTCACCAGCCAAGTGGTGTTTAATCCATATGCCAAAGCCACTTTTTACCTTCATTTGGCATTTGATGAGAATTAACTTTGGACCGCGATCTCAAGTATTCATTCCCAGGGTAAGTTAAATTTATGAGCGCTTGAGTGTCCCAGGCCCTCTATCATTTCATCCCTCTCCATCCATCCCCCCCAACTCTACCTGAGAACCTGTATACAGAACTCTGATCACATTCAGCAAAGTAGCAGGATGAAAAAGCGTCAGATTCTGAAAGACTCTTAGAGTACGCTGTGCAGGAACTCATTCATCAATTATTCACGACTCGGGCAGAACATTCAGAGCTGGGATATCAAAGCTTCCTCCTGGTGTAAACGTCCCATGCACTTTGAATAAAAGCAGAAATCAGTGCCCGCGGCTCCAGGCCCTATGTTTTCAAACGACAGAAACAGCAGTCAGATATGACACTTGAACCGCTGCAGATCTCCTGCGTGACTTTGAGAGAGTCTACTGCGTGTGACCTCTGGAGGAGCAGTGAGCAAGGGAAGACAGGTGGAGACAGAGCTGCATGAGATTGTAGTCGTGTGTTGTGTGCATGTGTATTGTGTTTGTCCCTGCAGAATGAACCAAGGCTCAAAAGCAGGACCAGTACTGAAGAGCTCTCAGGAGTACCACTAAAAGCTCTAAAAGTGGACAGAAAAAAATGCAAACCAGGAGAGAAGAGCAAATGGAAAGAGAGCAAAAAGTGAAGTATGCAATAACGTCAGGTTTAGCGAAAAGGACAGGGAGAAAAGTGGAAGATGAGTAGAAAAAAAAATCTTCCTGCAACAACAACAGCTCAGTTCCAAAAACTAATGGAGAAAATTCAACAAACACACAAAAACTTCACCAAAAACACAAAAAAACTCCATTATCTTAAACTAATAAAAAAAATGTAAAACCAAAAACAAAAAATAATAAAAACAAAATTATGAGCTCAGTAGGAAAAAAAAGGTAAAATGTTAAATGAAAAATAATTCAAATGAAAAGCCATTCAGGACTGATAATATACATTAAAATACTATTAAAATTATTATTTGAGACAATATTTGTGTTCATACAATATATACAGATGAAAGTCTTTAAAATCACTTTTAATCAATTTAATGTATATACACACACGGGCCCAGTTTCACAAACGGGGCTTGCTTAACTAGGGCTAGGCCTTAGTTTTGACAGAACAATGACATTTAAAAAAAATCCCTAAAAAAAAAAAATAACAGTTTTCAACCTTAAAAAATTAAAATCGACTGACATATTTTAAGATATGTCAGAGCACAGTTGAAATGGCTCAAACATGCATTTTAGTCTGGGACTAGCTTAAGCCTTTAGCAATGCACAACACCGTCATCAAAAGGCAAAAAAGGGTGAACTAGGCCAATACAATAACTCATCAAAAGGCAAGCCAGGCTGCTCTCGGCCAATACAATTTCTTACTTCCATGCTGTTTGACTGTTGAGATAAGTCGTGTGTAATTAATCCACTGATTAACACCAGTACGGCCACTGTAGTATTTGATTATTCTTTCTTCCAGCATTAATTAAAAAAGTGACAGTACGCTGCGCTGAGAGTGATAAATATTGTTATTAAAATTTACAAGCGAAAACTGTGCTTTAAGTCCTGATAACCCTTCTTTAAAGCTGGGTCATGAGGAAATAAAATCTAGTATTCCTCCTCATGCATTCAGACTGCATGACAGGCAAATCATAAAATACATGGATTTTAAAAGCCCCTGATTAAATTTTTAATACAACATCAGCTGAGAACAAGCTATGTGGTAAATAAATAGCATCAAAATTTCATGCGCAATAGCAATTCAGGAATGAGCCTCACACTGAGGCTCAATTCGGCATCAGACAGCAGAGCGAAGTATGCATGTCGAAGTGTCCACTCACAACTAAACTCCCTCAGCAAACACAACTCCCACACAACCACCAACACTACCTGAATGTGCTAGAACTAAACATCCATTCAGCACCATTATGCTGTCAAGGCACAGCGTTCCGTCTCTTCTCCTATTTCTTGTTTCCGACATGTATTCAAGTGAGCGTGCCAGCACTAAAACACCATGAGAATTTCATCTCCAGAATTTCCTTCTCCAACACTAACTAGTCTAACGATGACGGGAAGAAAGTCAGCCTTGATCTACTGGTCTCCTTGGCGTTCTCATTAGTGCTAGAGTTGGTGAAGGCCTGCTGCTGGATCTTTCCATCCCCACACCAGTCGTACTGATTATCCATGAGGCTACAGTTTTCTCTCCTCCAGTCCGTTGTTCTAATTACCACAAATATTCTACAACGGTGGACGAGCTGATGTGTAAACCACTCTCGAGTCTTCCCTCTGCAAAGAATAATGATGACACTTTCCGAAACATCTACTTAGATTTAAAACATACCTGTTGCCTATTTCAGTAAGAGTAGAAAAGTTTTAATTGGTTCAATTTTGATTCAGAGACTCAATTTGACTCCAAAATGATTCTCAATTCAAAATACATTTTTAGCAGCAGCTGAATTGAATTAACTCAAGATTTTATTTAAGAATAGTTTATTAATAACGGAATTATTTAAAATTGCAATTATGAATTTCGGTTGATCAATCTAAAATCGTGATGGAAAGAACGCATCCTTAAAGGAATAGTTCGCCCAGATATTTTAATTTGCTTAAAATTTACTCACCTTCAGGCCATCCGAGATAAAGATGAGCTTGTTTCTCAATCTGAATAGTTTTGGATAAACTCAGCATTACATCACTTGCCCCCCAGTAGATCATCTGCAGTGAATGGGTGCCGTCAGAATGAGAATCCAAACATCTAATAAAAAAAATTATCCACACGACTAATTATAATCTCCAGTCCATCTTTTAATTTCTTGTGAAGTGAAAGCTGCATTTTCATAAGAATTAAATCCATCAAGATGTTTTAACCATCACCTCTGGTCATAATATGAGTCCATGATTCATAATATTTCCTCCAGGTTCCTTTTGTCCTTTCACATCAAAAATCACCAACATATTTGTTTAGAACTGTTGGACTCGGACTGTTTCCGCTTGTAAACGGTTCTTGTTCTGTGCATATTTTGTGACAACTTTTACCTGGAGAAAACAATATTATGGATATGTACTTGATGTAGCCTTATGCAATGATTTTACATAAAAACATCTTGATGGTGAATTACTGTGATGTTTTTATCATCTGTTTGGACTCTCATTCTGACGGCACCCATTCACTGCAGAGGATCCTTTGGTGAGCAAGTGAATTTGCAATGCAAATCTGTTCTGATTAAGAAACAAACTCATCTAGATCTTGGACAGCCTGAGGGTGAGTACAATTTCAGCAAATTTTTATTTTTGTGTGAACTATTAACTACTCCTTCAAAAAAACAATCCTCAAAAAACACCACTTACCACAACACTTTTTTTCCAGCTCTTATAAAAAAGTTAACATCAAACTGACTAGGTACCATCACTTCTAACAAGTCACATTTAGCTGGGCTGTTAACAGACCACCCCCTAAACTGATGGAGTCCATATATTGGGAATAGACCGAGCTTCCTGTGGAGCAAGTAGACGAGCAGAAGTGGATGTGGTAAAACAAACAGAAGAGTTGCTGTCAGAACAGTTTAGTCCTGGCCTCAGATCAATAATGTTTTTACACCCAGCCTGTTATGTCCTGTTTGTCTGCGCTTACTCCTGTTTTCAGCTGACCCAGATGGAGAGAAGGCAAACACGTTCAAATGAGGCTCTCATCAAGTGCTGAAAAACCACAAACAACAAGACAGCCTTTGATACGGATGCCTTTGACTATACATATTTGTATACTTATTAAAGTCAACATTTATCTACCATTTTTGTTTTAGAAGAGCTAAAAGAACACTGAAATTTCAAGATTTAAATTTTTTGAAAAGCTACCCGCACCTTGATTGTTTCATTGTGTGTGAACCAGAGGAAATAGAATTTAGATTTCAAATAGCCAGATTCCAGCAAATCCAAATTACTTTCCAGTTGCTGGCTTGACTCTTTAAGAGAGCTCTGTTGTGCGAGTTTGAGATCAATATTTGGAGTTCTCCCATTGCAATCGGCTCTAATTGAGATCCGTAACAAAGCAGCGGAGTCTTCTGATCCCGTCACATTCATTTCCTGTCTCTCCGTCTGCACAGATAATTCAAATTACACCTGCTTTCACGTTGCTCTCGCCTTCATTGCCGTGTAATTGTTTCAAGAGCAAAGAGAACACCTTGAGAGCCAAGGGGAGAGAAAGAAATAACTCAACAAACTTTACACCTCTGATTAGCAGCCAAACCGAGTTAACGAGATTTCTCCTTGTGTGTGGTAAATAAATAAAGCTGTGTGGCGCAATAAACTAATCTCATTTGGGTATGATTGACTACTCACCTAAAAATACAAACGAAAATAATAAACATGGTATTTCTTGGCACTTATCTAAAAATATAAATGAGATGATGAAATATTTAGTATTTGAATACATTTAAAATATTGCTGTGATGCAAAGCTGAACTTTCAGCATCATTACTCCAGTCTTCAGTGTCACATGTCAATGTTGAAAAACAGCAAATAACTCTCACATGTCATTTGCTGTTCAAGAAACAGCTTTTTTTTTGTGCTGCTTTTTGTGCAAACTATCATACAGTTTTTTGTTTTTTTTTGAGGATTATTTTTTAAGAGCAATATATTTTGCAACTTTATTTGTCTTTACTGTCACTTTGGATCAATTTTAAGCATTCTTGCTGAATAAAAGTATTAATGTATTAATTAAAAAAGATATAAAAATACAACACTAATTAAAAAAGATATTAATTAATTCACCCCAAACTAACGATAATGTCACTCAAATCTAATTTTCATTTGGAAATGAAACTAAACATCCAAGTAACTGCATAAAAAAAGTACATTTAGACAAAAAAAAATAATAATCTGAACCCATCAGAGACTTGGAAATGAAACTAAACATCCAAGTAACTGCATAACTAAAAAATAAAAAAATAAAAATAAAAAAAAACTCTCAATGCATTAGCATCCATCTACTCAGCAACTCTATGGCATCCACCCGTCACACTCTAGCATGACATTCAGATATGATAATTATTACCATTCTCAATAAATTTGATCAGATTAAATTCTCATTACCAAAAGACAAAGACTGAACCAAACATGTAATGTCTCCCTTCCTTGAAAAAGATCCCCTCGACATGCCCTTTATAACCAACAAAACAACCACACAAAAAAGTAATCACCAACCATAAACTCACAAAAACTAAACTGAATGTTGAAGAGGCTGAACTTCTCTCCCTGAGGTTTAATAACACACTCTCCACAGCCCATCCTCTTCTCATCAGCCAGAGAGAAAGCGTTTTGGGCGCTGTAATTAACCAGACAAAATCTCTTTCTCTCGCAGGGCTCAGGTGAATGAAAAACATTATGACTAATTACAACATTTGCACAAAGATTGTAAGACACTGATTTGCCGGATTTCTGCCGCATTTGAAAGAAATCAAATCTTTGACGGCATCTGATAAAAACCCAGTGCACCTTTTGAAGATCAAAAACACTTTCTATAGGTGTAATATCAGAGAGAGCAGTCTATTCCCATGGGGCCATTGAGCATCATCTTCAAACGGACTTCCTAATGACTGTAGAGAGTTCAGTACAGCGAGAGATGTCTGTTGTACTGCTGATCAGTAGCAACATGACTAGGCTCTAATGCGTTATCACAGCCTTGCACGGCGTAAGTCGGCAGGGAGGTAAAATGGAGATTACGTGTAGACGGTTGCTCTTGTCTGAGGTTCTTGTGGCGTATATCTATGAGTCCTGAAAACTATGCTCCAGGCAAAAGGTTTGTGAGCGCTAAACCTGCGGTCTGAAACATACAATCACATATTCAGCTGCTGTCTTCACAAGCTGAGAAATAGGACAGGAGAGTGAGCAGGTGTGCACAATAGACACTCACAGCACAATAACACTCTCTCTTATAAAAAGAAAAGAAAAAGCACCACTATTATGAAGCGATAGCATGCCAATTACACTAGTTTACACGCTGCACAGCTCATCAATATATCGGGCGGCCATTAAGAGCTCTTCATCATGGCCAAACATCTATCTGCAAACCGTAAAAACAGACATAAATTTTGGTTCCGTAATGTGATTGACATACAAACTGATACTACACTCATAAAACTACATAAAAAAATTAAACAATTAATCAGATAAACAGATAAACCGTCACATCTACTCGGATCTAATCAACAATAGCACTGATTCTATCAGCGACCCCCTAGGGACAGGAGAAAGGAGATATGACTCTAAAATAGAAACAAACCTTCATGACGATTCATCTTTTCTCAACTCACCACAGTTCTTCTGTTCTCTTTGCACTAATAACGTAGTACATCACCTATTAGGGCCTGGTATCAATCACAAGAGTCAGAATCGTAGTTAGTTGGCACTGAAACATAGCAGCACATAAGACCCCTATTTCTCAGAAAACACCAGGAGGTCTGTAATTTCAACCACACTTTCTCTCTAACATGCTGTTCCTCAGAGAATTAAGCATGCCAGTGGAGAGAATATGGATTCTGATGGTCAGGCTGATACGGGTTATTGGTTTGTCAAACTTTCTTTGTGCAGGTTGAATGTTTTAATAGTCTTCTAGAGAAGCTGAATGAGTTCAAAGGAAGGAAGACCAGTGAATTCAGTTTTAGTCCAGTGATATGGCTAATGGATCATGCTTTGCACTGTAGAAACACTATTTTCACTGCTTATTCTCTGACAATATAGATGTGTCACTTTGCCTAGTTTCTGCACCTCTTCCTCAGACCACTGTGCTATTGAGGTCATACTTATATAATATTCTCTTTAGGTTTTCAGAAGATATTTAGGTGAAAGTCAAATCTGGATGATCACATAAGAGGACTTTAAACACAAGGAAAAAGTGTAGCATCGTGTCAAGCCAGAGGTAAATCAGACTGCTTTTTAAAATAAAATGAATGTAAAAGGATACTGGGGCTCAAAAAAAAAAAAAAAAAAAAATTGCCCCACATGATACATGCCATATTCGAAGTCTTTGGAAGTAAATAAATAAATGAATACTTTCATTCATCAAGGGCTTCAAATTGGTCAAAAGTGAAAGTAAATACATTTATAATATTACAAACGATTTCAGTTTCAAATAAATGCTGTTCTTTTGAACTTTCTATTCAAAGGATTCAAAAAAAAAAAAATCAAAACTGTTTCCACAAATTATTAAGCAGTACTGTGTTCAATACTTATAATAGGAAATATTTACTAAGAACCATATTAGAATATTAATTCTGAAGGACCTGATGAAAATTCAGCTTTGCCATCAGGAATAAATTGCATTATATTTAACACATTAACATGTAATCACAATAGAAAACAGTTCTTTTATTGTATTTTTTGATAAAAATAAATGCAGTAGTTGTGAGCATATCTATCTATCTATCTATCTTTCTATCTATCTATCAGCAAAAACAAGTTTATAAATCTCATGAAAGCATTCAAACACATTGCAATTGGCCACTTGATATGAACGAACCAAAGCAGTGATGATCCAATTTAACACACAGATACGAAACAGATAAACAATAGAATAGAAATTGTGACAGAAATGTATTTTGGGGGGGGGGGGTTACTCCTTTAACAGCATGCCCAGAAAACGAGAGACAGATGACAGGACAGACAGAAAGAGGGATGAAAGGAGGCCACCGAGTGTAAAATGGTGGGAATGAATATAAAGTGAGGGTCAATTTCTCTGCTAATGACTCCTTGATTACATGAGTGCAGTGTTGAATCTTCAAGGGTTTCGAAATCACCTCTCAAATCTGAGGGGAGGGCAAATTACAGAGCAGGACATCTCTCAGCCCATTTCTAACGATGGAACAAACCGCTTCACGGGCGCTTGAGGGAAATATAAAAATTGTGTGTCTTTGTGGGTGAGAAAAACAACAATCACTGTCCACTTTATTGAGCTTTACTAACCACTCTAGCACTTCACTAAACTTCTGACTTAAAGGCTCCAAAGGAAAATTCGGATTTATAGCTTTATCAGGCCACGTCAAACTGAGCCTGAGCTGTTAGAGGTGCTAAAAACAGCAACATCACCCCGAGTCTAAAGTTCCATCCTCATGTAAACAGTTGAAGTGTCAGAAAGCAAAAAGATAAAGAAAGAGAGAGGAAAAAAAAAAAAAAATACAACAAGAGATGGAAAACGTGAAGGAGAGGATGAGAGGAGAGGATGGGAGAAGAGTAATGATGTGGAGGGCAGGCCAGGCTGTGTTTAATGAGACAGAGGGAGAATGATTCATCCCCATCAGCAGACCAGCCTGCGATCGATGGCCACAGTCAGCCCAGAGCGCTAATGCCCCGAGCCTCCGTACTGCACCACACTCACCCACACATTTACCACCCCTCCTCTTCTTCATTCATTTACTTTATGCTATGAATGCATCTGGGTGTGTGTTTCCATGTATTTGTGCATGTTCAGGATTTTATGGGGTGTACAGAGAAATTTAATATGGAAATGTGAAAAAAATAAAATAAAATACAAGGCATATTAAAATGAAATTCTGAATCATTTCAAAATATATCAAAATTATTTAAATAAAAAAAAAAAATCATAAATAAAATTTATAATATTTAAAAAACACTATAAATGCTTAGTATTAAACAGTCATCCATTTTTTTTTATACTCATATTTCTTTCATCATTTATGTTTTAATGGGTTAAATAAATGACTTGCTAAATCAAATTGCTTATGTGTATTAAACAGTTTGTTTTTGCAGATTTGTGTGCCTAAAAAGGAAACATATCATCATAAGGCCATTTAATTTAATGGGTTAAATAAATGACTTGCTATTTCCTAGAAACATGCATTTTATAATGAAATGCAAATTAGTGCAGCCTCTAAATCAGCAATTGTCATGACAACGTATATCAAATTTGTTCTAAAAATAAATGTTAATATGTAAAATATTTATTTAAAATGCAAATAAAATATAATATTTATATTTCTTATTTTATTTTAAAAAAACTAAAAACTGACTTTTATCCTTAAAAATTTATAATTTTATATAATATATATATATATATACTTTTTAATTTTAATAATAACAAGAATTTTATATACAACACATTCATTTATGTAAAAATGCATCAATTAAACATATTTTAAACACATAAATACATTTATGCAACAACATTCCATAATTAAAATATTGAATAAATGTCTTGCTACTGTATCTTGCTTTGAAAAACTTTACAGTACATATACTATATATTTCCAATAAAAAAGAGAATAGTTTTACAATATACAGCTCATGTGCTGCATCTAAACAAAAAAAAAAGTTTGCTATATCAATCTTAACAATCACTTGCTGCATTTACAGTACAAAAACTGTGTTGTTTAAGAATCTACTATTTCTAGGTCACTAATCAAATAAGCAAGTTTGTGACATTGATCATGTGAATCACTGCTTCCACTCAAGCTCAAGATGCCCTTTGGATCAGTCTCAAATCATGCTGGCAAACATGAGCATCAGGTTTTACGTGCATCTCTGCTGTCATTAAAGCAAAAGTGGGCCATTTCTCTATGACCCCTCATTCTTGTGCTCCCTGCTGGAGGAGAGGTGATCGAGAGAAGTCGTGGAGTCTACCTGCAGGATTAGACAGCATTACACTCTTAATCCTCCTGCCCACGTCCTCACCAAGAGACTGTGCGTGTGTGTGTGTGTGTGTGTGAGAGAGAGACAGATACATAGAGAGAGGGAAGAAGGATATGCAAATGATGGTGATATGCTTACAAAAGGCAGATAACACACATATACCGTGTGTGAAGCAGACGGTCGGGAAGACTACGCACACACAGACACACACACATACACTTAAGACACTACCACAAAAACAAATTCTGCATGTAAATGGCCCATGATGCAACTGTAGAAATGCAGGTCATAAACCGAATTCATGGTATTACAGGGACATGTATGATCCATAAAATTCCAGACACTTGTATCAAATGGATTTTGTCTGACAGTTTGATTTCCTGTGTAATATAGAGCACAACTGCTGACGGCCTTGCTCATTAGCATTCCATAACAATAACTCTCTGATCTC